>NW_006797545.1:154372-162078 GCF_000442215.2 Lipotes vexillifer | reverse complement strand
GCATTCCTGTCATATAAATGAGAAATCCAAAGTATAAAGATGTTCAAAGCCAGGGGCCAAACCTGGTGTAGTGGGTTGAATTATGTCCCCCCGACAAAGACATGCTGAAGTCCTAATCCCTGGTACCTCTGAATGTGACCTCATTTGGGATGGGATCTTTGCAGATGTACTCAGGTTAAGGTGAGGTCATACTGGATTAAGGTGGGCCCTAAATTCGAAGGCTCATGTTCTCATAAGGAGAGAGATTTGGACTCAGAGGACACAGACACAGACACACACACACACACACACACACACACACACACACACATACACAAACACAGAAGGTGGCCATATGATGACAAGGCAGAGGCTGAAGTGAGGCAGCTGCCAGGTAAGGGACGCTACGAATTGTCAACAACCACCAGAGGTTAGGAAGAGGCAAGGACACTTCCCTAGAGTCTTCAGAGCGAGTGTGGTCCTGCCAACACCTTGATTTCAGACTTCTGGCCTCTAGAACTGTGAGAGAATACATTTCTGTTGTTTCAAGCCACCTGGTTTGTGGTACTTTGTTATGACAGCCCTAAGAAGCTAGCACACCTGGGATTGAAACCCCAGGTTCTCTGACTGTGCAGATACGCCGTGCCCTCCCAGAACATCAAGGCTGCCTGGCTGTGGTTAATGACATCATAGGTCCTCACTCTTATCTACATCTGATCGTTTGCACTCAAGGAAAGCCAGTCAGAGGGGTTAGGCAGGGGAATGACACAATCTGTCAGAGGTGAGTTTCCCAAACATGGCCCCGGGGAATGGGGATTGAAGTGGTGCAAGGACAGATGGAGAGTATCCAGAAGAGCTGCTATTGTCTAGGAGAAAATGTAGGTGGCTTGACAGTGGGAATGAGAAGAGATTGATGACTTTGAGAGGGGCCGGGTAGGCAGACTTGTAGAACTGCCAACACACTGGATTTGGGGTAAGTATGATAGGGTGTCAGCTGGGAAGCCCAGGTTTCTGACCTGGGTAACTGGGTGGGTGGTGGTTCCATGGTAAGAAGAAGGGAACAGTTCACTGTGAGTGATCTAGACTTGACAGACACAAATTGGAGTAGATTGGTTGTAGAATTCTCTAAGGGCATCAGGCAAAAGTAAGTACGAACCCCGGAATGGCAACACACGAGCTATGATACATTGGGCAAATCATTTAACCTCCCTAGGTTACTGTTTCCTCATCTGTAAAAACTGAGGATAATGATATGAGTTAATACATGTAAAAAGCAATGGAAAGCACATGATGAATGGTTAACTTTGATAAAATATTTTATAATTAATAGAATGCTTTCTTCTTTGAGTGCTTCAGTGGCACATCTTATTCATTCTCATTATTTCCGAATGAGGTACAGGGACCTTGTTTTCATTTCCTCAATTAAACATGAGAAAAATGTGAATTAATGTGGGTGGTATAGAGTGGTTAAGGACCAGTGCAAGCTCCCTCTAATGTCATAAGAAAATAAAAATTATTTCTAGCTCTGTCCATGCAACTATAAAGTATCCATCATTTTTAGTGCAGAGATTGAAACATTTTTGATTAAAAAGGGAATGTAAGTGAATTAAAGCTAAGTAGTGTAGAGAGCATATATTTATTTCTAACGATTCATGAGAACAGCATGTACCAGTAATAAAATAGCACTTTCTCTTCCTTAACAGATTATTTTCCACTCTAAAGGGCTACTAAAACCATTAAGTTTTGTTCAATGCAGGACATATTGTCCTTTTCCCTGAGGCTATATTACTTGGTGCCTTTCATGGTTTCAGACAGTAAACTGCTCCCTAAGTGGGGCTCTGTTCTTTGTTCAGAACATTTTATCTATTATAAAGCACAGTGTGGCCACAACAGGTGCTATTTATGTGCACACTCACAGAGCTACACAAACAATTCACTCTTTTCTTAAAATATCTGAAATACAACACTCAGTACAAATTAATAAAGATCAGGCACTTTTATGTTTGTATAACTGGGCTCTGTTCTTTCAGCTGAGATATTGATAAATCTAGATGCCTCTACTAGTGAGACGTAACTCGATTTCCCTGCAATTTAAACACATAACCTAAATGAGTTATCATATAAAAAGACAAAATAAAATCTCAGGAATCATAATCAAAGGATGAAGTTGCTAAAATAATAAGGACAGAAATCTTGCCAAAGCCATTTGTTCTCCAACCTGGTTATTTCCCTCAGGTGTCTCAAAATAAAAATGTTCAAAAGTGAACGTGCTGTGAGTTACTGTTTCTACTCCCCCACCCAGGTCCATTCTTTCTCCCACATTCCCTTTCTTCATTAACGATTCCAGCATCTAGCCACAGGCCTGGAGCTGTCCTAGGCCTTTGTGCTCACTGCCCAGGTCTGATTGGTCACCACATCCTGGAGATGCCACCTCCTGATCACTGGTTCACCTCCTTCCTTCTCTCCATCCCCAAGTTTGCCCCCTGGACCAGGTGTTCTTGAGCTTCCCTAATAGCCTCTTCAAGGGTATTCTTTTTTTTTTTTTTTTTAATATTTATTTATTTATTTGGCTGCATCGGGTCTTAGTTGCAGTGTGCGGGCTTTTTGTTGCAGTGCATGGGCTTCTCTCTAGTTGTGTCGCTTGGGCTCAGTAGTTGTGGCACGCGGGCTCTCTAGTGGTGGTGTGCAGGCTTAGTTGTCCCATGGCATGTGGGATCTTAGTTCCCCGACCAGGGATCGAACCCACATCCCCTACATTGGAAGGCGGATTCTTAACCACTGGACCACCGGGGAAATCCCTTCAAGGGTGTTCTTGCTTCTCATCTTGGAGCTCTTCATTCATCCTCCACTATGGTCCAAGGAGCTTTCTAAATTGCCTTCTCTCTCTTCCTTGGTGAAGCCTTTCACTGGTCCTGAGACCTACAGACCGGAGTGTCAGCTCCTTGGAATGGCCTGGAAAGCCTGCCAGAAGGACCTCTTCCTCCTGTGGAGCCTTCTACTGGGCTTCTCCCGGCCCAGCCAGCACTTGACATCCCAGCTGTTCCGTGCTGCCTGTGGTCTACCAGCCACATCATGCTGCTCCCTCTGCCTGGAAATGCTTTTCTCCACCTTGTGACCCTAGACAACGATCCTTAAACCCACCGTGAGTTCTGACAGTGCCTCCCCCAGGAAGCCTTCTGGGACGTTTCCTTCTCACCCACTGCCACCTCAGCAGCCTGGAGGTGCTTTGACCCTAATTCTAATTCTTCTCCATTTCCCACTCCATTTACAATGTTTTAATTTACACTTCTGTCTTCCTGGCCACAATGGCAGCTCCCTGGATGTGGAGACAGCCACTGATTCATCTTTGCCTCCCCAGCCTGCCACGTAGTGCCTGGACGTGATAGATAGCCATCAACTATTGGAAGTGATTTATGATCCCAGTTTTTCACTGCCAACATCCTAACATAATTGCTTTTCAATATCATCTCCTACCACTCCATATCCTCCCAGCCTATTTTATTTTTCAATCTCACCAGACTCTTATCTTCATTTTATAGATGAGGAAGGTGAGGCTCAGAGCGTGTAAGTCATTCCTAATATCATACTGCTAGTAAGTAAGAGTCAGGATTTGATCCCAGAGCTGTGTGAGATCATATAGCCCAGATGCTCTAGCACTACGCTCTGCTGCTTTCCTAGGATATAAGCGGTAGATCGGGAGCAATTTCTTTAAAACATAAAACATTTCATATCTCCATGCCTGTGCTTCTCTCCTCCACCTGTGAAAGTCCTACTCCCCCTTTAAGGTCTAGTTCAAATGCCATTGAGTTTATGAAATATTCTCTGTTCCTGCCAATTAGAAATGATGGTCCCCTTCCTGTGCAACCCACAGTATCTTCACACACACACACACACACACACACACACACACACGTACTCATTCACATGCCCAGATCTACAACTTCTCTTCCATGGCCTCAGTTATTTGCTAATTTCTATAATGGTTATTACTGCAAAACTTTTTCCTTCATTAAGCTGGAGTGCCTTTAGTACAGGGACCAGGGCTTTTCCATCTTTGTATGGCCCCAGCCCCAGTACAATGCTGTGCACATAGGAATGTCATATTTCACTGGTCTATCTCGGAGAATGCTGGGCTTTCTAAATATCCTTACCCTGGTAACCTGAAAATAAATATCTTACCTTATTTGGCTCAATTGTACTATTGCATCTTATACAGTATAATTGTTCCTTATAGTTTGAGAAAAGGAAAGAGAATAGAAAGGGGGAAGGCATACGTAATTTGGGACTTCAGGACTCAGTCCCTGAGCTCCAAAACCAGAAGAAGAAAGAAAGAGAGAGAGAGAGAGAGAGACAATGAATTCTTCCTCAGGAGACAGTTCTCAACCAGGGGTGGTATACTCTCCTATGGTGCCTGTGGAAGTGCGTGCGTGCGTGTGTGTGTGTGTGTGTGTGTGTGTGTGTGTGTGTGTGTCTGGATGATGCAATGACTGGCAGCATTAATGGTCAGAGTCTGAGATGCTATAGGCACTAGAATGCTTTGGGCAGTCTGACATAACAGAGAATTATGCTGCTCAAAAGGCTTATCTGCCTGTATTAGTTTTTTATTGCTGCTGTAACAAACTACCAAAAGCTTAGAGGCTTAACACAAATTTATCACATTACAATCCT
Source organism: Lipotes vexillifer (assembly GCF_000442215.2). Lineage (NCBI taxonomy): Eukaryota > Metazoa > Chordata > Mammalia > Artiodactyla > Lipotidae > Lipotes > Lipotes vexillifer. Next base: position 157,431 of record NW_006797545.1, on the reverse strand, counting down.
GTAGGTCAGGGGTCTCACATAGGTCTCACTTGGCTAAAATCAAAGTATCAGAGGGCTGATACCTGTCTGGGATGAGGCTCTAGGGAAGAATCTATTTCCTTGCCTTTCCCACTTTCTATAGGTCACCCACATCCCTTGGCTTCTGGCCTCCTTCCTCTTTCTATAAAACCAGCAATAGTGGGTTGAGTCCTTTTCCCACTGCATTATTCCAATCTCTTTTTCTGTCTCTCCCATTTCCACTTTTAAGGATGCTTGTGATTATATTAGTTCCATCTGGAGAATCCAGGGTCATTTCCCCAACTCAAGGTCAGCTGATTAGCAATCTTAATTTCATCTGCAACTGCAACTCCCTTTGCCATGCAACATAACATATTCACAGGTTCTAGGGGTTAGGAAGTGGACATCTTTGGTGGCCGTTATTCTGCCATCACAGAGACCCTCCACTGAGAAACACTGGAGGAAACCCCACACTTATTGATCATTGGTCATTATCTTCTGTGTTAGATGGGTCACCCTCAAGACAGGCACTCAGGAAATGGTCTGAACCCAGAGAGATCCAAAATTTAAAATCCCCAGTGAAATTCTCAGCACCCAGTGTAAGTATCACTCCATGCTCAGAAGCCCGCCACCTCAACATTCCTTCCCCTCCTCGTGGTACCCGTGGGAAGCCTCAGGAATATCATCCCAGTCCCGAGATTCCCTCCTCGTTTATAGCTACAGGTGTTAGGCACAGGTGAGAATTAAGGTCATAGGGAGGCATATTATCTCATCCAGCCCTGGTTAGCCCTGAACTTTATTAGGTTTTCTGGCATCCTAGTTCCTAATGCTGATACTGAGAGAAGCTTCCAAGTGTGACCACACAACATCATATTTACAGCCGTTTATGACTAAGGTAATCTTAAAAAAACTGGGCTTCCCTGGTGGCGCAGTGGTTGAGAGTCTGCCTGCCGATGCAGGGAACGCGGGTTTGTGCCCCGGTCCGGGAAGATCCCACATGCCGCGGAGCGGCTGGGCCCGTGAGCCATGGCCGCTGAGCCTGCGCATCCAGAGCCTGTGCTCCGCAGCGGGAGAGACCACAGCAGTGAGAGGCCCGCGTACCGCAAAAAAAAAAAAAAAAAAAAAAAAAAAGCCAACTCCCTACAACAGTAATATATTCTATGAATCTGGGAAGTGAAAAGAACTCATGATATCCCATGCATGATTTTGTTCCTAAAATAATAATCATAGTTATTACAGCTACCATGACAAAGTGCCAGATGCTTTATGCACCATATTTTATTTGTTCCTTATGACAATCCTGTGCAGTTTTTTCCCATTTTATAGATGAGAAAATTGAGGCATAGAGAGATTATATTATCTGCTCAAGAGCACATAGCTAATAAGCACAGCCAGAATGTGCTGTGATCTGCCAGCCTCTGGAGCATGTCTAGGCCCATAAAAATGGGTTGTGCGGGAGAAGAGGCAGACATTGCCTAGACTCTTGCATGTCTCGGGATGAGGATAACTGTTCTGTGTGCTCCATAAGTCGTCCTTCACTGCCCAGGTCACCAGGTGGCAGAGCAGAGCCTGCTTTATCTGCACTGGACAAACTTTGTGGCTTTCTAAGGAACATTTCTGATATCCCTGATAAAAACTGTTAATCCACCCATCAGCATCGAGACCTCAAGCTAATTAGCCTAAAGCAGTCAGAGTAGACTGGGGTTAAGTCTGCAACCATTAAAAGTTGTTTACTGTTTCCTGGGAGTTTTGATAATAAAAAGAAACTCAGATCTTTGTTTCAAGGAGCCTCCCTAAACAATGGCATTTACTAATTATTGTGCTCAATAATTATTTGTTGAATGTATGAATAAGTGAAAACAGCATTTAAAAATTAGATGCTTTAAATTACCTGGACTTTATACATCTCTTACATTAGCAACGATCATCTCTGGGTGGTAAAATTACAGGTAATTTTTGTTTGTTTATCTGTATTTTCTGTTTTTTCCCACAATGAAGGTACTTTTTCCACATGTATATCTAACACAGCAGGAAAAGTTTTTGAAAATGTTTCATTAGAAATTAGGTAAGACAAAGACTAAAGAAAGCAAATAAAGCAAGATAAATGAACTCTCGATTACTGGAAATTTTTACTATCAGCAAACCCATTCCAATTAAAATGTCACACAAAACAGATAAAACTTTGTCCTCTATTGAGGGACATATTAGGAAGGACAGATTTGGCTTTGGAGAGAAATGATTTTATTATTTAATATTAATTTCTTAACCCAAGGGATTTCTTTATAAACATTACAACAATAAAAAAGTGTTTTTTTAAGAAAAATCCAAATTAAAGCGAATAAAACCTTCAAGTTTCATGTATTTTGGCAACTACCTATGTAAACATATTTATGTGTATATAAATACTGTATTCAGTTATATGTGGTATATATTAATATAATACACATTCTAGACTATATGGAATCTATTATACATTGTATTATACATTTATATGTAGATACAATAAATATATATAAGCATACACATATTGTATGTTATATATAACATATACAACATACAAATGTGTATAAATAAATATGTAAAAATATAAAAATAAAATATAAACACATACACAAGCACACAGAAAAAACCAATGAACAGTGATGACAGAGCCAGGCCCCAGGCAGCAGAGTGTCACTGAAAGAAATAAATGGGGCTTCAACCTGACAGTCCTGGTCTCAAGCTCTCTCTCTGTCATGCTAGCTTTGTAACCTTAGGCAAGTGACTCAACCTCTTTGAGTCTCATTCTTCATGATTAATAATGGGCTCATAATACTGACTCCCAGGGTTGTTATGAAGATGAAAAGAGGTGATGGGGGTGGGTGGCAGACCCAGCACAGAGTCAGTGCTCAGTAATGGGAAATTATTCCGGTTTCTGCTTCCGTTTGCTATTCTGACTCTAAATTCTGTGCTCTTTGCACCACAACACCATAAGGCGCTAGTCTATATAGTTCTCAGTACCCTCTCCCACATCTATTTCTGGTAAGGAGCTTTGCACCCCACTCTTCAGCTGCCTACTCAGC
>NW_006797545.1:138907-154362 GCF_000442215.2 Lipotes vexillifer | reverse complement strand
CAGCAGGAAGATTTCCAAATTGCAATGTGCATCCAGCTTGCATGCATCTGTAGACTTCAATACCTCCTAAGCAGCCTGAGCAGGTAAACCTATGAAGTGATTAAGGAAACCGAGTAAAGCCATGGCCTTTTGATTTCTCTCTAACTTGGGTGTCTGGTGTGATACTTTATTTCTATTTAATAAACACTGAAGGGTCTTTTTCTGGTCCTCCTTACTTGAATTTTACTTTTAACCCAAAAGAAATCAAAGGTATTACCATAGCACATCAAGAGGAAGTCTAAAGATCTCCTCATAATGAACAAATACAGATACTTTGTCCTTTCAACTAATTCCTGCTAAATAGCTCATATTGCCTGCACTACAATAAAATTTACAAAAATGTCTAGAATTAGGAGACTGCCTATGTGAGAGAAACTATAATGGTTTTTTTTTTTTAATAATGGTTTTCTTCTAAATACCCTCTCACTCTTTATAGAATTGATATGAATCGACTATTAAGTGATACTGCAAATTCACAGCTCTTCCAAGTAACTGAATACAGAAACACCCAGCATAATATAAGTGGGATAAGAAAATCAATTGTGTAAAATATGGAGTCGTGAATTAGAAGGTTAATGAAAAGTAATATATTTAGTCAGTCTGTACTGTCACAAACTCCACAGAAGGTACTGAAACTTGTACAAATGGCAGTACACTGAGTCGAAGGAGTTTCCAGGCAATCATGCTCTAATTCCACCCTGATGCCCTCAAGACAAGAGTGTAGCTCCCAAACTGAGAACAGGGACCAGCAGAGGGTGGGAAGCAATCACCCACCCTGTCACCTGACTTTGTGTTATAGGCCAGATTATGGTGGGTTTTTACCCAACAAGCTGTAGATGGACAGCACACTTATCTACACATAGTAAAGGTAAACAGTGTCCTGAGGTTCTCTAAATTGTCTATTTTGTCATTTCTAAGACTGCATAAAGATATATATTTTATTGCCTTGCCCTTATGGACCTTTGTTGCCGTATCCAGAAAACAGGGATAAAAATACCTTCGTCATAGGGTCACTGCAGGCCTAAATGAGATCATGTTTGTAACATGCCTAGCTCAGTACCGGGGACATTGCATACTCATAATAAGTGGTTGTCATTACCACAGGAAGGAACCTTAATTGGTTCCTGCAAATGCAGCTATCTAACATAAAACGATAGGGCTCTTGCAACCAAACGTCAATTCAACACACACTAAGTACTGTGCTCTGGGCAACGTTATTTTAGCAATGGGACTACAAACAAGGGATCCGCCACAGTTCCTGCCCTCAGGGAGTTCACAGTCTAGAGGGAAAGACAGATACAGAAATCCATTAACACTGAGAAGTACTCAGTGCAGGAGGTGAGGGGGGGCAGCAATGGAAGCAACAGGAGAAGCACTGAACCCTGCCAGAAGGAGGGGTCACTGGGCTGAGTTTCGAAGGCTGACCGTCGTAGAGAACTGGATGCTCCAGATGAAGCCACAGATAAGCAAAGGCACGGGTGCAAAAGGGTCAGGGCACATTGAGAGCAGAGTGTGGCTCAGATGGCCCAAACCGGGCAAATCCACTGTCCAAAGGCTGAAGCCAGAAGGAAGCAGACCACATAGAAGGTATGACGCTCCAGCAGCGACTTACCCGTGGTTGATGAGTTTCTGCTGAAAATCCTAGTTTCTCTGCACAACTTTTGTTCATTAAAATGACTGAGTTGGCAATAACTCTTTAACTGCACTTTCTTGAACATTATGGGAGATGAAGACAGTTCTCCATATATAATTTTCACAGCGAAAATTATGAGAATATAAATTTCACTTTGGGGATCCCTTACCCCTACAATCTTTCACATGACTCAAACTTACTTATTTTAAGACGAAGAGCCATGGCTTCAAAGCACTTGAAAACTCCTCAATTTCAAAATGTTGCGAAGCTCATAAATACTACTGACAAATTTCTTTCCCGTCAAGAGCTGGCATAATAAATGCTCTGACAGTTTTGCTGACTTGAAACACTCCAAATATACAGCAGGGGTTGTGTGTGTGTGTGTGTGTGTGTGTGTGTGTGTGTGTGTGTGTGTGTGTTTCACCGTGCATCCAGAATCCGACTTCTTGAGGCCCTACCGCTACTAACTGGCCCATCACTTTTCTGCCTAAGTGCAATAATCTCTGAATTCTTTATTGGTGGTCTCCTCCTGCCCCATTTAGCCAGTTCTCAGCAGAGCAGGCAGAGCGGGTCTGTACAAAATGTTGTCAGAACACGCCTCCCCTCTGCTGAAAACTTCCAGATGGCTTCCTATCTCAGAGCAGAAGCTGAAGCCCTTAAGGAGACCCTCCAGGTATACAAGGGCCCCCAACCCCACGCCTCTGACCCCACCTGTCTTTCCTCATCTTCTCCAGCTACACTTCAGAACCTTGACTTTGCTCTTCCTCCTGGAATGACTTTCACCCCAGATATCCAAAAGCTTTCAGATCTCTCCCTCCCTTCCTTCAAATCTTTGCTCAAACACCACTTTTTCCAAGGAGGCCTTCCCCCCTCATTTCTTCTCTGCTTCATGTGTCTCCATTACCCTTCTCACCTGCTAATTTATTATTTTTATTTTTAAAATTTATTTTATTGAAGTATAGTTGATTTATTACAATGTTGTGTTAATTTCTGCTGTACATCAAAATGATTCAGTTATACATTCCTTTTCATATTCTTTTCCATTATGGTTTATTACAGGATATTGACTATAGTTCCCTGTGCTGTACTGTAGGACCTTGTTGTTCATCCATTCTATATATGATAGTTTGCACCTGCTAATCCCAAACTCCCACTCCATCCCTCCCCCACACCCCTTCCCCCTTGGCAACCACAAGTCTGTTCTCTATATCTGTGAGTCTGCTTCTGTTTCGTAGAGAAGCTCATTTGTCTCATATGTTAGATTCCACATAAAGTGATATCATATGGTATTTGTCTTTCTCTTTCTGACTTACTTCACTTAGTATGAGAATGTCTAGGTCCATCCATGTTGCTGCAAATTCACCTACTAAATTATTTATTTTCTTTATTTTCTGGCTTCCTCCTCTAGAATTTAATCTCTAAGAGGGCAGGAACTATTGGCTCTCTTGTTCACTGCTATAACCCTCAGGTTAACCGAGGTGACGTCTGGGGCACAGTGCAGAAAGCGAACCATCTATGATCCAATGGAGAAATGGGGTCTCACTGGCATTTCGGAGTCTCCATTCCCTTTGTCCCTAGTTCATATTGCTCAGCTAAAAAGAGTTTTTGAGTCAAGACACCCTCTACGTAGCACAACCATAGACTATAAAGTGATGGGCCTGCTAATATAACAACAGCAAGTTTGGCTATTATCTTTGTTCTCAGTTAGCATGAGCATTACAAACACATATTTAGGATCTGTAGATTAATGAGTGGGGAGATCACTTACTTTTACTCACTAGTGACTCATTCAGTCAACCTTGGGGAAACAGTATATTATGTTTGCAGAATATTTGAGTGGGCTGACAAACACTCATTTGCAAAAACAATTCCTTCACACAACAGAAATAGGCACTGATGAATGGGTTCCGCCAGGGTGATTTATCATCATTTCTTCTGCCCAAATCCACCAGCTTCATTTTCCTGTTGACATTTCTTATGCAGATCTCTCTGCCACAGGTTAATTGGAACTGGGACCTAGACAGGAGCCTCTGAAACTCATTATCCTGCATCATGGATGTACTTTACGTGAACATTTACTGAAGTGAGATTCTAATTTTTTTTTTTTTTGCGGTACGCGGGCCTCTCACTGCTGTGGCCTCCCCTGCCGCGGAGCACAGGCTCCGGACACGCAGGCCCAGCGGCCACGGCTCACGGGCCCAGCCGCTCCACGGCATGCGGGATCCTCCCGGACCGGGGCACGAACCCGTGTCCCCTGCATCGGCAGGCGGACTCCCAACCACTGCGCCACCAGGGAAGCCCCTGAGGTTCTAATTTTAACAGTGCTGACTTGCAGTGATGAACATCCGGAAATGTTCACTGGGCCAGGAGTAAGATTCTCAATGGCTAAGGCAGCACACACGAAATTATGTTTAGTAACTTCCTTTTGGTACTGGTAGTAGGTAGATACAGAACTGAGGTAGCTGAGTGCAAAACTTGGGCCATTCTGTCAGCCCAAATGGGAGAAACCTCACCTTAAATTAAATTGCTAATGAATACCAGAAGGCATAAAGATGTCAGTTTCCTGAAATAGTAATCCTCTCCTTTAGAGCTGTTTCCCTTCCTATGAATTTTAACAAAAATGTCAAAAGGGGAAGAAACTTCAATACCTAGCCCCAGGTGTGGAACAGTCTCAATCCCTGTGGCCATGGTATGCAGACAACCCCAAAGGAAAGACCTGTTCCCACGGTAAAGTCTAGCCAGCAAATTACTTTGTGTGACACAGCAGCAGTCCAGGGAACAGGAGAAACAGAGCATGAGTAAACACATGAAGGCATGGTATGAAATAGCACGGCATCTTTAACTTGGGATCAAAGAGAGATTTATAGTTGATCTTAAACTATGTAATTGTTGAAACTAATTTGTACTGATTCTAAGCAAGTGATGGAAGATGTGAAAGATTTTTGAAGGTAGGGCCCAAAGGGAAACTCCAGAAAAAGTAATGGCTTTCATCCATTTCCAACGCTTTTTACTTTATGTATTGATTGGCTGTACTGCCGTGGAGCGAGATGGATTAAAAAACAAAACAAAACTGAGAGCAGTGGTTTCAAGAAAAGACTTAAGGTAAAAAAATGAAGACTAACTAAGGTTGCAGTGAAGTCATGAATCCACAATGAATATTCAGCTTCACAAGCCTCTTCCTAGCATAATGCTGACGTAAAAGTCTAGTGCGGGGAATTCATCAAGGAGAGGAGGGCAAATCACTTTAAAGAGCATTAGCTGAGTGTTTACATATTATTACCGCCAGACACTGTAATAAGTGCTGTATTGAACACACTGAAAGCAAAGCTACCACAGACAAGGAGTTCACAGTTTAGCGGGAGAGACAGATGGACAGAAACAATTACAAAACTGGAAAGTGGGAAATACAGGTCTTCGGTGCACTGGAGAAAGGCAAGGAGTGATTGCCTCAGCAGAGGAAATTGAGAAGGTTCCAGGGAGATGCCATGGATGTTGAATTGTATTTTCAAGGATACAGGGGAGCTCACTGTCCTTCTAGAAATGAAAGGGTCTGGAGAAGGTGATGGCCATCTGGTCTGGTCTCACACAGCCATTCGGATCAAGTGACCTGCATTACACACTCAGCAGCCAGCATCCTGCTTGGAAATTGTGCTCTGAACTATTAAAAAATCTCCTCGAAACGTCTTTATATTTTTTCATGAAGATGTGGCCAACCAAGCTTCATTAATTAAACAACGTTTAGTTCATTTCTCCACTTCTATTAATTGGAGGCTTCCAGTTAGACCTTCTGAGGTAGCAAGGATCACTACACTAGGTGATGAAAATCTAGCTAAGAGCAAACAACTGAAATATAGACAGGGCAGCTTTCCTGTGGTTAAATGGGGGAATTAAGAAACATTTTGGGGGGAAGCATTTAAGAACGCTATCGGTGACCTGATGCCCAGGACTCCAGGTGGGGAGCCACCAGCCGTGGGCACATGGGCTCCACACACCTCTCTGTTTTCTCATACTTCCTGGCAGTTCCTCCCTGGGTCTATGGGTCTATGGTCCTCACCATCTCCCTCTTGGTGGGGGGGGGGGGCGGGGGCGGGGGGGAGCCCTTAGGATTCTATGGTTACAAGCAAAAAGGAAAATTTCTGTTAACATGGGGGGGGGGGGGGGGGCGGGAGCGGTGGGTAGCCCTTAGGATTCTATGGTTACAAGCAAAAAGGAAAATTTCTGTTAACATGGAAAAGGGAATTTATTGGAGAGAAATTCACTGGATTGAAAGAAAATCAAGAATCAAGTTTAGAAACAATAGGCATAGCATTCTCTGGGGTTCCGGGCAGCAGGAACTGACGGGGTATCTCCCTACGGGGTCAATCGGCCCCAAGTTTTTAAAAAAAATTTTCTGTTTTTGTATTATTTCACTCAAATGTCTAAGGCCCAGGGGAGAGACAGGGAGACTTCATTTAGCTGTGTGGTTGGTGCTAGAAGAACAGATCCCTTCCCGCAGTGGACATCATGATGCTGCAGCTACGGGAAGAGGAGCCCCTCCCCTCAGGGGTCTCCTTCTAGAACCAGGGTGACATCCTTAGATTGAAGCTCCACTCAGGACATACTGATGATGCCTTTTGACCAAGATGGTCAAAACCAGTTTCTGTGATGGTCAAGGAGACACAGTGCACATGTCCTCAAGCAGTTAGTACATGTGGCTGGGAAGGGCTGCACTTTATAGACCCACACTGTAACTGAGCACGACGACACCAGTAAAAATGAAGGAAGGTGAAACCCTGAGTGTACCTGACAGGCAAACATTACAGGGTTCCATTTTGGAGGTTCCAGGATGGCGAGTTTCTTCTAGACTTATTGATATCTAGAATATGGTTCTTCCCACTGATGGGAGCCACAGGTATATAAGAAACTGGAAAAATCCATCCCAAAAGATGACAAGATGGCAGCATTGCAGAGCTGAGTTCTAATCCAGTTCCACATTGGCTCTGTCACAGTAGCCAGCATGGGTTAACCAAGTCATTGCGCTTTGGGTATGGAATGTGTAAAATGGGACATTACTTACTCCTGTGTGCATAGACCTAAGTTAATTAAATTTTACAAGCCTTTATGAAGCTCTGTGGGAATTCATGTGGAACACTTGAAGGAGGCATCTACTTGGGAGCAAACAGAAAAGTAAATTCATTTCACCCGTGTGGGTGGTCCCACACATCGGGCAGGAGATATGACAGAAAAGGGCTTCTGACTTCCTCATGCTGGCCACATTCTTTATTCGGAAACGACTGTCCCAATGTGCCCCACACCATGGTTCTCAGCTTGTTTTGGAGCTTCCGAATTTTTCATGTCATGGCTCACTTCCTGTTTGGGGTTCTCCCTCCCCCACTCACGTGACTCTAGTACTTGCTCTCTGGCTTTGACCTTTGCTTCTTGCTTTGAGTCTAACTCAGTTTCCCACCAGTTACTACTTTTGGCTGTCTTGATAAGTTCCCCAAGATAAAGGACTGGTTTTGGACCCAGTAATTTGAAGGACAAATTCTCCAGTCAGGTGCCCTGACCCCTTGAAAGGACCAGGGCAATGGCTAAAAAATTAAATGCCCTGACCCGTGTTACTTAAATGTTACTCAGCCTTGGCAATTCAGTGGGGAGTCATCCCTCTGCCCCATATGTGTGTCTTCCAGTGTTTATGCATAAACACTCGGTAGTTTCCAATCATTTCTCTCTCCTTTCTCCATTTCATTAACCTGCAATATTTCTGTATGCTTCTGAAAAGCTCTGTGAAGGCTGCTTTCCGTGATGGGTGAAATGATTTCTATAAATAACTTTCAAATCAATTGTTCAGCTTGTAGAAATCTTGATGAAGAAAGGTACTATTATTACTCAGCCATAAAGACAAATGAAATTGAGTTATCTGTAGTGAGGTGGATGGACCTAGAGTCTGTCATACAGAGTGAAGTCAGTCAGACAGAGAAAAACAAATACCGTATGCTAACACATACATATGGAATCTAAAAAAATAAAATGGTCATGAAGAACCTAGGGGCAGGACTTGAATAAAGACACAGACCTACTAGAGAATGGACTTGAGGACACGGGGAGGGGGAAGGGTAAGCTGGGACAAAGTGAGAGAGTGGCATGGACATATATACACTACCAAATGTAAAATCGATAGCTAGTGGGAAGCAACCGCATAACACAGGGATATCAGCTTGGTGTTTTGTGATCACCTAGAGGGATGGGATAGGGAGGGTAGGAGGGAGGGAGACGCCAAGAGGGAAGATATATGGGGATATATGTATATGCATAGCTGATTTTCTTTGTTATAAAGCAGAAACTAACACATCATTGTAAAGCAGTTATACTCCAATAAAGATGTTAAAAAATAATAAAATAAAAATAAAATAAGACAGTAATTAATAAAAAAGAAAAAAGAAAGGTGCTATTAAATGTGAAAAACCAAAAAGTTCACTTTAGTGTAGAGTATGCTACTAATATTCTGTGAAGAGATCCCTGGACTTAGAACAGGGCAAACCTGGGCTTGATAACCTGGGCTTTCTGGCTTCCTGCCTGTGTGGCTTTAGGCAAATCATATAAGTTCTCCAGAACCTCAGTTTTTTTGAATGCAAAATGAGGGAATAACATCTCCCTCATTGTATGATGGCAAAGCCAAAATTAAAGAACACATGTAATTGTTGCTAATAAGATGCTGGGTACCCTGTGATAGGCTGATTACATTTTTGTTGAATCTGAATTTGAAAACTTAACCTACAAGTGACTGCAAATAGTGGTTGAGGTCTATGAGAAATTGCTGGGGATTTTTCTTGTTTTAAAAAAGAGTTGTACTTCTGTTGACTAGAAAGCAAATTTCATTAGAATGAGTTTTGTTTTTACCTTCGTTTTAAAGATATAAATCAGAATGTGTTCCTGGTGAATAACTTTCACTAAGGAAATATACTAGGAGTGCATTTGTAGAAATTTTTAAAATCATTTCACTGATGCTGGGTTTCTTATCTATCCCCAGCATACATGGCTTTCTCTAAGCCAGAGGAATGTTTCTTGTTTTGTACGTCCTGATACCATCCTCAAAGCTCCCAGAATTTAAATTCTCTTAGTCTGTTGTTTTGAATAACTATAATGTCTCATAAGGTTAAGCTGCAATCGTTAGTGCTACCTCTGAGTGGGATAGGGAGGGACACGCAAGAGGGAAGAGATATGGGAACGTATGTATATGTATAACTGATTCACTTTTTTATAAAGCAGAAGCTAACATACCATTGTAAAGCAATTATACTCCAATAAAGATGTGTAAAAAAAAAAAAAAGCCTGTCATTTTTTTTTTTTGGCGGTATGCGGGCCTCTCACTGTTGTGGCCTCTCCCGTTGCGGAGCACAGGCTCCGGACGCGCAGGCTCAGCGGCCATGGCTCATGTGGGATCTTCCCGGACCAGGGCACGAACCCATGTCCCCTGCATCGGCAGGCAGACTCTCAACCACTGCGCCACCAGGGAAGCCCAGCCTGTCATTTTTAATCATATAAATAAGTGATACAAGAAAAACTGTGAGTGGATTAGTTTTAATTTCCTTACACTGGCTTTGCTAAGAGTATTTTGTTATTTTAGAAATTTTATATGCCAAGTAGTAAACATTAAAACATATACACATTTAGCAAGTATAAAATAAACATGTTCATTATTCAGGAAAAAAAAGATCCTCAAAGACATAATTTATACTTTCCAGTTTCACGGGCTTCATAAGTACTCATTAAATTAGCTTTGGAAACTGAAATGATAACTTTACCCTTTTTTGATATGGTTGAAAAATTCATATAAAAAATAAATTTGTAATCGAATCATTGTTTCATACATGGTGTGCTTCCACTAAAAGGGAACACTCTATACGTTTCGATTAGTAAATTCATATTAAGACCGTGACCAGTAACAAAACAAAGCAAAACGCAAAGAAACAAAAATGGTTTAATATGAAAAACTTTTATCAAATTAAAATTCCCTGGCTAGTTATTCAAATTTATCCTAGCAAGTGTCTATAAGGTAAGGATGCTAATGTAGCTGTGTTTGCAAAAATAAAATTGTAGCCGAGAAGATGGTCAGTGAGACCTGGAAGATCTCCTCCAGCTCTAATATTTCATCCATTCATCCTTGCCTTCCTTTCTTCCTTCCTCCCTTCCAGATACTTCCTATGTGCCATGCACTGGGCTAGACTTTGAAAGTAGAAAGAGAAAGAAAATGAAATGGGCTCCAGCCACAGTGCATCAGCATGAGCGGTGGCAGGGAACTATAAACACGGGGAGTCTATAATCTGCATGGAATTCTCCACATTCTGTGCGAGAAGAAAAAGAAGCTTGCCCAGGTGACAGGCACACAAGAGCCAGCATTTCTCTAACACTTAGTTCACACAGCACATCACATTTCCATCCATTTAGAGTTGAACACACGGAGACACAGAGAGGAGACCTAACTTGTTGAAAGTCACAGAGCAAGTTAGAAGGCCAAAATTAGAACACATGTTCTGCTGTAATGCTCTCAACAAACGTGTTCAGAACCTGCCAGGTGTCTGGCTCAGAGCCCGGAACTGGGGACAAGAAAGATGATTAAGAACCACTTCTTGCCCAGAGGTGTTTAACACTCTCATGCTGGCACTGGTTTGACATGGGAGTTTCGGGAATCATTTTAATGTTGGATTGTCTTGGTATCTACGGCTGGGTCTTTGAGGATTGAGGCAGCATGAAAACACACCTGGTACTATGTGGATTAGAACACCTGACACAGTACACGTGGGGAAGCAAGTTCAGCTTGGCTGTCATCTGTAAAATGCAAATTAGAAGAATTTTTTTCACCTACCAATCTTGCAAAAATTTAAAAATAACAGCACTCAAGATGTAGAAATTGGCCGTCTTACCCACTGATATTGGAAAAGTAAATTTCATGTTTACATGCCAAAATCGCTCCATCATGTGTAATAGTTTACAACCAGGAATGATTTCTATGTTCAACAGTAAGTGAATATTTAAATAAATTAAGTTTACATTCATGCAATATTATGGTATATGAGGCAGTTTCTTAAGATTATTTAATCATCTGGGGAAATACTCATCATCTAATGTTACTTAGAAAACCAGGGTATTAAAGTATATACAGCATAATCCTACTTTTCTAAAAAATACAGTGTGCATACATAGGTGCATACATGTACTGGATGTAATGTATCAAAATAATACTTGGGTGATTTTCATTTTCTTTTTTTCTGTATTGTCCAAATTTTTGATAAGCAGACTTTTAATTTGATAATTAGGAAAAAAGAGTATTAAGTGTTAGTTAATTTTTTTCTGACCAGATTGATTCTCTGAAATGAACTGCCTGCTACCAACTGGTTTTAGGCCACAACGACTCAGCCCCTTCTGGTCTGGACACCACAATGGACTTGAAAAGCCCCGTGACCCAGACCTGTTTCCCTGCTTACTGGCTGAATCTTTGGGGAAAAACAGTTCTGAACCTTTGTAATTTTACCTGTAAAATGTGGCAACTGATATTTGCCCCACAGATGAACTTTAAAGAGAGCATAAGAAAAATGCGTTGAAAAGCACTATATAAATGCAAGTTCTGTCTTACATGAGAAATAGGATAGAGGACAGATGCCAGAACCAGATTGAGGCTCAAATCCCAAGTGACCAACTTCTTAGTTTTATGACATCAGTCAAATTGCATAAGCTTTTAGAACCTTAGCCTCATCATTTGTAAAGTGGAGCTATTAATGCCTTCTTCAGAGGATCACTGTGAACTAACCACCTCGTGCAATGCTAGTAAAAGTTAGTTTCCTTCCTTTCGTAGGCTCTACCTTTCACCACCCCACCCTTACTCCGAAACAAGGATTAGAACAAAAACAAAAACAAACCAACTCTCTGGCATCAGCAGTATGTGTCCTAATTTTAAAGCATACTTATTTTTGATATGTTAAAAATGTATAGACTCTCTCGTTTCTCTACCCTTTAATGGTTTTGACCAATAACGAGTACAAAGTCAGCACAGCCTGGGCAAATCAATGTGAGGACTGTGGACAAATTTTAAGGGAGTCATCCGAGCCTGACGCCTGCCATACAAACTTTTAAGCACTTCCCATCAGGGCAGGCAGAGTAGGAGGGGTGAATGTCCTTGCTTTGGTGCGCTGAAGTGATTTCAGCATATTATGTCTCCTTGGATTCTGGGTTTATCTAAATATATGTGTGACATTCTCTAAATGTGCAGAACTCAGAATTTCTCAGGCTCGGTGTCTCTAGTGTCAATTGACAACCGCATGTCTTAAATGTTTCCTTGAATTAACCTTCTCCATTTTCAAATCAGTTTTCTCACTTCCTCATGGTGTTACTGCTATTCTAAGGAACGCAGACCTAAGGGATCCACATTTCAAGGTTTCAGAGGTCCATATGCCAAGCCTGGAACTCTGTCCACAAACAGATATCCAAGCACATCTGCTGTCTCTTCTGCACACCCAAATTTCAAAGTTCAGGGTATCAGGGGATTCAGTCCTGTTTTATTTTCTGACCTCTGGGCTTCCTTTTGTGTGGATCTTTCATTATGAAAGCACTGCAGATGTTTGACAAAGGGAGCAACCCACTCAAGGCTCTCCTTATTCTAGGAAGATTAATCTGTAAAATGCTGGGAGACTGCCGGGAACGTCTGATCTGCAGGGGAGATGATGATGGAGGCAGATTAGACAGGAAGAGCAGGTGAAGGGCACGTTATGGCAGACACTGTGGGTGCCCCGTCCATTTCCCTGGAGTCTTAGCCCATTGTTGTGCTCTGACTGATTTGGAACTGCCTGTGTCTACCTCCCTTTACTTGAGAGCTGAGGAATTAACACCCTCACGCCCAGCAGCCCTCAGCCAATGAGTGATAGGAGTCAATACATAAACACCTTGCCTTTTCGGTGGAAGAACGCTAAGTGTGTTGTATTTGTTTCCTATTGATGCTCTAAAAATTACCTAAAACTTAAGAGGCTTAAAGCAACACACATTTATTATCTAACAGTTCTGGAGGTCAGAACTCCAAAATGGGTCTTAGTCCAAAATGGGCTAAAAATCAAGGTGTCAGTAGAGCTGGGTTATTTCTGGAGGCTCTAGGGGAGAATTACTTCCTTGCCTTTCCAGCCTCTAGATGCTGCCCACATTCCTTGACTCTTGGCCCTTTCCTCCATCTTCAAAGTCAGCAATTTAACAACTTCAAATCTCTTTCTGACTCTGACCCTGCTGTCTCCCTCACATAAGGACCATTTAGATTATTTTGGGCCCACTCAGATAATCCCGGACAATCTTCTCATCTCAAGATCCTTAATTTAGTCATATCTGCAAAGTCTCTTTTACCATATAAGGTAACCTATGCACAGGTTCTGGAGATGAGGGCATGGGCATCTTTGAGGGGGGACATTGTTTGGGCTACCACATGCATGTTTTACACCATCTCCTGGAGTTTCCCCTCAAGGAATAAGCTCTAATCATCCCCAGTGGTGGTGGCTTTATAACTCACTCTTACATGCCTGCTTCCCCTTCCCTGAATACTCCTCTGATCTCCTATCAGTGTTTTCTGAACCTCCCAAGTAAACTACATGTCCTCAAAGTCGTGTCTTGGGGTCTGCTTCTAGGGCAACCCAAACTTATTATGAGGGGGGAAGCCTACAGTAGTGGAGGTGGAGGGAAGAGTCAAGAAGGATAGACTGGGCCGTTAGGGGAGAATAATAACAATGGGGAGTCAGAAGGGGATCTGAGTTTGAGAGAAAGACAATGAGTTCTATTTTAGTGGAGGTGACATTAGGACAACAAAGTGGAAATGTCAGTTAAAGGGGTAGGGTGTCTCCTATGAGGTGAAGGCGTTGAGACATGATGGAAAATATTGTACTTAGAACTTCTGGGATAATAACAATTTGTTAGTGAAATAAACAAGACATATAAAGGGCACTGCCATCATTTGATTCCAGAGGCAGTACTGTGAACCCCAGAGGAGCCTGAAATGTCTAAAACATGAGCTCATACCTTCCTTTCAGAGATCTTTTTCATCTTCTTAGTGAGTGTTTTCTACACCCCAGGCAGGCATGGTTCTAAACATGTTCTTTGTTTTACCACATTAAATCCTTGTTATAAGCATATGAGGTAATTACCATTATTCTTCCCAATTTATATTCGGACTAAAGATCAGAGACATTCAGTAACTTGTCCAAGATTCTATGGACAATGGTAGAGGCAGAATTTGAAACTAAGTTTATTCAACTCCAGAGCCTCAGATTTTAATCACTGCATTTTCCTGCCTTTTTTTTTTTTTTTTTTTTAAAGAAGAGGAATTCAGGAAGGCTCCTCCAGGTCTCATGCAGACAAGCCACCCACAACTTGGTCTACCTGCATTAGGAGCTTGGTCATCATCCTTCAAATTGAAGGTACATTTCTCTCTGCTATCTTCAAACCAATACACCATTAATCCCATGATTTAATTTAATCCCACCTAACTGAATCTCACTATTGTACAATCCAAGTCTAGAACCATTGAGTCAAATCCTTTAATCCCCTAGACCAGCAGAAAGATGTAGGAAGTATCCTAGAAGCTCACCCTGGATGGAAATCAATGATGAAATGACAAGATCCACAGTCAGAATCTTTTATTTTTCATTCTGGCTATAAATAACTTTATGACCTTAGCGTAATCACTTAATCTCTGTCTGACTAATTTCATTTCTTTATGTAGAGTTAGAATTAACAGACCTGTCCCCTCTTTGAGAGACGTCACAGTGTTAACTGAAAAATTCTATGTGAACTTGTTTTCAGTTCTAATACAACAGCAGTAATTATGTTAATTCAGGGCATAGTAAACCTTTTGTTTTTTTCCATGAATGCAGGCTTTAGTCAAATCTTTCCAAGCAAAGTATCCTCTGTACAATTGGTGCTCCTCAAATACTTATTGTTTTTGATAAGAAGAGAAATGACTCATTGTCAAGTAACATACTCTCTACTTTCTCTGAACTGTAACTGGTATACATTGCACCATCCTAGTCAATTTGATCAGCCCCTCATCACATTTACGTCTCACTTCTTGACCAGAAACAAACTCTTTTCTCTATGTTCATTGGGTTTTTCTGCAAGCTGAAATAATGAATAGTCATACATCAAATAACAGAACACTTGACTTTTGGGCCTATTTTTAATCACACTTGTGCAATTTTTATTGAGACTCTGTTATGTCTAGAGCTCTGTTGGAGAACAACTCACAGAACTGGTCTTCCAAGAGGTTACATAATAATAGCTAAAGTAACAACTGACATCCATATATTGCTTTACAGTTGGAATGTGGCTTCCTATGGTTAGAGGTTTCTCAAACTTCAGTCATTTTTATAACAGCATGATATTTTGCCATATTTTCTTTTTTCTTTTTTTTTTTTTTTTGCAGTCCGCGGGCCTCTCCCGTTGCAGAGCACAGGCTCCGGACGCGCAGGCTCAGCGGCCATGGCTCACGGGCCCAGCCGCTCCGCGGCATGTGGGATCTTCCCAGACCAGGGCACAAACCCATGTCCCCTGCATCGGCAGGCGGACTCCCAACCACTGCGCCACCAGGGAAGCCCTGCCATATTTTCATAACTTAAGCTCTACTATTTACCAACCATTTTACTTTATATTGCCTTGCCTTTTTTTTTAAACTTAAAGTTTATTTAAAAAGTGAACTTCATATCACTCCTATATCTAGAAAACCAATACTGCTTGCCATAAATAGAAAGTAAATAAATGCAATGAAAACAAGACAACA
>NW_006797545.1:131600-138897 GCF_000442215.2 Lipotes vexillifer | reverse complement strand
TTCCTGCTGCATACTGCTGTTGGGTAAAGGTCTCTGGGCCTGAGATACGCTCTTTTTTGTGAGGGGTAGGGAGAATGAAAGAAAGAGATTTGCATGTATGAGATAAAGTTTCAAGACAGCTAAGCTCTAAGTTGAGATTTTTTTTAGTGAATTATTTAAATTTTGGAAAACAACATAATGGATTGTAATCTTAATTTGCACAACAACCCGGTTAAGTAATTTGTTAAGTAAGCAGCACAAATATTATCCCCTATTTATAGATGACAAAACTAGGGCTCACAGAGGTTATAGGACTTGCTCCTCGATCATATAAGCTGGTAAATGACAGAGCTGGGCCTCAAACACAGACTTCCTCATTCCAAACTGTGGCTCTTTCTACTGCACCAAAATCCCTTCTGGATTCTCCCTGTGAGGAGAGTCACAGAGGACTTGGGTGGAGCACGCATTCCCTCAAGCAGTTCACAATCTAGTCATGGAGATGAGAGAGGCCAAGTGATATATTTAAATGGCATCAAGGGAAAGTAAATAAGTGTGCTTTGAGATAACTAGCTCAGAGAACAACGGTGAAAATATTTAGCAAGTGAGTTCACGGTAAGTTGGACTATTAGGGAAGGCTTTCTGGAGAAAGTGAGATTAAAGGGTGGATAAAATTAGATGAAGAGAAGACAGAGGGAAGGCGTTTCAAACAATAACAACACTGTGATCACAATTACCAAAAATATCAAAGAAAGCTCTGTTATGGTTCCCTGCAGATAGGGGAGAATGCAGATGTGACAGGAAGTGCCACAGCTACATTTTAGTCTCATGTGCTATGAGGTAGAATTAATTACTGTCTTGGAGTCTTTAAAAATAAATTATTTCCCCCTTAAAAATATGTATGATTCAGAAAACTGCTTACAGAATTTTTTTCCTAAAGAAATAATGTCAGATATGGGCTCATACTTACAGAGATGTGCCTCATCCTTACAGGGAAATTGGAAATAACTCTGATGTTTGACAACATGGGACTTAGTTACATAAACTTTGACACACTGACACTGAGGACACAGCAGACTTCAGAAAGGATGTCAACCTTTGCTACTGAAATGTGGTCCTTGGACCAACCCCATCACTTTTACCTGGAACTTGTTAAAATGCAGTTTCTGATTCAGTAGGTCTGGAGCCAGGTCTGAGATTCTGCATTTCTAACAGTTTGCCAGTGATTCACAATGCGTTAACGTTTGAGAAGCACTGAGGTAGATGATTAGAGGCGTGGAAAGATATTGCAATTAAGTGGCAATGAAACAGGCTGATTTCACAAGAATTAGTTCTATATGGTACTACACTGGTAAAATTTAAAAATACGTATAAATTCATACATATGAGTGAAAGAGACAGACATACGGGGAAAGAGACAGAGAGAGCAAGAGAGCCAGTACAAGACAGCAAGACAGATAAGAAGAGTATTTACCAAAATCCCAGCAGCAGTGGAAGTAAAGGAGATATAAATATTCTTCTGTGCTTGTTTATCTGTATTTTCTACTATGAACATGCCTCTTTAAAATATAAAAGCAATAAAACTATATTTTTAATTCCTTTTCTGTTCTCAGAATTTCATTGAGTTCTTTCTGGAAAAATAAACATGAACCAACAGGCTGAACTGGAAGACAACTACCCACAGGGATTTAATCAGTGTAACAAGGTGCTGCCAGAAGAGAGAAAGACTTATAAGAATTTTCCACTAGGTGTGAAATGTCTGTGTAACCTTCACGTTGTAGTCCCTGGAGCTCTTGGGATACATAAAATAAATTTTTTTTTTTAAAAAACAAGGCTATAAAGCTACAGGAGCATAGACATTTTCAAGACTGCCAACTGGGAAAGTGCTTTTAAGATGAAACATCAATTTCCCTTAACAAGTATTTTCAGTGGTTTTATTCTGAGTTCTGGATGGGAAGATTCCAACCATGCGAGTTGGAAGCTGAAAGAGGATCCAGCTGCTTTGTCAGAAGGATTCTTTGCCTGAATTCTCTCTTGGAAAATTTACCTGAAACTTTACTCATTTCTGTCAGTTGTCCCCCATTTTGGTGACCCCTTTATTTCAGCATACTGTGGTAGGAAAATGATTCAAATCCCAGGTTCACTATTTCCTAGCTACAGGGAGGATTAGGCAACAGAAGTAAAGGTCCAAATTCCTTTAACACAAAACTGGGGGGGGGGATGCTATCTCCTTTAGTCAAGAGGATTAAATAAAATAAAGCATTTATTAGGGAGTACTAGGAAGTTATTAAAAAGTCGATTGATTGGTTGATTCATTCCTCATTCAACAACTGTGTACCATGTGTCCATTATATGCTGGAAACTGCTGAGGGCAGAGAATATAAATGATCCCAGACATGTTCCCTTACCTCAGAATGCTTTTAGGCTCAAGGGATATAACCAAGGCAACACCATTAGCATCAGAAGTGCTACGACAGGGAGAGGGCCCGCTATCATGGGAACCAATAAGAGCAGGACCTTACCCAACCACAGGGGTGGTGGTGGTGAAGTCTTCCTGGAGGAAGTGACACTGAACTGAGGGCTGACAGACTAGTGGGTCTTAGCTGGGAAAGGCTGGGAAGTTCCAGACAGCGGGGGTATCACAATTAAAGACTCAAAGGTGAGAAAGAGCATGCATATTCAGGTGCTCAGCAAACTAAAATGATTAAGATATGAATTTGGGGTAGTGGATGGGGGCGGGGCAGTGGAAACAAGGTAAGTAACACTGAAGGGGTCAGCAGAGTCCACTCATGAACGGGCCTTGTAAGCCATGCAAAGGAAGTTTAACTTCCTCTGTAGGGTCATGAACATTATCATGATCTGTCTGGGGTTTTAGGAAGAATGCTCTGGCCACAGTGTGGAGCAAAAGAGTAGAATTGGAGATCAGCTGCAAGGCTGATGCATTAATGCAGGTGAGAGATGATCCTAGTCTGAACTAGGCCAATGTCAGTGGAAAGGGATGACTGTAAATGGCGCGAGATTGGTGATTAACTGGAAGCGGGGATGATGGAAAAGGCAGTGAGAATGTACTTAATAAATGCTTATTTCCTTCCTGTCCTCTCCATGGAGATCTATCGGCCCCTTCAGGCCAAGGGAAGATTAAACAGCAGTGGGAAAAAAAAATTTTCTGGACACACAATACCCGGCTCTCCTTAAAAAGTAATTGTTTCAAATTTATACAGCAGGCTAGCAGTTCTCAGAGTGAAGTTTAGGGATCCTTAACCGTCCCTGCATTTCCATTTAGGGGGTCTGTGAGGTCAAAATTATTTTCACAATAATAATAAGACAGTATTTGCCTTTTTTGCTCTCATTCTAGCAAAGCATACTGTGGAGTTTTCTAGAGGCTAAGTGTCTGGAATGATGCAACGGCTCTGATGTAATATTATATGTTCTTGGGCTTTAAATTTTTACCAGTTTTAATTTCGAATATGGTAAATATAGAAAGCTATAACCCACATAAACAAAAGCTCTTGGGGTCCTCAGTAATTTGTAAGAGTGTAAAGGGGACCTGAGACCACAAAATTTGAGCGCCATTGTCATAAGCATTTAAAGAACATTTTAGAGGCATCTACTACCAAGAGCTCAGCAAATTTATAAATAAGGGTAAACTCTACTTACTGAAGAGCCTAGCTCTTATCTGAGTTTTGGTGTCCTTTCAAATCAGAGCTACTGCCTGTATAACGTAGGGATAATGCCTGGACTTTAAAGATGGCATCTAACTAAGGAAATCAAAGTACATAACACACAGTGTACTAAGGAGAAATATGAAATCTGTATCTGCGATGCTGAAGATACTTTGTTCTTTAAACTTGTTTTTAAAGTTAGAAAACAAAGTCACTGAGTAATACTCATAGCTTAGAACAAGATCTCTGCTGTGTGGGCAGAAAAGCAAAATAGAAGCTGCAGTGTGGGCAAGTGGAGAATAACAGTGAGGAGAAATGATGCAAAGTAGACTCTGAACCAGGAGTTCCAAACTCAAGTTTCCACCCCCGAGAGGACTTTAGGATCCTCTATGGACCATGCCTTTAAAACCTGAGGGAAGAGGGCCAGCTAATCAAGCGTAAACCCAGCAGTCCCCTTCTTGCCACCCAAAAGGTCTGGAGACATGAAGGGAACTTTATTGTGCCCCTGAAGAATACCCGGGAGTCTGCCCTTCCAAGAGGTCACTGGATGTCTCAGCATGAAGAGCCTGGGGAAGGTCAGGATAAGAACAACATAGAAAAATGGTCCACGAGACTGACAGCAGTTAAACCTCAAGACTTGAGACCGGGATTCCATACGGTTTTCAGGAAGATTGAGAGATCTCTAAGTGCTAATATGAAATCATCTCCTATAAATAAAGTAGGGGGAAAAAGCCAACAGGAGAACAAAGACTGCTAAATACAAGTCCTTTTTTTTTTTCCAAGGGAGATGGGAGGGTGGGAGAGCGTAAACACACTCTTCCATTGTTTTACTCGTCCCAAAGCCAAAAAAAGGGGGGTGGGGTTTTAAAAAAAAAAAAAAAAAAAAGGTCGGGGGACGGGAGTCTATGCATATAAAAATGCTTGTAAATCATAGACTACTGATGGAAGAATACATCAGAAGCGAAAATAACAGTGTCCTGTGGGAAGGGATAATGGGGGACTCAGGCTCTGGGTTGGGAGTCTTATTTTTCATTGTGCCCATTTTTGTACTGTTTAAATATTTAATCAGGTAGAGTTTAAGTAATAAAAAAGTTACAATGAAAATAAAGAATCTGAACGTAAAAAAATGGGATTCATTAGTGGGTAAATCTAAGAAGACTAAGAAGTGCTCATGACTGAAGTATGCGAAACCCCAAAAGGGGTGGATTTCTTCTAGTCTTGGATTATAAAACTGAGGACTGTCCCTGAAGTTTCTGAAAAAGGTTCAAGATTTCTTTTGTTTTTTAAAAAATTAAATAGAACTCTATTTAGTAATCTTTTCAACTTACTATCCTTAAGAGGTGCTTCAGGAAGGACTTAGATAAATTCACGAATTACTTTGAATCTATTTATTCCTTGGTACACTTTTGACCTTTTGTCTAAAAGCAATAGCATTGACTCTAACCCTGCTCAGAGGTGAACAGTTTTCAAATATTTTATATTATATGAAATAAAAATTTAAAACTTTTTTTCTGATTCTAAAAACAAGTTTCATTGTAGAAACTAAAAATAGTTATTTAAAAGTTAGAATAAAGCTATATACACCGATTTGACCATTTTATCCCTCTTAACCTTGCTGTGTAACTATTTTGCTGTTTAATGAAAAAAGTATGTAAAAAACTTTATTTTTAGTGGCTATCATAATTGATTTACTAACTGCTTTATTATCATTTACATTGTCAATTAGATTGTTTGACTGCAGCAACATTTTTAAGTCCCTTAATACATTCTGGAACCTACTTTCAAGAAAGGTTTTCAAATTTTCATAGCAGAACTGTGAATATAATTTTAAATCGATTACTAGCACAAGAAAACACTGATTGTAGCCATGCTGAAAGAGTCTGCCTGACACCTGATCGTATACCTGGGATTGCAGTCTTCTACGATGTTTGTCTACCTATCATAGCAGCACTGACCCGAAATCCTTATTCTGTCCCTACCCTGAGACCCTCCTATGTTCAGGTGCTCCAGCTTCTTAGCCTGACTCTCCTCAATGTGTTTCCATTTCCAAAATTAGGCTTCTGCTTTAGATAACCAACCATTTTCTTGGCTCCTATTCTGTATCAATGGTTTGAAACATCTCCTCAAAATTCTTCCCACGTATTTTATAAAATAAACTATTCTTTAGCTATTTACTTAAAATTATCTGTCATTTTCCTGGATAGGGTAAGAGAGAATGTGCTCAGTGCTAACTGAGTATACCATTTACTACAATTCAGGGGTTTTGTTTTACTTTTTTAAAATTTCTGAATGGCTGGGAAATCAAAGACATAGTTTTAATGCAACAGGACTCATGAGGTGTCAGAGAAACTGCACAGGAAAAACCCTGAAGAAATTTAGAGTAACACCACTAGACATACCAGACTTGGGTGTGGGTTCCAATTTTCAACTTATTAGCTATAGGATGGTAGTACATTTTTTTAAATGGCCACAATTCCTTGTAGCTCCTTCCATCATAAGTCAGTTTCTCTACCCTTTGAATCTGGACTGGTGTTATGACTTGCTTTGGCCATTACAATGAAGAAGTGACGCTGTGGGAGTTCCAAACCTGGGCTTTGGCTCTTGTTCTTGTGACCCCTGCCGCTGGCACCATGTGAACAAGCCCGAAGTTGTCAGCTAGAAATGCCAGACACATAGAGCAGATGATGAGCATCACGGCTGAGGCTATACAAGAACACCCACCCCCAGCTAAGTCAGCGGTTGACCCAGCAGTCACATAAATGAAGCCAAACCAAACCAGAAGAACTGCCATGCTGAGCTCAGACCAAACTGCTGACCCAAAGAACTGTAAGCTAAACTAATGGTCTATTTTAAGCTGCTACTAAGTTTTCAGGTGGTTTTTTATGGGGCAGAAATTAACTGATAGAGTTACCTTAGGCATGTCAGTTAACCTTCCTTGGTTCTAGTTTCCTTCTCTGTCACAAAAGGAATAACTGTTCAACTCTAAAGGTTCCCTATATTATTAACATTTAATTATTTGAGAACAGTATTGCCCAAAAGAACAACGATGAAACTGCTCCATGTCTGAGCTGTCCAATACGGCAGCCATAGCTGCATGTGGCTATTGAGCACTTGTAATGTGGGCTAGTACATCTGAAGAACTGAATTTTTAATTTTATTTAATTTCTATCAATTTAAATTCAAACAGTCACATAAGACTAGTAACTACCATATCGGAGACCTCTATTTCAGAACTTCAATGAACCGATCTTCCCAATCTTTGGATAGCCAACACTAAGATCTTCCATCCCTGGGCAAGACGGCTGGGGAGAACTCATTGTTTAGGTAAACAAGTAGGTGAAACCCTTTTCTCCCACGAAACCCCAGAATTAGTTTCCTAGGACATCTGCTAGCAAAGCTGACTAGTTCTCCTGGGAGAGTCACGGAATAGGAGCTTAGTAAAGTGGGAAGCAGAGGCAGAGAACAGAGAAGCAGAGGTCTTGACTGTTACCCCGTGTGACCTGGCTGTGAGCTACCTTTCTAATTCTTTTCCTGGTAAATACCCCCTTGTCACTGTGCTCCAGCCACACAAGGCTCCTAGCTTTTCATCAAACGTGCCACGCAAGTTCCCATCTCTCAGCCTGCTGTTATTAACTTCCTTCCTTCTTAGCCTGAAATAT
>NW_006797545.1:124075-131590 GCF_000442215.2 Lipotes vexillifer | reverse complement strand
TTCCCTAGATGGGGGTTTCTTCACTTCAGTGCTATTATCATTTTGGGCTGAATAATTCTTCGTTACAGGGGGCTGTTCTGTGCATTGTAGGATGTTTAGCAGCCTCTACCTTCTAGATGCCAGTAGCACTTCCCACCTCCAGACCAGACTGTGACAACCGAAAGCATCTCCAGATGCCAAATGTCCCTTGAGAGGCAAAATCACTCCTAGTAGGAATCACTGCCCTAGATATCGGCAGGATTCACTCCCTCACTTAATTTAGGTCTGTGCTCAAATGACACCTCTAGGAAAACTTTTTTAAAATCCAGGCTAAAACAGAAAGCCCATCTTCCTCTGTCCCCTTTCCCGGTTTTATTTTTCCTCACAGTACTTATCATCAGCTAACATTATATCAGATAGTTCTGTGTTTATTGTCTGTCTTCACTGTTTTGTTCACTGCTGTAATCCTAGCACCAGGAACCTGAACAGCTGGTAGATGCTTTACAAAGGACCGAAAGAAGAAATTACCCTGTGGAAAGCTGGAAGACAGACAGGAAGTTCTTCTCCTGGGGGAAGGGAAACACAGCACCAACAGAAAGGCTTCAGCTTTATTTAGCTGTTAAAAGCTGTCTTGCCTGTTACATACAGCAATGATGAGGTTTTAGGGAATTTCCTAATAATGGGCACACTTTTACTCACGTTCTCTATAAGGATGCTTTGAATGCAGGAATAAAACATTTAAAAATTTTCAGCCACATTTACGAATGGTATGTACTTTTGAGACCTAAAATTACAGTCATTTCATATCAGCAAGAAACTATCTCACCCATTATAAACATTGATACCTGCTTGCCATTGAGCAAAAAACATTGTCACAGTTAGAAAAGTGTCTGATTAAAGAAAGACCTGTATTTCCCTTCACATTTATTAGTTGAAAATGTGTTTCTAAGAGGTTTTGATTAGCATTACTGTGTAGGCCTATCAATTCAGTGGGTGTTATTCCCAGCACTAATAAGTTTATTCATGTAGTGAAGTCCTTACTTAATTGTAAGACTGACTGTTTTTTTGGTTTTTTTCCCTGAAAATCTGCTACATTCTTTCTGAATTCCTGAAGACATATTAGGCTGATTTCTAAGAGGTTGACTTTCTTCTGGAAAGAACTTTTCAGTATTCAAGAGAAATTACAAGTGCCAAGAAAATTGCATATTTTGGAGAAGGAGGTAAAAATATCTCCTGACTGGTGGTAGGTCCTTGTGAATGGTCAGAATACTTCCATAAAACCTGAATCCAGCCAGCCATTAAGTGAAGTTCCTTAACACCTCAGCTGCCAAGAATCTTCAGGGACTACCTTCCGAATACATTAAATACAACTTTTAAAAATTAATTCTACTTTCACCTTTTCCAAGTTTTCACTGATCGAAGTCTAAAATGCATAATACTTCCTCTCCTAATAGACTATCTGTAACTTTGTGTGTGTGTGTGTGTATTGTAGTGACCTAAGGTCATACTTATGAACAGAAGTCCTTTTCTGAGCTGGGCATAGCACAAGCAATGGTGAGCGCAGCGCAGGTCTCACGTTTTCAGGATGAGGCTCCCAAGAGTAGCCTGGAACTTACTTCCTCTCACAGGTGGAGTGCAGCACGTGTGGAACCATGATGCATTGTCACAAGCCTGCCTTTTACAAAATTGATGGCTAAATCAAAGACTAAAAGTAGCCTTTCCATCCTGGGGTTTCCATGATTAAAAAAAAAAAAATCATCATCTTGTTTACTCTTTTTCTAGAGTCTTAGCAACTTCTGGTAACCTTCCAGACCTTATTTGTGATGTCTAGTCAGCCCTCTTGGCAACTCACATCACTCATCTATTTCTGTTTCACTAGTTGTATGGAGGAGAAGGAGTCCTCATTATTGGTCCAAGAATTGATGTGAGAACAGGTAGGGACAACCTACACCTAAGATGCCTTGTCCTCTCCTAACTCCACCATCCCCATCACCATCACCACCACCACCATCATCAGAACATGACCACTTTCAGAGACTTAATACCAGACTACATTTTTCTGAAAGCATTACTCACTGTTTGAACAAAATCCTAGACATCCACAAAATGCATTTTAATGAACAGTGTTTGGATATTTTCCATAGTATCTGTAGGACATATCAAATTCTTCTTGTATTTTCTTTCATAATAACATTTTACTTTCTGAATAATATCCCACTTGATACATGGGCAGGCAGAAAGATGACTGAAGGTAGCAATGCTGCCTCTTCAAGGTTAGAGCCATAATTGCCTAGCTGGAGAGTAGCTGAAGTGTCCTCAAGTAAGGCTCAGATTTGAAATAATCTTTCCCTGACAGTCTACTAAAAAAATGATGGAACCTCTTGGGAAGTATTCTGCATCTATCTGTGCATTAGTTTGTCCTCTGGAATCAACACCGAGACTCCTCTGAAAGCTCTGTGCTAAGGATTTTTTTTCCCTAAAAGTTAAAGGTTTTATTGTCCAGAGGCTCCAAGACTAGCTCCTGCGGGCACAGTCAACCTGCTCTCATTGTGTGTGAAACGACGCACAGTCCACCGGTACCCTGGCAAATATGACCAAGGTGCGCTATTCAATACTACTCAAAGGGTGGCAGTCTATTTACAAAGGTGTTCTCTGTAAAGAATAAACAATGGACAATTTTTATATAGCTGCATTATATACTGGCTGTTTATAGAAGTTAAAACCAGTCAAAGTATCCATGCCTTAGTCAACTATAAGAATCTACTCTTTTTCTAATTTGCTCTTTAAAATTTGTCTTTTCACATTGTTTTGAGTTGCAGGTCATTGAGGGGACGGGGAGGAGGGAAAGGTACTCTCTCTTTTTATTGAGAAATACTGAAATAAATACCCCCATTCAGCCGAGCATAGCGGCTTGTACAATACATCAACAGAATGGAAAACACACTTACAAAAGCAGAAGGCTTGTGAAGACCATCCCTTTTTAAACAAGTTACACAACACTTAAATCAAATATGTATCCAGCCAGGTTTCCTAGGCTTGCTCATTTCAAGTCACTTCCAGTCACTTCCATGCTCCCTTGCCTCTCCCAGTCCACACTGCAGGACACCACATATAACAGCACTCACTCCTAATCCAACTGCACATAGTTACAATTTTCTACAGCCAAAGACTCTACCAGATGACAGTGATGACAGCTCATTCATTATTGCATTCAGCATACATACCGTGGACCTACTATATGCCAGGCAACGTGTGGGCCCCTGACCTCATGGTCACTGGCCACCATGGCACTGTATGTCTGAAGGCCTTCAGTAAATTTTTTATGCAGTGACAACCCTGTGTGATCCCTGGGGTGATGTGATTTATCCTTATGTTAAATGTAACCCTCCACACCACAGCAGTGTTATTCCAGGGCTGATGCCTGATATCTACCTTTAGACCAACCATATCTTGAGAGATGGCTGAGATCTATAATAATTTTTTGATAAATCCCTTTGCTGGCCTCCTCTATTTGATCCTTTCTTTCTCTCACGCTCCTAGTGTTTCTATCTTATAGCTACCATGCCCTCTCTCATCCACACAGCCTCTTTTCTTTTCCTATCCTCTTGTCTGTCAAATATTCTCTACTTCAATTATCTCTTTTCTTTTGCCTCAGTCATGTCTTCAATGCTTCTGTGTTCATTGTCTTGGTCTGGGTCAGACGGTCAATGGTACTACTAAAATATCTCGGTTTCCAGGTCTTCCTAGTTACTACTCTTACTTTTATCTGCTCAAAGTCTGGATAAAGAATTCCTTAAAACACACATTTATCTGTTCCCAACACTGTTCCTTCTCCCCCATCAAACCTGGTTTGCTGCCATTCCAGAGGCTCAAAGTTGTTTGCAATCTGACGTCTGAGTTCTGAATAATGGATGAACTACAGTAGCCGACCTAGCCAGAGACAGTGAGAGCTTTTCCTGAGACACTGGGCACACTCACATCATTTGACAAAACGTAGAGGCTGAATCAGAATGTAAGAGCTAATGAATAGCACCTCAGAAAACAGGCCAAAGAGCTATAAGCATTGCAGCATATTTCTCTGCAACCTTGGACAGACCGTGCTGACTCACTGATTCTCAAGTTTTCAGAAAAGAAATGGGAATGTTAGATCAGAAAGAGACCTACACTAAGGTTCCATGGAAGGGAGGTACCCTATAAGAAGCCCAGTACACTCCAGTTTATTTGGAAATGGTGGCAGATTGAAATGGTGAGGTCAATTTAATTCTTTGACTAACCAAGAACTGCCATATGCACCATACATGGACTTCTAATTTTCAAAGAATAGGATGAAATGAGTTTATCAATAAAAAGATGCTGCCAGGGCTTCCCTGGTGGCTCAGTGGTTGAGAGTCCGCCTGCCGATGCAGGGGACACGGGTTCGTGCCCCGGTCCAGGAAGATCCCACATGTCGTGGAGCGGCTAGGCCCGTGAGCCATGGCCGCTGAGCCTCCGCGTCCGGAGCCTGTGCTCTGCAACGGGAGAGGCCACAACAGTGAGAGGCCCGCGTACCGCAAAAAAAAAAAAAAAAAAAAAACCACAAAAAAACAAAAATACAAACAAACAAAAAACAAAACAAAACAAAAAGATGCTGCCCAAAAAAGCCCATTTGATTTTTTTTAAAGAACTCTAGCAAAAGTGGAATTCTATACAAAGTCATCTAAATTTGAAAGTTAAACTGATTAACAATAAAGTTATATAATACCAGCTCACCTAATCTGGGTTCAATGTATTGCTTGAGATTCCAAATTTTTTACCTGGCTCTTAAATTGTCTTCTTAGATTCTCTGTACAGCTTCTCCTCTTTTTCTCTGTCTAAAATCACCTGAAGCCTCTTGCAGTAATTATACTGGAGTAGGCGATCCCATAAAATGGTCAAACAATTCATTTTTCTGTGACTCAACTACATAAAAATTCCACTGAAAATTTTAGTCACAAAAAAACAGCGCATGCATGTATTAAGATCTAATCAGATTGGGATAGATGAAGACAATGATGACAACTCAATGGCTTCACACTGGTCCAGCATAACTGTGTTACTCAGACTGGCACTGTGGCCCTTACTGCCAGCCAGGCTTACATTAATTGTATCAGAGTCACTGAATGCCTAGGATCGGATATAAATCTCATGCATGTTCAAATACTTGGATCAATAGTTCCCACTGTGAAAATGGCTTTATATTAGCTCATTAAAAGATGACCCATTTTCAAGTCCTCTTCAACTTCTGGAACTTTAAAGTGTGGTATCAACTTATTTCCCTCATGACTCTCTCTGAATTTATACCAGTGTCTTCCTTTTTGAAATTGTAGAGCTGGTCTGAGGAAAGTGGGACACACTTCCCTTGACATATTTCAAGCTGTATGAGAAAGAGAAACTTAGCTGCAATAAACTGTCAAATGGAATACTGGCAGAAAGCAATCAAGTCCTCTGCAAAGCCTCACCCGTTCTCTTCCGCCTCCACTTCATATAATACCCCAAATGCCAAGGTTCCTGATGAATATTTCTTCTGCGCATGTACTGCTAAGACTTCATTGTTTGAAGGAGTTTTCGGAGGCATAATGTGCTATCCTGGTACTCACAGTCACAAGATATTCTTTTCCTTGGTTACCAGCATCAAATTTTGGGTCAGGAGAGTCATACTATTCCACAGGGGACTTACTGTAATGCTCTTGTCAACAAATTAGTGGGAGAGGAAGTGTAGCTAACATCTTAAAACCCTGTATATTATTTGCAACCCAGTACTAATTTCTTTAGCACTATTTTTCTGTTTCACATCTGACCTAGACTATTCCACATCATTTTTTTTTGTTTTACCTGAGTTCTTCACAAAGCTCTCAGATGATGCTCAGTGCTCTCAAGATGCCTTTACATCTTAGTTCCTACACCTTTATTGTGCAAGGTAAGAGCTTAGGCTGAGAAGTGAGAGGAATCAGAGTACTTGAGGAGTTGCATCTAAAATCTCCACTAATGGCAGAAGAGAAAGGGTCCAGAAGGTGAGAGGCAGAGCAGAGAAAGATAGGAACCAACCTGGGCTGAATTTAGGGGTTTATGGAAAGTTTCAGTTTCAACTAAGGTCAAATATTCAGTACTTAGAAGAATACCAACAAGCTCACTAAGTAAAATGGACCTCAGACTTCAACAAACTTCATATAACCACCTCAACGACTCAGAATATTTTGCCTCATGTTATTATCCTCCTTTCTGGATTATTCTCCCTTTGGGTTTCCATTATTGCATATAATAGAGTCGATTACACCTAGAAACCACGTTTAGCAATACATACATAAAATAAATACATTATGTGACTTCAAGCAAGTCACATCACCTTTCAGAGTCTTAGTCTTTGATACAACTCTAAATTCCCTCCAAATTCTACTGTAGCTCTATGATATGGTTCACACAGTCAAATTTCCATAGGGGCCAAGGAGGTAACATAAATGGATGAAGCAGGCTATAGATAAACCTGTAGACGCTATGCTACTAGTGTCATGACCAATCAATACAAGCAATTCCTACCTTGCTATACTGTATCTTAGAAACCTCTGTGTGTGCCAAACAAAACCAAATGAGGCTGATTTGGGGATTTGGGGACATCAGTTTGACTCTGAGAATCTATAATAATTTACCAGTTACTGCAAAGGAACCTGCAGAAGATGGTACACAAACTGTTCAACAATGGAGTCGGAAAGACTGTTTTGAAGATAAAAGTGCCCAACTGAGACAGCCTTGTTGGAAAGTGCAAGGGTGAAATTTCACTGTGAATACATGGATTACGAGAGAATTTGTTAACTGGTCCCTGAGTATTAAACTACAGAACTGCAAGAAGAAACCTGCAGCTGTCCATGGTGCTTAAGAATTCTCCATAAAGCTGGAGCCTCTTCTCAGAGTCTGTGGTATGGGAATACTTTACACTGAACATATTGTGTGTTAAAAAAAAAAAATCATCTCGGTGTAGCCCAAGAGGATCTGATGTATTCTTCACTCGACTCATAGCAAATATTTAAACAGAAACTCATACCCCGATTTCCTTTCTGTAGTTCTGAAACAATTTGTGTGTGTAGGGTGGTTGGTGTGTGTGTGTGTGTGTGTGTGTGTGTGTGTTACACCTTTGAAAGCTTCTACCAGCATCATATATTCCCCTGATGTTAATAATATCCTGACTTGATTCTCTAAGTTTCCAAAGTGCAGCACTTGATACAAATAACTGTTTAGGTACCAGTAATTCTGCTCTGGAGTGTGCAGTTCTGTGTTATAGGAATGCCAATTTCTGATCCTTCTCCCTACAAGTTTCACTCCTTGGTAACTACTGCCTTTTATAAATTTAAGAAAAATTACTATTGTCTCAAAGCGACGGGAATTTAAAATTCTTTATAACACACTAAAAAAGAAGAAAGAAAAAAGAAAACAAAAAAGGAGGTTGAAAACAGCATCTAATCCAGAAAATTATCCACTCTGAAAATTTTTTTTTTTTTTTTTTTTTTTTTTTTTTGCGATATGTGG
>NW_006797545.1:68455-123953 GCF_000442215.2 Lipotes vexillifer | reverse complement strand
CCCGTATCCCCTGCATCGGCAGGCGGACTCTCAACCACTGCGCCACCAGGGAGGCCCCACTCTGAAAATTTAAAACCACTTTTAAAATATAATTCACCTGGTTTATTTTGAAATCAAAACATCAATTCTGTATGTTCACAAAACCCAGAGCAAAATGATATTGGCTGGATTTCAGTTACTGTCACCCTTTTCCATTATAAACGTCGTGAAATGTTGATCCTACATTGATACTGGCTAGAGGAGTTTTTGTGCAAATCTGGAATTAAAAAAAAAAATTTTAGACCTAGTAATTTGCCTTGATTGGAGTAACAACAGTAAAAGAAGAAAAACATGGAGACAAAAATATGTGGTCCAATAAAATAACTAAACATTTAAGTCTTCTCCTTTCTTTCACAATGAAAGTTTCAAAAGCTTTAATCATGAGGAACAAGACAAGGTTGTCTACTCTCACCACTATTATCCAACATAGTTCTGGAAGTTTTAGCCACAGCAATCAGAGAAGAAAAAGAAATAAAAGGAATCCAAATCGGAAAAGAAGAAGTAAAACTGTCACTGTTTGCAGAAGACATGATACTATACATAGAGAATCCTAAAGATGCTACCAGAAAACTACTAGAGCTAATCAATGAATTTGTTAAAGTAGCAGGATACAAAATTAATGCACAGAAATCTCTTGCATTCTTATACACTAATGATGAAAAATATGAAAGAGAAATTAAGGAAACACTCCCATTTACCATTGCAACAAAAAGAATAAGATACCTAGGAATAAACCTATCTAAGGAGACAAAAGTCCTGTATGCAGAAAGCTGTAAGACGCTGATGAAAGAAATTAAAGGTGATACAAACAGGTGGAGAGATATACCATGTTCTTGCATTGGAAGAATCAACATTGTGAAAATAACTATACTGCCCAAAGCAATCTACAGATTCAATGCAATCCCTATGAAATTACCAAAGGCATTTTTCACAGAAGTAGAACAAGAAATTTCACAATTTGTATGGAAACACAAAAGACCCCGAATAGCCAAAGCAATCTTGAGAAAGAAAAACGGAGCTGGAGGAATCAGGCTCCCAGACTTCAGACTATACTACAAAGGTACAGTAATCAAGACAATATGGTACTGGCACAAAAACAGAAATATAGATCAATGGAACAGGATATAAAGCCCAGATATCAAACCACGCACCTGTGGTCACCTTATTTTTGATAAAGGAGGCAAGAATATATAATGGAGAAAAGACAGCCTCTTCAATAAGTGCTGCTGGGAAAAATGGACAGCTACATGTAAAAGAATGAAATTAGAACACTCCCTAACACCATACACAAAAATAAATTCAAAATGGATTAAAGACCTAAATGTAAGGCCAGACACTATAAAACTCTTAGAGGAAAACATATGCAGAACACTCCGTGACATAAATCACAGCAAGATCCTTTTTGACCCACCTCCTAGAGAAATGGCAATAAAAACAAAAATAAACAAATGGGACCTAATGAAACTTCAAAGCTTTTGCACAGCAAAGGAAACCATAAACAAGACGAAAAGACAACCCTCAGAATGGGAGAAAATATTTGCAAATGAAGCAACTGACAAAGGATTAATCTCCAAAATTTACAAGCAGCTCACACAGCTCAATATCAAAAAAACAAACAACCCAATCCAAAAATGGGCAGAAGACCTAAATAGACATTTCTCCAAAGAAGATATACAGATTGCCAACAAACACATGAAAGGATGCTCAACATCACTAATCATTAGAGAAATGCAAATCAAAACTACAATGAGATATCATCTCACACCAGTCAGAATGGCCATCATCAAAAAATGTACAAACAATAAATGCTGGAGAGGGTGTGGAGAAAAGGGAACCCTTTTCCACTGTTGGTGGGAATGTAGATTGATACAGCTGCTATGGAGAACAGTATGGAGGTTCCTTAAAAAACTAAAAATAGAACTACCATATGACCCAGCAATCTCACTACTGGGCCTATACCCTGAGTAAACCACAATTCAAAAAGAGTCATGTACCACAATGTTCACGGCAGCTCTAGTTACAATAGCCAGGACATGGAAGCAACCTAAGTGTCCATCGACAGATGAATGGATAAAGAAAATATGACACATATATATAATGGAATATTACTCAGCCATAAAAAGAAACAAAATTGAGTTATTTGTAGTGAGGTGGATGGACGTAGAGCCTGTCATACAGAGCGAATTAAGTCAGAAAGAGAAAATAAAATACCGTATGCTAACACATATATATGGAATCTAAAGGAAAAAATGGTTATGAAGAACCTACGGGCAGGACAGGAATAAAGATGCAGATGTACAAAATGGACTTGAGGACACGGGGAGGGGGAAGGGTAAGCTGGGACAAAGTGAGAAAGTGGCATGGACATATATACACTACCAAATGTAAAATCGATAGCTAGTGGGAAGCAGCCACATAGCACAGGTAGATCAGCTCGGTGCTTTGTGACCACCTAGAGGGGTGGGATAGGGAGGGTGGGAGGGAGAGGCAAGAGGGAGGGGATATGGGGATATATGTATACGTATAGCTGATTCACTTTGTTATAAAGCAGAAACTAACACACTATTGTAAAGCAATTACACTCCAATAAAGATGTTAAAAAAAAAGAGAAATACACATACCATATGCTAACACATATATATGGAATCTAAAAAAAAAAGGTTCTGAAGAACTTAGGGGCCGGAGAGGAATAAAGACGCAGACGTAGAGAATGGACTTGAGGACATGGGGAGGGGGAAGGGTAAGCTGGGACGAAGTGAGAGAGTGGCATGGACATATATACACTACCAAATGTAAAATAAATAGCTAGTGGGAAGCAGCTGCATAGCACAGGGAGATCAGCTCGGTGCTTTGTGTCCACCAAGAGGGGTGAGGTAGGGAGGGTGGGAGCGAGATGCAAGAGGGAGGGGATATGGGGATATATGTATACGTATAGCTGATTCACTTTGGTATACAGTAGAAACTAACACAACATTGTAAAGCCATTATACTCCAACAAAGATGTTAAAAAAAAAAGCTCTAATGATGAGATGATAAATATGATGGAATCAGGGAAGTTAATAAAGAATTTAAATAATAAATGGAAAGAATCTTAAAACCATTAAAATAGGAGGCTCTTTAAAATGTCATTTAGTCCCCGTCATTTCAGACACTTACGTGTCTTCCTCGTTCTTGTCTTCCTAATGAAACAACTCCACATTCCTTCTAAATAAATCATCCTAACACAAAACAGCCTTCATTTTCATCCAATGATGAAATATTATTTCATCCTATCTAACCTTAATGTTTGCCACCTAAAGCTTATTTCCTTTTTAAAAAGTCTCTCTGTCTGCACATCCATGGGGAAAATACTGGTCATTATTCCTCATATAAATGTAAACAGTCACTAAATTAGTGAGGCTTGTTCTTTTTCAGGTAAATAGACCTCATTTCTTCAGCCTTATTCTGTGTACTCTTCACTCCCAATTTTCTAATATAAGGTTATTTTCCATGATACTTTTTCAAATTCCCCACATCCCATTGGTTATACAATCCTCCCTGAGAGGAGAAAGCATTTCAGACACTATCTGTCAACTGCTATTATATTTTTTGTATGTGCTATTTATATGACCTGCTTAAATTTAAACGGAAATTACAGTAAACAGCATTCAAGTAGTTTCACGTATAGCAGGAGGTGGGTGTACATAGATTTATTTAGGCTAAAAAAAAACTGGATTAAGAAATCTTAGAGCAGATGAAATCAGATACCACTTTCCAGAATGTTCCCTAGGAAAGCTTATGAGATTAGGAATTCTACTGAAACAATAGAAAGTATGAGTCTTCACAGGAGTTAGTTAGGCTGAGCTGAAAATGCTGGGCTGGACACATTTTTGTATCACTTTGAAATTAAAAAAATATTATGACTTGTTATATAATAAACGAGAATACAAGTCATGCCTCCTTTGGCACTATTACATCTTCAACAGGAAAGCCATGAATAGTTAATTAATATTTGGTTTGTAGTTCTTATGAACAGACGTTTCATCAGAAAGAACCAGTTAATATTACCAGATGCCCATTAGGGATCTGAATTAAACTCTCTGGGAAATTACACGGGAACAGCATATTCAGTCCGTATCTTCAAGGTCCTGAACAGCATATTCAATCCGTATCTTCAAGGTCCTAACTCTCAACCTGAAGAGCTGAGGCAACAAAATGCAAGTGGCAGCATACAAACAAAATGATAAAGAAGACTTCCAAACAACCCTAACATGTATTACCGACTTTGCAAGGGAAGGGCAGAGGGAGGGAGAAATGTCAAAGAAAGAGTTCCTACAGTATTTGGAGGTGCTAGAAGGTGAAGCCAGTATGGGAAGATAGGTTTTGAGTGACGTTGTTAAAGGTGATTTTCTTGTCCTAATAGAATCTGGAAGGTCACTTCTGAAAGTAATGAAATCCTCTCTGCACTGCAATAAGATGGCTCCATCTTTAATTCAAGGAAAATCCCAAAGCAAATGGCACATGACATACTGGGGCTTGGGGGTGGCAGCGATAAAATTATCATCAAAATTTAAAAACCTGTCAATCTAAGCAGTATACTCGGATCCATTTTTAAATGAATTATACTGTTTTTAAATGACATATGCCACTTTTATCTTGCATATTCTTGCAATCTAATTCACCATAAATTCTAAATAACTTACGGCAATTATTTTAAGTGCTGCTTTATATAGCAGTCATGTCATTTGCTCTCTTTTTCTATTTTTGTTGCATCGATGTGAAGGAGTTTTAATTTATTTTGTATTTTTGCTAACAACAAAGAGAAATATGATGCACCGAGAAAAGAATGAGCCCACAGAGCATCTGGTACTCCTCCCCCATTTAAAAAATGATATTTAATACGGGTGTTTCCATTCCAAATATTCTAGCACCTTATATTTAATTTACAGTCAAAGTTTTCTCCCCTTAAACTCTATCTAAAGCCATAAACTGAATCTTTCATCTTATCATAGTGACTTAACATAGACTACAAAGTAAGCAAATTTTGCCATAAGACTTTAGGATCAAGTAAAGCACTAGAAGGAACCCTAATAAATATTATGGCTATTACCTTGCTTTCCAGTATAGCTGAATCAGACAGAGACAGATCATTTACTTTCCTATTCATGTAATTCCCCTTGAAAAATAATTTCAAGAGAATTTCTGTTAATAATTAATAATAGAAGTCCAGGGCCAGAGTCAAAGTGAGATCAAACCATTGAAGGAAGTTCAAGAAGCCTTCTATACAACCTACTTGAGGACTGAAATTAACGTATAGAGCCTAATTCAACAAATGTTTCTTATTAAGTACTGCGTCCTGTACAAGGTATGTCTTTGATAATGTGAGCATTCTGCCATATTGAGTATTCGCAACTCATAAATTTACATGGGTTGAATGCACTGAACTATTTAGATGTCTGATTTATGAAGTAATCTAACTCATGGTATAATATGATTTGTAGTACATCCACAGTAAGGTTAATGTCCAAATACAACTTCTGCCGTAGTCTTATAATTTAATTTACTATGCAGTGATATTGATACAACACAATTATAACACCTGGTAGAGAATGGTAATTCCTTTGAAGAAGAATTTAAGAGCATGTCTTCCTAGAAGGCTTCTCTTTTGGAAACTTAGAGCCACGAAGTTTGGTGAACATAGAATCATGATTAATCTCAGACACTTGGTTAAATGCATAGCTGACTGTTGCTCAGTCAGATTTAATGAGGGATGCTATGACAAAGAGAATGACATTCCAACAGGGCAGCATGTGATAGCATCTGTTTTTCAAACGCGACACAATTTGAGCAAATAATTTCCGTTGAGAAAGGTGATGTCTTCAAAGTTAAAACTACATTGAAGATTCCACAAATATTTGAAAGATAAGTGTGCACAATTCTGATCTGTAAAAGATGAGTTGCGGACAGGATAAAATGTCTAAATGACCTGACATGCTTTGAGGTCCTGCCAAAAAATAACATTACTAATACAAAGTCTGTTATAGTGCTTCCCCTTCAGTAAAACAATGCTAAGTGGCTTTGTCTTGTAGCATTTGTAAAGGGAAAACAGTGAGTTTATGC
The DNA here is from genome assembly GCF_000442215.2 of Lipotes vexillifer. NCBI lineage: Eukaryota > Metazoa > Chordata > Mammalia > Artiodactyla > Lipotidae > Lipotes > Lipotes vexillifer. The sequence goes on along the minus strand of NW_006797545.1, from coordinate 117,815 downwards.
CCAATCCAGTTACCTCCAGCTGCTCTAATTCCAAAAGAGCCACATTATTAAGTTCAAAAAGAATTCAGTCTTAGTTTAAAGAAAGAAATAAAAATTACTTAAATTTCCCCAATTTTTAATTAATGCACACATTATAATTTTGGCATATTTACCAACTTAAACATCTTTGAAACCAATAGGGCATATTTCAAATACAAACATCAAACAGCAAGATACCATTAAAGGTAAACCAATAAGCAAGCCACAGATTAAATCCAAAATCCTATACAAACTTCAGGAGCCTACTAAATCTCCCTAATCTTGTAGCCTACCTAATCTTCCCCATTAGAAGAGCTTGCTCCTTACCCTCTGTCACAACTCTTGCAGCCCTGGTCTGCATCATTAAAAACCTCTGCCTTATACTGTAGTTACATTTATCCACTGCAGTGTATGCCAGTGGGGTGATTTCGTCCCACGGAGGGCATTTTGCAATGTCTAGAGACATATTTGGTTGTCCCAACTAGGGGTTAGGGAGGGTCTATTGGCATCTAGTGGGCAGAGGCCAGGGATGCTGCTAAATATCCTAGAGTGCCCAGCATAGTACCCCACAACAAAGAAGTATCCAGCCCAAAATGTCAATAGTGCCGGGAATGAGAAACCGTGCACACTGCATATCTGGTAAATGGTTAATTTCACATCGCACGCTGTAATTACACACAACTCAATCAGTTGTTTCTTTAGTAGCTAAATGAGGTAATGTCAATCCAAACATACCTCCTTCAGAATAAGCAAACAGTTGAGGTAAGAGAATCTGGCTCAACGCTTTATTTTTACTCTATTTTGGCTTAGGATGAAAAGCATACAAACTGTTGAAATATTTTTGACAAAAGCTCCCAGATTTGGAGGTAATCTGTCTACAAAATAAACTATCTTTCCAGGGCTTCATTTACACACACCACATCATTTTATATTCACATTTATTTTTGCCATTTAACAAGAAATATACATAAGAATATGATGAGATGGTGGTATGACTAAAGACGGCAGCATTAAAAACACATATGAAGGCCACTTTACTGTGGTCTTGGAGGGGTGAGAGTTCGGGGAAATGGCTAACATGTACTCCTTCTCCATGTTCCTAAAGATGCAGAACTGAATGGATGTGGGGCCACAGATCAGCGTTAGATGTAGCATGTCTTAGGGAAGTCTTCCCCTTACTCCCAGGATACATAGCAGCTACTTATATTCCCCTCTGGAGTAGAGGTATGCCAGGTTTGAAAGAAAAGTCCAATTCTTGCTATGCCCTGGCCCTTTTATATTCAGACCTGCATGGTACTGGGGGGTAAAATACCCTTATTCTCCCAGTCTTTGGGCTTCTGCTTAACAAGGATTATCTACAAACACTGTGATCTCTTGATTCTTGAAGCAAACTCAGCCCTAGGGAGGCCACATCCTCATCAAGGAAAGGAAGCAGAGACAAGGCCTTTGTGTCCTGATCAAGATTTCTTCAGCTTTACAGCACCTCAAAAACCAATCTCCCTGGAGTCACCTCTTGGCAAGACCTTTCATTATGTGGACAAGCATTTCACATTAAACATGGTGTAGGATTACACTTCCTCTCAAGAGGCAGTCTCCTTCCTGTAATAACAATATTCTAATTGCTTGGAAGAGACTCTATAACCTCAAGAATATCTTATATCCAAGTAAAAAGGTAAAAAGAAGAAGTTTAAACCTGGTTCCATAAACAGTAGTAGTCTTCCTTTGTGTATTAGCGTGAATCCATATTGCTCTCGAGTGTACTGTTTTTGCTTATTCATTTTGTTTTGTTTTAATATGAAGGCAAATAAACTTGCAGTGTTTGTTTCCAAGCAGCAATCAGATGGTGCAGCACTCTCCCTAAAACAGGAGAAGAGGTGGAAGAGAAGGCAGCGCCAGAGCTCCGAGACTTCGGTGACCTTCTCCAAACTGAACGGAGTATGAAATGTGATTTTGCTCTCTTTAGAATGATTACCGAATTCCTGTTGGCTAATACGACCATTTGGCATTAAATATTCTGTAGTTGTCATGCAGATGACTCACTTAAAATCATTACAGGATAGCACATATGGTTAACTCAGTTCACTTCATCTGCCGTTCCCCAACTGTTCTATAGAATATTTTTGCATCCTGTAGAATTGATCTGTTTACCTCAAGGCAAATTCAACCTGATCTATAGAGCGTTTCTTTTCTTTCAAACCAAGGAAAGTTTTCCAATTAACTTTAAAATTATAATGAACGCCCTGGGTACATTTTGGGTTTTTTCTTCATGTCAGAAAGATCGTATTTTATTTATTGCTCCATGGTACACAGCAGGTCATCATCCTGCTGGCTTCCTCACTGACGTCAGTCCCAGATTTATGACTTGTACCCATTTCATTTAGGCACCGAAATAATTTATGGTTAAAACTTTTTCACCATTAAAGAAGCAAAGATTTTGTCACTTTATTTTTAGAAGAAAAAGCTTTTAAAGATTCATTCATGCTAAGTATTGAAAAGAAGACTCTATTTGAAAAACTACCCTCTAATATTTACCTTACATGCCTCTAAGCAAAGCTCAGATCACTTTTAAATTTATTTGAAGACATGGTCATTTACTATTGATACCAGAAATCATAAACCAAGATCCTTCCCAATTCCTTCTCAGGGGGAAAAGGGGTTGCTTCCAGTCTTCATGGCATACCTCCAGAAGTTCATAAAAGAAAGAAGGTTAACCCTAAGGGTCTAAACAGCCCTGGGGGGGCGGAGTCAAGATGGCAGATTAGGAAGACGTGGAATTTGTGTCTCCGCACAACTAGGGCACCTACCAGGCACTGGTGGGGGACCGTGGACACCCAAGGGGATGGGAGGAACCCCCAGCGACCAGGTAGGATGTGGGGCGTGGCGGGGGAGTGAGGTGGCGAGGAGAAGTGGAGGTGGGATGGGACTGGCGGCCCTGCTTCGGGGCAGCTGGGGGAGGGGAAGGGACCCCACACCCCAAAAGGGGAAATTGGGGGACCATTGGGAGGGCAGAGGGTCAAAAGGGAGCATGGCCAGGTTCCTCCTGCCCACTTGGGCCCCCGGGAGCCTGCTGAGATACAGGGCCTGATCCTCTGCCCACCGAGGGCCCCTCCAGCCCGCCCAGGTCCTGAGGGAGTGGGAGGGAGGGAAGGGGGAGCAAAAGTAAAGGCCGGACCTACAGGACCGGCACCCCTGAGGGGCAGCTGGGGGGATGGGAGGAATTCCTACTCCCTGCCGGACACACCCATGGTTAGGGGTCCAGTGGCCACAGGGGAGACAGTCGGGGAGGGGAGCAGAGGAACAAAAGGGAAAGCTGCAGGCGTTTTTCCTGTCCACTTAGGCACTGGGGAGCCTGTTGGGCTCACAGACCTAATCCTCTGTCCTCGGAGCCTCCCTCCTGCCACTCAGAGCCCAAGCCCTGCCCCTACACCCCACCCAGGGCCCTACCTCTACACTCGGAGACCCCCTCCAACCGCACTGGACCTAAACCCCACACACACACACTGAACCTGGACCTTACCTCCAAACTCTGGAACTCCACACTCCAGAGGCCCTCCTTTCCACGTGCTGCCTCTCCCTGTCCGCGCAGGTCCTAAGCAGAGGCCCGAGCCCACCCTAAACCCTGCCCCTAAGTTCCACCACTTCTAAACTCCACCCCCCACAGCCAAGGTCTTTCTTTTCTTCTTTTTTCCTCTTTGAGATTGGGGTTCTGTTTTACCTTGTTGATTCACTGTTGTTGATTCATTTATATTTTTATTTTTTCTAATAAATCTTTTATTTTTCTAATTTTATTTTATTCTTTATACTTTGTCATTGTTCTGCTCCTTTGGCTTGTTACCCCGTTTTTCTTTTTTTCTTTTTTCTGTTGTGGTTTTATTTTACCTTGTTGCAGTTGTTTCAATTGTATTTTTATTTTTCCTAATATACATTTTTTATCTTTCTAATTTTATTTTGTTTTTTATTCTTTGTTATTGTATTGCTCCTTTTTTTCTTTCTTTTTTTGCCATGCCACACGACTTGTGGGATCTTGGTTCCCAGGCCGGATGTTGGGCCTGAGCTCCTGTGGTGGTAGCTCCAAGTCCAAACCACGGGATGAACAGAGAACCTCAGACCCCAGGGAATATTAATTGGAGTGTGGCCTCTTGGAAGTCCTCATCTCAGCACCAAGACCCAGCTCTGTCCAACTGCCTGCAAACTCCAGTGCTGGATGCCTCAGGCCAAACAACCAGCAAGACAGGAATACAGCCCCACCCATCAAAAAAAAAATTAAACAACAAAAAAATATGTTACAGATGAAGGAGCAAGGTAAAAAAACTATGAGACCAAATAAATAAAGATGAAATAGGCAATCTACCTGAAAAAAAAATTCAGAGTAATGACAGTAAAGATGATCCGAAACCTCGGAAACAGAATGGAGAAAATACAAGAAACATTTAACAAAGATCTAGAAGAACTAAAGAGGAAACAAACAGTGACTAACAACACAATAACTGAAATTAAAAATACTCTAGAAGGAATCGATAGCAGGATAACTGAGGCAGAAGAACAGATAAGTGAGCTGGAAGATAAAATGGTAGAAATAACTGCCAGGGAGCAGAATTAAGAAAAAGAATGAGAAGAATTGAAGACAGTCTCAGAGACCTCTGGGAAAGCATTAAACTCACCAACATTCGAATTATAGGGGTCCCAGAAGAAGAAGAGAAAAAAAAGGGTCTGAGAAAATGTTTGAAGAGATTATAATCAAAAACTTCCCTAACATAGGAAAAGAAATAGTCAGTCAAGTCCAGGAAGCACAGAGAGTCCCATACAGGATAAATCCAAGGAGAAACATGCCAAGACACATATTAATCAAACTATCAAAAATTAAATACAAAGAAAAAATATTAAAAGCAGCAAGGGAAAAACAACAAATAACATACAAGGGAATCCCCATAAGGTTAACAGCTGATCTTTCAGCAGAAACTCTGCAAACCAGAAGGGAGTGGCAGGACATATTTAAAGTGATGAAAGGGAAAAAACCTACAACCAAGATTCCTCTGCCGGGCAAGTATCTCATTCAGATTTGATGGAGAAATCAAAAGCTTTGCAGACAAGCAAAAGCTAAGAGAATTCAGCACCACCAAACCAGCTTTATAACAAATGCTAAAGGAACTTCTCGAAGCAGGAAACACAAGAGAAGAAAACGACCCACATAAACAAACCTAAGTCAATTAAGAAAATGGTAATAGGAACATACGTATCGATAATCACCTTGAATGTAAATGGATTAAATGCTCCAACCAAAAGACACAGACTGGCTGAATGGATACAAAAACAAGAGCCTTATATATGCTATCTACAAGAAACCCACTTCAGACCTAGGGACACATACAGACTCAAAGTGACAGGATGGAAAAAGATATTCCATGCAAATGGAAATCACGAGAAAACTGGAGTAGCAATACTCGTATCAGATAAAATAGACTTTAAACTAAAGACTGTTACAAGAGATAAGGACACTACATAATGATCAAGGGATCAATCCAAGAAGAAGATCTAACAATTGTAAAGATTTATGCACCCAACACAGGAGCACCTCAATACATAAGGCAAATGCTAACAGCCATAAATGGAGAAATCAACAGTAACACAATAATAGTGGGACTTTAACACCCCACTTACACCAATAGACAGATCATCCAAACAGAAAATAAATAAGGAAACACAAACTTTAAATGATACAACAGACCAGATAGACTTAATTGATATTTTTAGGACATTCCACCCAAAAGCAGAAGAATACACTTTCTTCTCTAGTGTAAACAGAACATGCTCCATAATAGATCACATTTTGGTTCACAAATCAAACCCTGGAAAATTGAAATTGTATCAAGCATCTTTTCCGACCACAATGCTATGAGATTAGAAATCAATTACAGGATAAAAAACAGTAAAAAACACAAATACATGGAGGCTAAACAGTGTGCTGCTATTATAACCAAGAGATCACTGAATAAATCAAAGAGGAAATCAAAAAATACCTAGAAACAAATGACAACGAAAACAAGATGATCCAAAACCCATGGGATGCAGCAAAAGCAGTTCTAAGAGGGAAGTTCATAGCAATTCAAGCTCACCTCAAGAAACAAGAAAAATCTCAAATAAACAATCTAACCTTACACATAAAGCAACCAGAAAAAGAAGAACAAAGAAAACCCAAAATTAGTAGAAGGAAAGAAATCACAAAGATCAGAGCAGAAATAAATAGAAACAAAGAAAACAATAGCAAAGATCAATAAAACTAAAAGTTCTTTGAGAAGATAAACAAAATTGATAAACCTTTAGACAGACTCATCAAGAAAAAAAGGAGAGGACTCATATCAATAAAATTAGAAATGAAAAAGGAGAGATTACAACTGACACTGCAGAAATACAAAAGATCATAAGAGACTACTACAAGCAACTATATGCCAATAAAATGGACAACCTAAAAGAAATGGACAAATTCTTGGAAAAGTACAACCTTCCAAGGCTGAACCAGAAGAATCAGAAAATATAAACAGACCAGTCACAGGTAATGAAATTGAAACTGTGCTTAAAACTCTTCCAACAAAAGTCCACGACCAGATGGCTTCACAGGCAAATTCTACCAAACATTTAAAGAAGAGTTAACACCTATCCTTCTCAAAGTCTTACAAAAAAATTGCAGAGGGAGGAACACTCCCAAACTTGTTCTATGAGGCCACCATCACCCTGATAGCAAAAACAGACAAATATATCAGAAAAAAAGAAAATTATAGACCAATATCACTGATGAACATAGATGCAAAAATCCTCAACAAAATACTAGCAAACAGAATCCAACAACACATTAAAAGGATCATACACCATGATCAAGTGGGATTTAACCCAGGGATTCAAGGATTCTTCAATATACGCAAAACAATCAATGTGATACACCATGTTAACAAATGAAAGAATAAAAACCATATGATCTTCTCAGTAGATGCAGAAAAAGCTTATGACAAAGTTCAACAGCCATTTACAATAAAAACTCTCCAGAAAGTGGGCATACAGGGAACCTACCTCAAAATAATAAAAGCCATATACGACAAACCCACTGCAAACATCATTCTCAATGGTGAAAAACTGAAAGCATTTCCTCTAAGATCAGGAACAAGACAAGGATGTCCACTCTCACCACTATTATTCAGCAAGAAAGAAGAAATAAAAGGAATACAAATTGGAAAAGAAGAAGTAAAACTTCACTGTTTGCAGATGACATGATAATATACATAGAAAATCCTAAAGATGCCACCAGAAAACTGCTAGAAATAATCAATGAATTTGGTAAGGTTGCAGGATACAAAATTAATGCACAGAAATCTCTTGCATTCCTACACACTAACAACGAAAGATCAGAAAGAGAAATTAAGGAAACAACCCCATTTACCATCACAACAAAAATAATAAAATACCTAGGAATAAACCTACCTAAGGAGGCAAAAGACCTGTACTCAGAACACTATAAAACACTGATGAAAGAAATCAAAGGTAACATAAACAGATGGAGAGATATACCATGCTCCTGGATTGGAAGAATCAATATTGTGAAAATGACTATACTACCCAAAGCAATCTACAGGTTCAATGCAATGCCTATGAAATTACCAATGGCATTTTTCACAGAACTAGAACAAGAAATTTCACAATTTGTATGGAAACACAAAAGATCCAGAATAGCCAAAGCAATCTTGAGAAAGGAAAACAGAGCTGGAGGAATCAGGCTCCCTGACTTCAGACTATACTACAAAGCTACAGTAATCAAGACAGTATGGTACTGGCACAAGAACAGAAATATAGATCAATGGAACATGATCAACAGAAATACAGATAGAAAGCCCAGAGATAAACCCACACACATATGGTCACCTTATCTTTGACAAAGGGGGCAAGAATATACAATGGAGAAAAGACAGCCTCTTCAATAAGTGCTGCTGGGAAAAATGGACAGCTACACGTAAAAGAATGAAATTAGAACACACCTTAACACTACACACAAAAATAAACTCAAAATGGATTAAAGACCTAAATGTAAGGCTAGACACTATAAAACTCTTAGAGGAAAACATAGGTAGAACACTCTAAGATATAAATCACAGCAAGATTCTTTTTGACCTACCTCCTAGAGTACAGGAACTAAAAACAAAAATAAACAAATGGGACCTAATGAAACAAAGGAAACCATAAACAAGATGAAAAGACAACCCTCAGAATGGGAGAAAATATTTGCAAATGAAGCAACTGACAAAGGATTAATCTCCAAAATATACAAGCAGCTCATGCAGCTCAATATCTCAAAAACAAACAACCCAGTTCAAAAATGGGCAGAAGACTTAAATAGACATTTCTCCAAAGAAGACATACAGATGGCCAACAAACACATGAAAGAATGCTCAACATCATTAATCATTAAAGAAATGCAAATAAAAACTACAGTGAGGTATCATCTCACACCGGTCAGAAAGGCCATCATCAAAAAATCTAGAAACAATAATATGCTGGAGAGGGTGTGGAGAAAAGGGAACCCTCCTGCACTGTTGGTGGGAATGTATATTGATACTGCCACTATGGAGAACAGTGTGGAGGTTCCTTAAAAACCTAAAAATAGAACTACAATATGACCCAGCAATCCCACTACTGGGCATATACCCAGAGAAAACCATAATTCAAAAAGACACATGTACCACAATGTTCATTGCAGCACTATTTACAATAGCCAGGACATGTAAGCCACCTGAATGTCCATCAACAGATGACTGGATAAAGAAGATGTGGCCCATATATACAATGGAATATTACTCAGCCATAAAAAGGAACGAAATTGAGTTATTTGTAGTGAGGTGGATGGACCTAGAATCTGTTATACAGAGTGAAGTAAGTCAGAAAGAGAAAAATAAATACCATATGCCAACGCATATACATGGAATTTTAAAAAGCAGTACTGATGAACCTAGTGGCAGGGCAGGGATAAAGACGCAGACATAGAGAACAGACTTGAGGGCATGGGGGGAGAGGAAGGGGAACCTGGGATGAAGTGAGAGAGTAGCACTGACATATATACACTATCAAATGTAAAACAGATAGCTAGTGGGGAGCAGCTGCATAGCACAGGGAGATCAGCTGGGTGCTTTGTGACCACCTAGAGGGGTGGGATAGGGAGGGTGGGAGGGAGGCTCAAGAGGGAGGGGATATGGAGATATATGTATACATACAGCTGATTCACTTTGCTGTACATCAGAAACTAACACAACACTGTAAAGCATTTATACTCCAATAAAGATGTGAAAAAACAAAATAAACAGCCCTGAGAGATCAACATCATTAACCCTTTTCCAGTGAAATAACTGAAGCCCTAAATGGTTCAAATTCTCACCAGGTAAGGAAATAGGGAGTGGAGTGGGGTCAGGTGAGCTGGGCTTGGAAGCCGTGCCCTCCTTTCTAAGCATATCAGTCCCAGCTCAGGTCCAAAGAGTATAGTCCCTTCTTGTTCTTTGGATATTCTGAAAGACAGATGGTCTCACTTGAGTTGCTTTGTATGACTGGCATTTTTATTGAATTAGTGACAAAAAAAATTTGACTCATTCCCAGCTGGATAATTTCAAAAATACCAAACTGAAAAGAATGATATCTCATAAATTCAGGCAAATGGGCATTAAGGAGGTTAAGCTAGCTGTCCTTTTAATATACTGAGCATTAGCATTTTCCAGGGCTTCAGGCTGTTAATGCAGTTTCAGCTCCGAAGGCTAACGCCTTTCATTAAAACTCTTTTATTCATTCTGCTTTGTTATAATAAAAAAAGTCTTAAGTTGTCACATGTAATGATTATAGAAGGTTTTCAACTCTGGGGAGAGAAAGGCTCAGAAAAGGCAGGCACAGTTTTCAAAGGCCACATACTGCTTACCTCAGTATAAAACAAAAACAGCTATAACCAACGATTTACATCAAAAAATAAGTTTAGGGCTTCCCTGGTGGCTCAGTGGTTGAGAGTCCGCCTGCCGATGCAGGGGACGCGGGTTCGTGTCCCGGTCCAGGAAGATCCCACATGCTGTGGAGCGGCTGGGCCCGTGAGCCATGGCCGCTGAGCCTGCGCGTCCGGAGACTGTGCTCCGCAACGGGAGAGGCCACAACAGTGAGAGGCCCGCATACCGAAAAAAAAAAAAAAAAAAAAAAGTTTAATTGTACAGACTGCTGATTTAGGAAACTCTGAATACTGAAAGGCTCCTGAAGTTTTGTACAGTCAGAGGCCCAAAGAATTCTAGGCTAGCTGATTTTATTCACTGATGGGATAAAGGTTGTCTTAGTTTATTCAGTTGCTATAACAAAATACCATAGACTGGGTGGCATATAAACAACAAAAATTTATTTCTCACAGTTCCGGAGGCTGAAAGTCTGAGATCAAGATTCCAGCATGGTCGGGGAGGGCCCCCTTCCGTGTCGCAGATTTCTCCTAGTATCCTCGTGTCGTGGAAGGAGCTAGGGAGCTTGGTGGGGCCTCTTTCATAAAAGTAATAATGCCATTTATAAGGGCTCCACCCTCATGATTTAAATACCTCCCGAAGGTCCCACCTCCTAATACCATCACCTTGGGTATTAGGATTTCAACATATGGACTCTGGGGGGGACACAAACATTCAAACCATAGCCAAGGGCATATTCAATAGCAACAATTTGTTTTTACTTGAGTTGAAGCTTGGATTAAAAAAGCAAAGCAGTACACGGAAAGGAGTGAATTTTACTGCATGTAAATTTAAAAATAAATTTAAATAACTGCCTAGCGATCAGCAGCGTAATATGACTTGGTGCTAAATCCTTTGGCTACGGACCTAGGGTTCCTTAGATTGCTTCAGACTAGGACAGGAGCATAGACCCCAGAGAAAAGACATGAGGAAAAAGTAGCCCCACTGTGGAGTCTGGAAGAGTGCAAAGCAGCAGAAAAATTTCCTTCACAGTCATTAAAATCTAGTTCAAAAATACAAAGAATGATATCCTGTTTTTAAGGATAGTAGAAAATGTGCACTCTCACATACTGAGGGTGTATTAGCCAGGATTCTCCAGAAAAAAAAAAAAAAAATGCCGACCAAAAAAAAGAAAAGTAAAGCACACAAGTCTGGGGTACGTCACCTGTCTTACTTATCTCTCCAACAGCCTTAGTGTCTATCACCTTGCGATCTACATAGCAGACACTGAGTTAATGTTTGTGGAATGAACTGCAAGGATGAGAAGGAGATGGGAACTACCATTTCAATGAAAGAATGTCAGTTCACCTCACTTAAGTCCACAGGTACACTTACTGGACTATTGTTTTGGGGAACACTTTCTGATAGCAGCATGGCAATCTCCCCCACTTCCTTCAAGCTTCTGATCAAATGTCACCAAAGAGGAGATATGCAACATAGTGAGAACTGTGACAACACTTCATCACAGCAGATGTATAACGTGTCTTTGGAAAGGTTAAATGTGAAAGCTTATCTTGAAGGTAGTTTGGCAACGTCTGTCAACATCTTGAATGTGCATGCTTTTATCCTATAGACAAAACATGTAATTTATCTGCCCACGTGTATAAAGATGTGCAAAGATATTCAATGCTACGATTTTGTGATTGTAGAAAAGAACCTAAATATCCACCAGTAGGGGAATAGTTAAACCAGTGACGTTACAACCCCACTATGGAATGCTAGGCTGTTGTGTCACAGAGGAAGGCCAATCTACATGTAGCAACATGAAAATGAATCCAACTTATGTATTAAATGAAAAAAGCAAGTTGTATAAGAGTCATTTTTGTTTAAAAAACACATATCTATATAGTTATATATATATTTCCTACTGCTTGAATTGCTTAAAATATGGATATAGTACCTTTGCATTAAAAGTTTTAAACACATTTAAGATATTATCTAATGCGTACTTTTCTAAGCATATATGACTGCTTTTAAATTCACAGTTAACAGTGTTTTAAATCATAACTCCTACTCCTTCCTACACATAAGCCCTACAGTTCTTAGGTTATTTTTTACCTTTGGTAATAAAAGTTTCTGACAATGTAAAAAAAAAAAAAAGATACTCATCTTTCAAGCACTTGGCCATACTTGAAACTCCCAGGCTTTTCAGTCTATTTTGCTTTATAATCTATTTGTTCAAATGCTGAGGGATATTGATTTATCTCGAGGTACATATTTTAAAACAAGCCAGCACAAAACAAACTAACATAGTACATAAAGCAACTGATCAATCAAGTTTAGCTACTCTTCTCATGTATATATTGCCTAAACATTGAGCCGTTGAATAAAGTTTAGGAAGTAGCCTAGCTGTTGGAAAAGGTATGGATTTTAAAATCAGGTCTTAGTTTGAATCCTGTCTCTGCCCTGAGTATGACTTACTTTCTCTGAGCCTTAGTCTCTCCATCTGTAAAACGTGTTTCTTGTAAGGATTACCCACACTGTTATAGACAGAATGTCTCTGTTCCCCCCGCCCCCGCAATCTATTTGTTGAAGACCTAATCCCCAGTGTGACTGCATTTGGAGATAGGGCTTATAATGAAGTTATTAAGGTCATAATTAAACGAGGTCATAACAGTGGGGCCTTGATTTGATAGGGTTGGATTTCTTATGAAAGTACATAACAGAAAAAACACTTTTCTCCCTTTTGCTGCCATGTGAGGATACAGTGAGAAGGCTACAGTGTGCAAGCAGGAAAAAGCTCTCACCAGAAACAGCGTTGTCAAACTGAGCTGGATATGAACCCTAGCTTTGCAACCCACTCGTTGGGAGTCAGTTTCTTTAACCACTTGAGCATTATCTCCCTGGTCTGTGAAATGGGTATAAAAATATCTACGCTGCAGGTTGTGAGAACATGGAGGAAAAGCATTGAGGTCACGTTGGTACATTGCAAGTGCTCAAAAAATTATTCCTATTGCTGTATTTATTATGGAAGTCCAATATAAAACCTCAGAGTTGCTACCAGGTTAAAAGAAAATCTCTTCCCAGTGAACATTTGGATATATCCATAAAAGGGCAGATGCAGATACCTGTCTACTTACACTCAGTCCAGGGCTTGACCCCCGGAGGGCACCCAGTTATGTCTGCCACCCAAACATTCCAGTAGCTTAGCTCCACTGGCTGGCACTGAAGAGGTACAGGTTGTGGGATTAATCTCCAAACAGTCCAATTAGCTTCTAGAAAGATCTCTGATTAGTGGCTTGGACTGACAGGGCACCTTGAGACCAACACTTGCAGGAATACTAGAAATACTTGTGTGAGCACATCCATCCATGCAACTCCTTCAGGGCTGGCAGCCTCATAAGGAGGCTTCAGCAATGCCGCGTATGTGTTAGGATATAATCCCAATGTCATAACCTGAGATCCACTTCTTTCCCAAAGCCATGCTGGATCTTCCTCTGCAGTTACTCTGCCTGCAAATGCTAACTGCACTTCACACACAAAACCATGGTTCTGATCATGAAACAGAGGGACTGACTGCCAGGGTCACTTTTTATTGCAGGCCCAGCTGCCCTCCCATCTGCCTGTCAGGCTGGAGAAAAGGCCGAGAGCTGAAAATGGGAAAATAATACAGCCCCAACTGTTAGGAAATCTTGATTTTTTTCTCAGTTGTCATTCTGTGAGTAAAACCTAGGAATTAATCTGTGACCTCTTTGCTTTTTTAAATTTCAGAAATGGGCAAAAGCCACAGGGGAGTATCCCTTACACCACCCCAGGCCCGATTGCTACAGAGGAAGACAACAGTAACTCTAAAGTCACATAAGGATGGAATATTTTGGAAGTCTTAAGATGTGACTGGTGTTTAAAAAATAAAAAAGGCTAATATGGTTCCAAGCAAACACTGCACATCTGCGCTGCTCTCTGGGTGGTACTCTGGTCCAAGCATCCAGGCCTGGTGGCCTTTGGTTCTTGAGTCTGAGCAATGAAGAAAACAGAGCTCTATCAATCCAGGTCCTCTGGATTTAGAAGTCTCTTTTAGAATTCTCAGTACCTTTTATGTGAATGCCCTTTTGCATCGTATCTCAACACTGCTGACCTAAGGGTATCAGAACCAACGCTCTTGATGTCCTTCAGGCCAAAAATGCTTCAACAGCAGAATCATTTCCATTCCCTTTTGTTTCTTTTTTTTTTTTTTTAACATCTTTATTGGGGTATAATTGCTTTACAATGGTGTGTTAGTTTCTGCTTTATAACAGAGTGAGTCAGTTATACATATATATATGTTCCCATATCTCTTCCCTCTTTGTCTCCCTCCCTCCCACCCTCCCTATCCCACCCCTCCAGACAGCCACAAAGAACCGGGCCGGTTTCCCTGTGCCATGCGGCTACTTCTCACTGGCTATCTACCTCACGTTCATTAGTATATATATGTCCATGTCTCTCTCTCGCCCTAACACACCTCACCCTTGCCCTCCCCATATCCTCAAGTCTGTTCTCCAGTAGGTCTCTGTCTTTATTCCTGTTTTATCCCTCGGTTCTTCATGACATTTTTTTTTCTATAAATTCCATATATATGTGTTAGCATACGGTATTTGTCCTTCTCTTTCTGACTTACTTCACTCCGTATGACAGACTCTAGATCTATCCACCTCATTACAAATAGCTCAATTTCGTTTCTTTTTATGGCTGAGTAATATTCCATTGTATATATGTGCCACATCTTCTTTATCCATTCATCCGACGACGGGCACTTAGGTTGTTTCCATCTCCGGGCTATTGTAAATAGAGCTGCAATGAACATTTTGGTACATGACTCTTTCTGAATTCTGGTTTCCTCAGGGTATATACCTAGTAGTGGGATTGCTGGGTCATATGGTAGTTCTATTTGTAGTTTTTTAAGGAACCTCCATACTGTTCTCCATAGTGGCTGAACCAATTCACATTCCCACCAGCAGTGCAAGAGTGTTCCCTTTTCTCCACACCCTCTCCAGCATTTATTGTTTCTAGATTTTTTGATGATGGCCATTCTGACTGGTGTGAGATGATATCTCATTGTAGTTTTGATTTGCATTTCTCTAATGATTAATGATGTTGAGCATTCTTTCATGTGTTTGTTGGCAGTCTGTATATCTTCTTTGGAGAAATGTCTATTTAGGTCTTCTGCCCATTTTTGGATTGGGTTGTTTATTTTTTTGTTATTGAGCTGCATGAGCTGCCTGTAAATTTTAGAGATTAATCCTTTGTCAGTTGATTCATTTGCAAATATTTTCTCCCATTCTGAGGGCTGTCTTTTGGTCTTGTTTATGGTTTCCTTTGCTGTGCAAAAGCTTTGAAGTTTCATTAGGTCCCATTTGTTTATTTTTGTTTTTATCTCCATTACTCTAGGAGATGGGTCAAGAAGGATCTTGCTGTGATTTATGTCATAGAGTGTTCTGCCTATGTTTTCCTCTAAGAGTTTGATAGTTTCTGGCCTTACATTTAGGTCTTTAATCCATTTTGAGCTTATTTTTGTGTATGGTGTTAGGGAGTGATCTAATCTCATACTTTTACATGTACCTATCCAATTTTCCCAGCACCACTTATTGAAGAGGCTGTCCTTTCTCCACTGTATATTCCTGCCACCTTTATCAAAGATAAGGTGACCATATGTGCATGGGTTTATCTCTGGGCTTTCTATCCTATTCCATTGATCTATCTTTCTGTTTTTGTGCCAGTACCATACTGTCTTGATTACTGTAGCTTTGTAGTATAGTCTGAAGTCAGGCAGCCTGATTCCTCCAGCTCCATTTTTTGTTCTCAAGATTGCTTTGGCTATTCGGGGTCTTTTGTGTTTCCATACAAATTGTGAAATTTTTTGTTCTAGTTCTGTGAAAAATGCCAGTGGTAGTTTGATAGGGATTGCATTGAATCTATAGATTGCTTTGGGAAGTAGAGTCATTTTCACAATGTTGATTCTTCCAATCCAAGAACATGGTATATCTCTCCATCTGTTTGTATCATCTTTAATTTCTTTCATCAGTGTCTTATAATTTTCTGCATACAGGTCTTTTGTCTCCTTAGGTAGGTTTATTCCTAGATATTTTATTCTTTTTGTTGCAATGGTAAATGGGAGTGTTTTCTTGATTTCACTTTCAGATTTTTCATCATTAGTATATAGGAATGCCAGAGATTTCTGTGCATTAATTTTGTATCCTGCTACTTTACCAAATTCATTGATTAGCTCTAGTAGTTTTCTGGTAGCATCTTTAGGATTCTCTATGTATAGTATCATGTCATCTGCAAACAGTGACAGCTTTACTTCTTCTTTTCCGATTTGGATTCCTTTTATTTCCTTTTCTTCTCTGATTGCTGTGGCTAAAACTTCCAAAACTATGTTGAATAAGAGTGGTGAGAGTGGGCAACCTTGTCTTGTTCCTGACCTTAGTGGAAATGCTTTCAGTTTTTCGCCATTGAGGATGATGTTGGCTGTGGGCTTGTCATATACGGCCTTTATTATATTGAGGAAAGTTCCCTCTACACCTACTTTCTGCAGGGTTTTTATCATAAATGGGTGTTGAATTTTGTCAAAAGCTTTCTCTGCATCTATTGAGATGATCATATGGTTTTTCTCCTTCAATTTGTTAATATGGTTAATCACATTGATAGATTTGCGTATATTGAAGAATCCTTGCATTCCTGGAATAAACCCCACTTGATCATGGTGTATGATCCTTTTAATGTGCTGTTGGATTCTGTTTGCTAGTATTTTGTTGAGGATTTTTGCATCTATGTTCATCAGTGATATTGGCCTGTAGTTTTCTTTCTTTGTGACATCCTTGTCTGGTTTTGGTATCAAGGTGATGGTGGCCTCGTAGAATGAGTTTGGGAGTGTTCCTCCCTCTGCTATATTTTGGAAGAGTTTGAGAAGAATAGGTGTTAGCTCTTCTCTAAATGTTTGATAGAATTCGCCTGTGAAGCCATCTGGTCCTGGGCTTTTGTTTGTTGGAAGATTTTTAATCACAGTTTCAATTTCAGTGTTTGTGATTGGTCTGTTCATATTTTCTATTTCTTCCTGATTCAGTCTTGGCAGTTTGTGCATTTCTAAGAATTTGTCCATTTCTTCCAGATTGTCCATTTTATTGGCATAGAGTTGCTTGTAGTAATCCCTCATGATTTTTTGTATTTCTGCAGTGTCAGTTGTTACTTCTCCTTTTTCATTTCTGATTCTATTGATTTGAGTCTTCTCCCTTATTTTCTTGATGAGTCTGGCTAATGGTTTATCAATTTTGTTAATCTTCTCAAAGAACCAGCTTTTAGTTTTATTGATCTTTGCTATTGTTTCCTTCATTTCTTTTTCATTTATTTCTGATCTGATTTTTATGATTTCTTTCCTTCTGCTAACTCTGGGGTTTTTTTGTTCTTCTTTCTCTAATTGCTTGAGGTGCAAGGTTAGGTTGTTTATTCGAGATGTTTCCTGCTTCTTAAGGTATGGTTGTTAGTATTTGCCTTATGTATTGAGGTGCTCCTATGTTGGGGGCATAAGTATTTACAATTGTTATATCTTCTTCTTGGATCGATCCCTTAATCATTATGTAGTGTCCTTCTTTGTCTCTTCTGATAGTCCTTATTTTAAAGTCTATTTTGTCTGATATGAGAATTGCTACTCCAGCTTTCTTTTGGTTTCCATTTGCATGGAATATCTTTTTCCATCCCCTTACTTTCAGTCTGTATGTGTCTCTAGGTCTGAAGTGGGTCTCTTGTAGACAGCATATATATGGGTCTTGTTTTTGTATCCATTCAGCCAATCTGTGTCTTTTGGTGGGAGCATTTAGTCCATTTACATTTAAGGTAATTATCGATATGTATGTTCCTATTCCCATTTTCTAAATTGTTTTGGGTTCGTTATTATAGGACTTTTCCTTCTCTTGTGTTTTTGTCTAGAGCAGTTCCTTTAGCATTTGTTGTAAAGCTGGTTTGGTGGTGCTGAACTCTCTCAGCTTTTGCTTGTCTGTAAAGGTTTTAATTTCTCCATCAAATCTGAATGAGATCCTTGCTGGGTAGAGTAATCTTGGTTGCAGGTTTTTCTCCTTCATCACTTTCAGTATGTCCTGCCACTCCCTTCTGGCTTGTAGAGTTTCTGCTGAGAGATCAGCTGTTAACCTTATGGGGATTCCCTTGTGTGTTATTTGTTGTTTTTCCCTTGCTGCTTTTAATATGCTTTCTTTGTATTTAGTTTTTGACAGTTTGATTAATATGTGTCTTGGCGTATTTCTCCTTGAATTTATCCTGTATGGGACTCTCTGTGCTTCCTGGACTTGATTAACGATTTCCTTTCCCATATTAGGGAAGTTTTCAACTATAATCTCTTCAAATATTTTCTCAGTCCCTTTCTTTTTCTCTTCTTCTTCTGGAACCCCTATAATTCGAATGTTGGTGCGTTTAATGTTGTCCCAGAGGTCTCTGAGACTGTCCTCAGTTCTTTTCATTCTTTTTTCTTTATTCTGCTCTGCAGTAGTTATTTCCACTATTTTATCTTCCAGGTCACTTATCCGTTCTTCTGCCTCATTTATTCTGCTATTGATCCCATCTAGAGTATTTTTCATTTCATTTATTGTGTTGTTCATCATTGTCTGTTTCATCTTTATTTCTTCTAGGTCCTTGTTAACTGCTTCTTGCATTTTGTCCATTCTATTTCCAAGATTTTGGATCATCTTTACTATCATTATTCTGAACTCTTTTTCAGGTAGACTGCCTATTTCCTCTTCATTTGTTAGGTCTGGTGGGTTTTTATCTTGCTCCTTCATCTGCTGTGTGTTTTTCTGTCTTCTCATTTTGCTTATCTTACTGTGATTGGGTTCACCTTTTTGCAGGCTGCAAGTTCGTAGCTCCCGTTGTTTTTGATGTCTGTCTCCAGTGGCTAAGGTTGGTTCAGTGGGTTGTGTAGGCTTCCTGGTGGAGGGGACTAGTGCCTGTGTTGTGGTGTATGAGGCTAGATCTTGTCTCTCTAGTGGGCAGGTCCACGTCTGGTGGTGTGTTTTGGGGTGTCTGTGGACTTATTATGATTTTAGGCAGCCTCTCTGCTAGTGGGTGGGGTTGTGTTCCTGTTTTGCTATATGGTTGGCATAGGTTGTCCAGCAGTGTAGCTTGCTGGTCGTTGAGTGAAGCTGGGTGCTGGTGTTGAGATGGAGATCTCTGGGAGATTTTCGCCGTTTGATATTATGTGGGGCTGGGAGGTCTCTTCTTGACGAGTGTTCTGAAGTTGGCTCTCCCACCTCAGAGGCAGAGTCCTGACTCCTGGCTGGAGCAGCAAGAGCCTTTCATCCACTCGGCTCTCCAAATTGCCTCTCTGTCCTGATCCACCGTTTTATGTGCCTGTGGTATGTATGTACTTCATCAGTGAACTCTTGCTTGTAGCTTCTGGTTTTATTTGACCAACGGGGAGTCCTGCTAGTATTGGAGGGTCTCCTGAACAGGCGGGGGGTGGCTGTGTCTCACGGTGAGGACAAGGACACTGGCAGCAGAGGTTCTGGGAAGTATTCCGTGGCGTGAGCCCTCCCGGAGTCTGTCTTTAGCCCCACCAAAAAAAAAAGCCCCTTTTGTTTCAACACTCTCTTCAGTCATCCAGCCCATCACTCCCTCGCACCTTTGACCAGGTCTTATTTCTAGATGATCTACGAAAGAATTTTATAGAGAACGCTGCTTGCTGCACAGGGTACGGAGTCTAGCACAGTCCTCAGTACACAGCTTGGCACCCAGATTTGAACAGGTGTTCAGGAAGTGTTGATGAGCAAAAAACATGCATAGAGGAAATCTTTCCCCTAGCTATTTCTGAAGTGACCCTAGTATCCCTCCCCAGTTTTCTTGATATAAAAGTCCTCTGGGGCTTCCCTGGTGGCACAGTGGTTGAGAGTCCGCCTGCCAATGCAGGGGACACGGGTTCGTACCCCTGTTAACGTTTTAGTCTGTGAAACATGGAACTCTTCCTTTAGAACTGCCCTCCTAGTGATGGGTTTAGTTTCTATTATTGAATCTCAAATCCTTCCCCTTTTCCTTCCTGTCTTCCACCCTCACCCCCTCTTTCTTTACAATTAGATTCAAATAGAAAATAACCTATAAAGAGGTTGGAACTCAAACAAATTCCAAGTAACTTGCAAGAAGGCAATGGGGTGTAATATTAAGCACACAAGCTTTGTGGTCAGAAAGATCTGGATTTGAATGTTGGCTCTGCCACTTACCTCATAAATTTAACTTCTTTAAGCTTGGGTTTTTTATCTTTAAGTGGGGATAAAATCACCTACTTCAAGAAGGGCTGCTGGAAAGATTGATGAGGTAAAATAAAGAAAGCTTCTGTCCAGAGCTGGGGACCAGGACCTCATCAATATATGACCAAGAGTTATTTATTACCTTCGTATTTCCTTATTTTCCAGATACAGGTCAGGTCCACAGTTTCTGCACCTTGCTCCAAGTGAGTTGCTTTAATCATATTTAAATCCCAAAAAAAAAAAAAAAAAAAAAATCCTCTGACTTGTGGTTTGCAGCAGTTCTCCAAAGCCATATGGGTCCCTGCCTTTATGAAGATTGCATTTTAATGAGAGAGGCAGAAAAAAACAAACAATTTTTTCCCATTTCAGGTGATAAATCCATGAAAAAAAACAAAAGAAAGTAAGGTAATGGAGAAGAAAGCGGTGGGGTGAGGGCTATTTGAATTAGGGTGACACAGGCAAGGCTCTCTGAGGAAGTGACATTTGAGCAGAGACTGTATAGAACAGTCTGCCAGTCAGTTTGAGCCATGCAAAAAATGTCTTTAGAATTAAAATACACGACAATGGAAACACAAAACATCAGAGATATTAAATTGATCAAAATAGTCTAAGGCTCTTAATACACAATGTCCCGAAAGCGGTAAAAGTACTCATTTATATTGGACTTTAGTAAGTGAAGTATACATAATGTATTCTCTACAGTTTTAACAAAAGAATAATAAAATAGAGGAAGGAGAAAGAATGTAATAATAATAACTCATCAAAAAAGTAGCAAAAAAGAGAAAGAAAGAACATTTAATCAGAAAGACAGAAAACAGCATGATGATTTAAACCCAAATATATCCATAATTACATCAAGTATACATTGACTAAATAAGAGACAAAGATTGTAAACAAATGACTGCAAATAAAACCCAATCATACACAGTTTACAAGGGACACACTTTGCACATAAGGGAATGAAAAGATGGAAAGCGAAGGGTAGAAAAGTGCCAACAAAAGTTAACCAAAAGAAGGCTGGTATAGCTATATTAAAATTAGATAAAGTAGACGTTAAAGTCAGAAGAATCACTAGAAATCAAGAGGGCCATTTCACAAAAATGAAAGGGTTATCTCAGCATAACGTTATAATAATGCTCAATCTGTGTGTTTAATAACATAACTTCAAAATATACAAAGCAAAAATTAACAGAAGTAAACAGAGAAACAGAAAAACTAAAAACCACAGTGGGAGATTTTGATGTACTTCTCCCTGCAATTGATAGAAAGAGAAGACAAAAAAAAAATCAGTATTGAAATAACTGAACATTTGAAGAATGTGATAAACAAGGATGCCCGCTGGTTTCTCCTCTATACTGCATTGCACCCGAGGTCTGAGCCAGGCTCACCCAGGCTCATTTGCAGGAACAGGGGTAAGAAGACAAATGGAGCCTACATTCTCCACACATAAACATGCAAAAATTACAAATCAAGTTATGAAACTGTCAAAATATGTTCTGTCCTCCTGCCTTGACAAATAAACCTTTATAATGACAAAAAAGTACACAGCTAATATTTATATATGACTTAAAACTGGCAAATTATTAAAGATGATTAAATTTAATTATTATAGTACATGTCAGGTGTTCTGTTGATGGGCTGGCCATGTTTGAATAAGTCAAAAAATGAAGGCATGAAAAATCCATCAATTTTCACATATTTATTCCATGAAATTATTTTTATACTGCATTTATTTTAGCAAATTTCTCACGTTGTTATAGTCAAGATTTTCATATAATTGTTACTATCGACAGTAATGATTTAGAGGATTAAAAAATAAAATGCAATTGCATTCAAGGTATGTAAATTAATATATTTTTATAAAAAATAAAGAAAATGTAAAATACCAAAACATTTTTGTTTTCAAAAATACTACTTTTCTTCTAAAATATTCAAAACTATATATTAAAACTGACGGCAAGATACAAGTAAATTAGTGAATCTCAAAATTTTAAATAAAAATTACTTAAGAAACCTGATATGTTATATTTAATTTCTGAAAATTTAATAAATTTTATTAAATATTTTTATGCGTGTAAAATATTTTCAACTCTATCATTCAGTGTCCTTCCAAATGCCAATGAAGTGAATCAGTAAGAGGCATCACATATGTTAGGTCTAGACTTATATGTATGCAAATTTAAGAGTAATATAAGTTGTTTCCTACTGTAAAATGTTCCTTAGCTGGGATATGCAGTTGATGCAAAAATGTTGCTAATTTACGCATAACTTGCTATTTCCCAGAAATACAAATAAGAGTACAAGAGAAGTAAGAAAGCAGAAGCCCAAACTACCGGGAAACAATACTTTATTATACAAGGAAGCTATGCATTCATGCTATCTAGGAAGAAAGATTTGTCAACTTAATTAATTTGCCTTTTACTTAAGTGCTTTTGCCACTCCAACCTCCTCTCACTACAAAGCAGTGTTAGTTCCCATTATCAACATGAACACAACTTGCAAATTGTCATGGAATCTGGATGCTATCACCTTTGTTTCAAAGACAATGCACAAGACGTGGAGAACCATTTTCCTGGAGGGTGGATGATGTCAGGGTAAAAGTGAATATTTAGAGTAACAGATCTCAAGTAAGAGAGAAGCCCATGCATTTTAAAATAAATTTATTATGTTCAGTATATGTCTATGATATGCTGGTCTAAAAGAGGTATTGGTCTTAACCAGTGCAATAAAGCAAGAAAAACAAATGAATGGTATAAAGATTAAAAGGGAAGAAACAAAGCTGTCATTATTTGCAGACAACATGATTGCATATGTAGAAGAAAAATTATCTTCAAAGAAACTATTTGAATTAATAACTGAATTTAACAAATCAATTACATTTCCATATATTCAAAAAAAGAAAATAAAAAGTTTAAAAATTATTGCAGTCAAAATAGCATGAATCTATAAAAATCATTCATCTAGAGATAAATCCAATAAAAGATACGCAAAGCCTCTATGAGGAAAATGAAATTATTTAGAGAAACTGAAAAGTCTAAATCAATGTAAAGATACAAAATGCTATGGATAGAAGATTCTATATCGCAAATAAGTAATTTCTACTCCAATTACAGACTGAATGCAATCCTAATCAAACCCCTACCAGGCAGTTTGGAAATTAATAAGCTAATTTAAAATTTATATGCAAGTTAAAAAGGCCAAGAATAACCAAGAAAGTTCTGAAGAACAAAGTTCAAGAATGTACACCATCAGATGTCTTAGTCCTTACTACAATCAAAATAACATGGCATTCACACAAGGATATACAAATAGAAAAACTATAAACAAATTCATATGCATAAAATCACTTGATTTATGACAAAGATGAAACTATAGTGCAGTGAAGAAATAATAATTCTTTGAATAAATGGTGCCAGGTCAATTGTATATCCATATAGGGAAATAGAATCTTGACCCTTACCTCACACCATAAACAAAGTTCAATTGCAGGTGGATTGTTGACATAAATGTGAAAAGTTAAAAAAAAACCCCACAAACTTCCAGAATATAACATAGGAGAATATCTTTATCACACTGGGATAGGTAAAAGCTTCCTAAACAAGGCACAATGAGCACTAACTTATAAAGTCTGATAAATTGGACTACATTAAAAACTAAGAACTTTTATGATCAAAGACAATATTAAGAGAATGAAAGGCAATCTACAAGGGGAGAAGACATCAGCAATGTTTATGTCTGACTCATATCCAGAATATATGTGAAGAACTCCTACAGATCAGTAAGAAAAAAGGCAGACAACCCAATAAAAGCATGCAAAAGACTTGAACAGACTCTTTACAAAATATACCCAAATAGCCAATTAAGCATCAGAAAATGTGATCATCAAGGAAACAGAACTTAAAGTGATAATGAAACTCCATGACACACTTATCAGAATGTTTAAAATGGAGAATTCAGACAATGCCAAGTGTTGGCAAGAATACAGAACAACTGGAACTAGTGGGAGGAAAACTGGCCTCATCACTTTGAAAAACTGTTAGGTGGTATTTATTAAAGTTGGACCTATGCATATTATAAGACCCAAAAATTCGCTTCTTGATATATACCCAAGAGAAATGTGTACAAATGTGTACCAAAAGTCATGTACAAGTATATTCATAGCAACATTATTTGTAATAGCCAAAAGCTGGAAACAACTCAGCTGTATATGAATGGCAGAATACATGAATAAATTGTGGTATATTCATACAATAAATTACTACAGAGTAATGAAAATAAATGAACTATGGCTACATGCAACATGGAAAAATCTCACCAACAATGTGGAGAAAAAGAAGCCAAACTCAAAAAAGTGCATACTCTATGAGTCCATATATACAAAGTTCAAAACAGGTGATAGTGGTCACTCCTTTGGGAAAGGGTGGTGAGAGGACCTGGGAGAGTACTATAAAAGGGCATAAATGCTTGTAGAATTCTTTTTTCTGATCTAGGTGGCGTTTACATGAGTGTGTTCGACTTTGGAAATTCATCAAGCTGTAAGTAAACATAATGAATTATTATGAATGAAATTATATAGTTCAATGGGAAGACGGAGGCATGGAGACCGGGTACAGCAGGCTAAATAAAACATAAGTAGCCAAACAATTATGACTGTTATAGTTGAGTGTTAGGTAGGGCGTTCATTGTGCTATTCTTTGTATTTTAGTTACATTTAAAATTTTCCATTATAAAAAGGGCCAGAAAATAAAAGAACTATCCATAGAGACCTACAACAGCCTTGTGATGGTTTACTGCCCTCTCTGAAGCACAGTTTCACTGGCTCTACCTGAAGGTAAATAAACACAGATAAAGCTAAATGTCATTTGAGGACAATGAAATGATGCTATATTTTGTATGTCTTTCCTGGCACCCAGAGTGCTGCCTCTCCCTTTCTAAGAGCTCACAGGTTTGGTTTCTGCTGCTGCCAGCTAACCTTTTTGCCTGAAAACTTTTGTGCCAGTGATTAAGCTATTTACCTCTCAGCTCAAACCTGCCGTTCTATATACATTCCAACTTCCTGAAGCTGGGGATGGGGCTCTGCAAACTATGGGGTTTTTTTTGTGTGTGGGGGGGCAAGCTGGACAGCTTGCAGGATCTTAGTTCCCCAACCAGGGATTGAACCCAGGGACAGGGCAGTGAAAGTGCAGAGTCCTAACCACTGAACTGCCAGGGAACTCCCTGCAAACTATGCTTCTGGTTTGCCAACAGGCCTTCTGATTCTGCCAAAAAGGGGCATGAGAGGGAGATGGGAAGTCTGTAAGAGGCAGAAGGAAGAAAGAACTTGCTCCTTCCTTTCTATTTCCTGGGCACTTTCTGTCAGTTTCTTGATCCTTTGAGTTTCACCCCAGGGGTGGCAGTCCCTTCCCTTCCCAGCAGCTGAATCCAGCGCGCCCTTTCTCACAGAACCAGCCTCACTGTCCTCGGCTCAAAGATGGGAGCATCAGGGCAGCAGCCCCCTCCTCCAAGTTTCTAAGTTTTAATAATTCTAGCCTTTTCCCTTTGTTTCCCCTGTCTTAGGAGTGGCAGCTGTTTCCTGAAATTCTACCTCCCTGGTACCTTAAAGTTCTCTTACACTTTAGATAATTAACAACTTTCTGCCTGGTTAACCATTCTTTATGCCAAGCTCGCTCTGTTCAAGTATCAGGTGAGATTTCTGCCGACTACTGGATCCTGACTGATACGACCTTCCAGAGTTATACTCTGTCCTTGCTGCCTCTGTGCTTGACATAAAAATATTGATGATTTTCTCTCACTGAACATACAATTGTCTTTAACAAAAAAAGTCAATAAACTCTTCTCCTTCCTACGTTCACCTCAGATAAGCAGAAAAACAATTTCAATTATTCAAGTATTCGGCTATCTCAATTCTTTTTTTTAATGACTATTGAAAATTAAATAATTGAGTTTTGCCTTAACAATTCAGTCATTCACACAGTGTATAATGGGATAATTTTTGACAGTGTATCTGAGCTTTAAGTCACGTCTCTCACATGTTTACATTATTTCTCTCAAATCTTCCCATTGTGAATGAAATTGATATGGCAATATTGAAATTGAGGCAGAAAAGCCAAATTCCATCCCAAAGGCAATTGTGACAAAGTGTTGATGTCATAAGTGTATGGAAGCTATACTGTAGGTGCTTAATTTAAAAGCAGATGAGAGGAAAGTTGCGTATTATATGAATGAGTGTTGCCCAAAACAGAGAGCAACTTATTTGGAATTTAGTCAAAATGTGCTGTGGAAAGATCGACAGGTATTATCCTAAGGAAAAAAAAAAATCACTGTTTTTCTGTAAATAAATCTCTGAATAAATTTGAGACATACCCTAATCACAGCCATCTCAGTTATTCTGTTTAATAATACGTGATATTTGTACATAAGAAGATCCCTCCCCAAAGCATGTTCATTAGCGTGACCGCCCCCCGAATTCTCACATCAGCCGTATGGAATAGAACTGTATTATTACTACCCTTCTCTGTGCTCCCTCCTCTATACCCGCTGTCTAGATTTTTTTAAGTCCAGGGAGGTTGGAACCTTTTCTTAGTTCAAGTGTATAAAAGTGGCCAAAGGAACTTGACCCTGGTTTTCTGATTCACAGCCTGGTTCTCCTTTCATACAGGTGCCCTAGCTAGCATTACAACATGTCTCCTTTCAGAAGCAAGGCAAACTAAGAAGTAACTATGTAAGGAATCAGTGAACTTATTCCCTACCCTGCTCAGCACACAAACCTGTCCTCAGGAATGTCTCCTCATAGGACATTGAGTCAGTTGGTTTCTATGGGCCACAAATGTACCTCTAATAGTGAGACAGCAGCACTACCTTAGGAATGGATGACAGCTTCACGGAACCATCCTGCTGCATTTGGAGGGAAACAACTGAGACCATTTATTAACAGATGGAATTCTCAACAGGACATAGGGATTTCCAAATAAAACCAGAGAACGCTTTTGTTTCAATGAAAACCTTAAAACATTTTAAATGTCTCAGATTTTTTTCGTAAGTCTGAGAAAAACCTGTTATTTTGAAAAATAGAGGAATTCTGTGCTTAACATCTTTCTTTCAAAGCAACAGCATGCAAAAATTAAAAAGTCAAAATCAGTATTGGGCTAAGAGAGCAGTTAGAGCTGAGCTGGATAATTACTGCTGAGGTTATGTCATAGGGTCAATCAGTTTACCACTTCTGTTCATGGGAAGTTGATCATGCACTGATTTGTAATTCACCGTACAAATTATACAGAATTTTAATCAGCTGCTTTTTAGGGAAACAGTATTTGAAATACAGGTGACACCGATTTTCTACATTTTTTAAACGATCATTTACTGTGCTGTAAGCATAACTTGGAAGAATGAAGTGTTTTCCTTCAGTGGCATTTCTCAGACTTCGCCACTGTCCCCAAGCCAAGGACAGGATGGGTGTGGGCTAGGGCTGGGTGGAGGCACATAGCCCCAAACAGTTATTATGAAGCAAAATTTCTTTGAATTTGTGTTATATGCAACAAAGAGAGGGATTTTTGCATTCCATAATCTGTTCTTGTTTTCTTAATATAAAAATATTCTAAATTACTTGGTAGGTAAATTATTTAACTGCTGCCCCAGTCTAAAATAGCTACCAGGAAAATTATGCTCAGATTCTAGGATTCTGTTTGTCCTAAGGCATGCTACTGTCTCTCCTAATTCAAAAAGCATGGAAATTTAGGCACAGTTCTTAGTGCTCTAAAAATGCTCTACAGGGCACATGGGACAACAGCATGAATGGACTGATGCCTTGTTTTGGTGGCTTGCAGGTAAGGAGGATACTCCCTAGCTTTATTAACCCATCCCTAAACTGTACGGTTGTGTTTGTTTGATTATTCAGTGGTTTAAAATGAGGATGGCTTCACCCCCTTCAGTCCTAATTTCCAGTGCTGGATCACTACCTCAATACCCGTGCAGCACAGTGTTGCTGGAGGGGAAAGCCACAGTGTATTTCATTTCAAATGGGCTCAGAGAGCTGCTCTGCCATGTTTTCCTGCTTCATGTCAATTGCCCAGAACATTGCACAGCAGCCCAGCCAAACCTTCTCTCCTTTTCCCAAGGACAAAGCCCTCTTCCCTCAAGAAGCAGGTCTTGTCTATGTTACTTAGAAGATCTACTCCTGAGAAGATCAAGACCACCATCTTCAATTCAAAATACCTCTTTCTTTACTTCCGTCTTATTTTCTTTCTTCCTTACCATACTGGGGGACAGATGTTCCCATTCCTTCCCCAAATCAACCTTCCCACTTGTGTCCTTGACTCCATCTCCTCCTTCCTCTTGTTGGACCCTGCTCATGTCATGATCACAACTCGCCAGCATCTCCTGTTCTTCTCTGTCCTCAGACTAGAAGTGTGCAGGTTCCTCTTTTTGCATTTTGCGGTTGCAAACTCATCTGTTCATAGAGATCTGCTGGGTCATCTAAAGGATGGAAGGGCTAGATGGGGCTGATTAACCCCAAAGCTTATGCCTCAGAAAAAGGGAGCAGCTATCACTTGGTTCAGCCGACTGTTGTCATGGGGGAATACAGACCACATCTGATTTCTGAAAAGCAGACAGGAATCTAGATTTCCATATGAAATTTGATAACTTTTAAATGGTGGACACTAATTTAAAAGACTGAACAACTCAAAAGATCGGTTGAGTGGGCCAAATACCTCGTGGGCCCCAAGCACAACCTCTCGTTTAAACATTCATTTGACTCTGCTTCCTATTTGAATGTTATTTCACTCTCAGAACTTCCCAAACATCTAGTCTGTAACTGTTATTCTTTTCCACACCCATGACTCTCTCGCCAGCCAACATCCGTATGTTTTCCACTCTGCCGAAAGCGTACTCCTGAAGGTCACCAGGAAGCTTCTAGTCACCAAATACTCCAGAACGCCTGTGTGATATATATACTTTTGTACATCCTTAAAACAGTGGTTCTCAAAGGGATCCCAGGAGAAGCAAAGCGATGTCAGCATCACCCGGGAACCTTCTAGAAATGCAGAATCTCATGCCCCTCCCAAGACCTACAAAGTCAGAAACTCTGGGGGTGAATCCAGCAATCTATGTGTTAATAAGCCCTCCAGGTGATTCTGATGCCTGCAGGTTTGAGAACCACTGCCCCAAAATATACCTGCTTGTGAATCCATGGAGGAGGAAGAATTCTACGTGTGGGGAATTAATCTATCTCTTCGTATCTTGCCCTACAACTGCAATCCCTCTTTTACATGTCGGGAAACGTCTCTGCATCGATGGAGCACTCTTTGTTAAAGGATTTTCACTATTTTCTCATCTACTTTCTGCGTAAGAAGCCTACATGTTAGGCAGAGCAAGCCAAACAAGCTTATTATCCCCATCTGGCCATCTTGTAAATGTGAAAACTAGCAACAAGAGGTTAAGTGATTTTCTTAAAATCGCAGTTAGTACAATGTCAGAGTTAAGACCATTAATCTGGCTTCCTGACATAAATCGCAGCCTTTTCTTTTTGTCTGTGTTTCAGAAATAGCATTTTTTCCTTCTTGTAAGAGTCAACTACATTAGCTGCAGAAAAGCTGGTAAGCACAGAAACTACAACAGAAGAAACCAAAAAATCACCCAGAATTCCATCATCTGTTACTGTGCATTTTCTTTACCTCTTTTTTTTCTTTAAGTGCATGAGCCCACACCTGCACAGGTGCAGCCCTCTTTTCTTTCGCACGATATTGTCAGGTGATAAGCAGCTCCCTTGTCCTCAGAGTCTATGCTAACTTTCTGGGGAGATCATAAATGAAAAACTTCAAGAATTATTTTCTCTATTTATTGTTCATCAAAGTTATAAGTAACTCTGAAAGGAGATGCAAAACCTAAGTGAAAGGAAATCAGCTTTGCTGATTTTTCTAGCGGTCATGACAGACAGGGGAAATTGCTAATCCTGATATGAAAATATTCAATATCTCTATGCTATTAGGGGTGCCTGAGGCAACGCCAACTGCAGAGAGTGTGTGTGCGGGCTCACTGTGACTGACCGTAATAGAATCAAATGATAAAAACACCCTTCACTACCATAACAGCCTAGTATGTCAATAAAATTGAGACTGCTCCTGCAATAAGCCAAAAATTAGAAAATATACCCAAGGGCATGCATGCAATGGGAAACTTTTCATTTTTTATGGACCCAGAGAATTAGTTTTTCCTGATTCTGGCATTCCTCTAAAATCCAGTATTCCCTTCCTCACTTCCTTAACTCACATACAAAATTAGAAAGCAAAGGCCCAAAAGCCTGAAGAAAATTCACGGGGAGGCCAACCGAAGTGCTATTTCAGACAAAGAACCTTTTTTTAGTGCACTTGTAGATATTTATTTTTAGCCACACTTGGTTATCTCATTGGTTAGCAAGAACGTTTGCAAAAGTGTTCTGAGATCCTTTGGGGGTTTCTTGTAAGAGTTCCTAACCTGCTGGATCTTCACTTCGGAATATAATCCCAGCAATGAAATCAACAGTTTTATTTCAGAGCAGTGTTTGTAGGGAACAAAGCCTCCTAACAAGAACAATCCCATTTGTGGAGCGTCTGCTGTGTGCCGGTACTGCGCTGGCACTCTCCAGATTGCTGCCGTAAACCTCTTTCTCAAATTATGAAATATTTTAAACATTCAAAGAGGTATAGCAAATACAATGATCACCAGTGAATCCACTGCCTGACTTATTCAGATTTTAACATTTTGCCATATTGACACTGATTTAAAAGAAAGAAAATATTAAAGTTGAAGCCCCTCATACTCACTCTCCCACCCCATTCCCCTCGCTTCTTTTCCTCAACCCCTTTGCTATTTCATTCCCATATGCACTTTTTTTTTTTTTTTTCACGTCCACGGGCCTCTCCCCGCTATGTGCCTCTACCGTTGCGGAGCACAGGCTCCGGACGCGCAGGCTCAGCGGCCATGGCTCATGGGCCTACCCGCTCCGCGGCATGTGGGATCTTCCCGGACCGGGGCACGAACCCATGTCCCCTGCATCAGCAGGCGGACTCCCAACCACTGCGCCACCAGGGAAGCCCTCCCATGCACTTTTTTAAACCTTTCCTTTCTCTCTCTCCCATTATGTGTGTGTGTGTATATATATATACATATATATATATATGTATATGTCTAAAACATTTCTATAAATGGTTTCATAATATACATATGCAACTTGCTTTTTTTGCCCTATGTTATGTTATGCAAGTTGATCCTTTATACATAACCTCTTTAAGTCTCAATTTCCTCACCTGTCAGAAAGAGACAATGATGCTGCCTACAAGAGGACTAAATGATCCTGGTGAACTGCTAGCACGATGTCCAGTATGTGATAGGCATTTGATAGCAGTTAATTACAAACATTTTACTATTACCTGACATACCATGCTGCCTTTCATGAGATTAGGCAAAGCAAATTCTCCTTGCCTTATCTGGCGATTAAGCTCTCCTAGGAATGCCTTACATAAACTCACGGATTTCTAGCTACTTCACATGACCCCAGGACAGAGTGGCACCGTAGGCTGATTGGACACACAACGGCACAGACACACACGCACACACCACACGCACAAAGGTTATCTGTGTGCCAGGAACTGACTGGAGCTGCTCTTTATTTACCAATCTCACCCACACAATTCTATGCATGTCACAGGTGAGGAAACTGAAGCACAAAGAGGTTCATAAATGCTGGAGACCACAGATCGAGTCAGTGCTGCCACAGCTGGATGCTAATTTCAGGAAGTCCTGTTCCTGAGCCTGTGCTCAGGGCTGATACTCGGCTGCTTCTCCACCTCTAAGCCTCTATTTTCTGGTTTTCCAAAAGCTGCACATTCACAAAAGAGACATGCAACAGCAAACGTCATATGTGCTTCCCACGGTATTTACTGAATTATTTACTAAAGACAAATACCCAGAGTCATTAGCATTGGACAGCAGCTCACACTCAGCTCAGTCGAAGCAGATATAAATATGCTGTGCAGGAGAGCAGATCCGAGGTTTCACTTCCCTGCCTCCCAGCAGTCCTCACAAACAAACAGGCAGATTTCCCTCTTTATCATGAGACACTGGTTTCTTTATGCTCAGCCAAACAACAAACCATCATTCTCTTCCCTCTGAAACGACACGAAGGAATGACATAGGAATTTTTAAGATTGGCCTTTCGTTGATGCAGTGGGGTAGATGGTAGAAAAAACTGTTGAGGGCACCTTTGTGAGCGTGTTTAAACCTCCTATAGTCCCAGCTGAGCAGTAAGGATTTTGCAGGACGGATGCCGGATATGGCTGGTTGATGTGAAAATTATGACCTTTGTAATTTAACCTAATTGTTCAGCAATACTGGTCAGCCTCTTTAGGTAGTCCAGGCCCAATTATTTTTTGTTGTTCCTTTTTGTTTTTTACCAACACAGCTCAAAACATCTTCCCAGTTTCCCGATGGCACTGGTCTAGCCATAAGGGATAAAGCATTTCTAGGTGTAAAATGAAGGAAGAATCACAAGATACAGTTCAGCCACAGTGGAGGATGATGGTAGCCCTTCATTTCAGAGGGAGAGAGTGCAGAGGAAGTGCGTTTGTGCTAAACTAAAACAACAAGAACTTGCTCCTGAAAAAAAAAAAAAGAAAAAGAACCTGCTCCTCTCTGGAACAGGTTGCTGCACCAGATTGTGCAACTTCCCTCTCCCAAGACCTTGTGGTACAGGATGAGACACATCTGATCAGCACAGCCAGCGTCCAGAGTTATTTCCAGATGCCATCAATAAACCTTTAAGATTCTCATGAATCAGCAGGACCAGTGTGTGCCTTCCAGACACAGAAGCAGCTCACCTCTCTTCCCCACCCTCGGCTCAGGTTGCTTAGGTGAAAAAGGTTAAATAAACAACAACAAAAATAAACAAGCAACACAATCCAGATACCTAGAATCCCCTTGAGCAAAACACAGGTATTCATTCGTTCTGTTTAAAGGAGACAGGGAGGACTTCCCTGGTGGTGCAGTGGTTAAAAATCCGCCTGCCAATGTAGGGGACATGGATTCGATCCCTGGTCTGGGAAGATCCCACATGCCGCGGAGCAACTAAGCTCGCGCGCCACAACTACTGAGCCTGAGCCCGAGAGCCACAACTAGTGAGCCCATGTGCCACAACTACTGAAGTGGCATGCCTAGAGCCCGTGCTCCACAACGAGAAGCCCCCCGCAGCAATGAAGACCCAACACAGCCAAAAATAAATAAATAAAATAATTTTTTTAAAAAAATAAAGGAGACAGGGAACTGGCACATATTTTCTTTTGGTCTGTGTCACTGTCTGAATTCTACTATACCAACCGGGATATTTTTTTGGCTGTATTTTTATATTTGGTTGGGTGTCCTTTTTTTAGAAGGTATTCAAAGGAAAAATCAAATACCACCAGCGATTAAAAAACAAACAAACACAAAGCTGAGTTTACTGCTTGGGCAGTAAGAGAGAACCAGAGCTACGTTACTCAAGAACTGAGTTCAGCTGGTCTCCCTGTGCTAAAAGCAAAAGGAGCCATTTATTTCTTATTAGGAGAGATTCTACGCATTACAAGAAATACCTGAGGTAGACTGGGTTTAGGGTAGTCAGATTTAGCAAATAAAAATCCAAGATGCTCAGTTAAATTTGTATTGCAGATAAGCGAAGAATCATTTTTAGTATAAGCTTATTCCGTGTAATATTTGGGACATACTTATACTAAGAAATGGTTCATTGTTTACCTAAAACTCAAACAATGCGGCATCCAGTTTTTTATCTAGCAGTCCTTATTAGGTGAGGCTCTTTCGGGTTCAGAGTCAGGCAGCAGCAGCTAGGTCACATGCCCACACGTGGGACTTGGTCACATTCCTCTTTCACAATGTCAAGTGAGGGTTGCACTGCAGTGCATCCTGCCACAGGGACCAGAAACCAAATTCTTCCATCTGGGATCACCCTTTGACCATTAAGCCCAGTGGAATAGTATACTAATTTGGGGAGCAATGCACACAGATTCTCCAGGAACTCAAGCCAATACAAGAGGAATCGCAGTTACCAGGGCCTCCTGAACAAGGAGGATCTGTTGTTGGATGCTGCTGTGTAGACTGGGGTCGGGAAGGCGGTTCAAGGAAGGCGTCTTTGACGATGACTGATTTCTAGCTTGTGAAGCTCGTTGGAGGACAAGGTTTTCACAGATATCCAGAAGACGGGAAGATTTACCGGGAAGGCTGGAAAGGCTGAGTGGGCACAACAATCCCTCTCTTCCTACCCAGCTGCCCAGTGAACACCTCTACCTAAACATCCTCCACCTGGGTGTCCCAGAAGGCTCTCGCACGCAGCATGCTCAACACTTCCTTCGTTCTCTCTTCTCCAGACCCACTTGTCCTCCTGTAATTCCTGCCTCATGTACAGCCCAAGCCTGCCAGCCTCCCTCCCCCCTCGGTCAGTGAAATGCCAACGTCTCTGAGGCTGCCTCTGAGATGTCTCTCCAGTCCCACCTCCCGCCTGTCCCTTAATTCAAGCTGTCATCATTCCTCACCTCCACATCAGCAGAAAGGTCTTAATGAGCCCCCTCCCCACCCAGCCGTTTCCTCTTTTTATCTCCTCTTCTCAGAAACGCAATTCTGAGGAGGTTTCACCGTTTCTTAAAAACCTAAGCGGCTTTTCATGCCTGGAGAATAAACTCTAAATTGCCTTGGGGCAGGCACACAGGTCCTTCAAGGTTTGGCAGCGATCTTCATTTCTGGCCTCTCAACAAGCTCTCTCCCCCATCCACAGATGGGGCCCAACTACCAGCCAGTTGTCTGCCATCGGATGCTCGTTCAGGTCAGGAGGGCTTTGCACAGACTGTTCTTCTACCCGGCATGTCCTTCATTTACCCTGCTTTTGTCTGGCAAATCTGTCCTTCCAGACGAGCTCAAGTGGTAGGCCTGCTCCTGGTAAGCTATTTCCTTCTGTGTTGCAGAGTTAGCTGCTCCCTGGTCTGTACCCCCATAGCACGTGGACCTGTCTTCATTCTAGGACTCACCAGTTCGCACTGAGTGTGGCAGAGGCAGGTCTGTCTTCCCCAGAGGATGATGAGCTTTGTGGGCAGGGACTTGTTCACCACATCTTTGAATCCCTGGGACTTTTCACAAGCACTGACTACAATGATTATGGCAGTAATGATTACTGTGGCTAATACTGGCTGAGTGCTTATGTGCTGGGCAATTTTTCTAGACCCTTTATCTATCTTTAACTCTTTAATCCTGGCAACAACCCTATGAGCCCAGTACCATTATTATCTCCATTTGATAGAAGAAACTGAGGCCAAGACGTGAAGGGCTGGCCAAAGCACTGTGGCTAGTGGTTTCAACTCAGCTGCAAAGTAGAAACACCTGAGAAACTTTCTAAACATACTGATGCTCAGAGCCACCGAGAACCAATGCCTCAGAATCTGTGGTGGCGGAGCAACTAAGCCTGTGCATCACAACTATTGAGCCTGCGCTCTAGAGCCCGCAAGCCACAACTACTGAAGCCCGCGCACCTAGAGCCCATGCTCCGCAACAAAAGAAGCCACCACAATGAGAAGCCTGTGCACCACAAGAAGTGTAGCCCTCGCTTGCCGCAACTAGAGAAAGCCCGTGTGCAGCAACAAAGACCCAACGCAGCCAAAAATAAAATAAATAAGTTTATTTTAAAAAAATACTAATGCATGCCACAACATGGATAAACTTTGAAAAATTGTGCTAAGTGAAAGAAGCCAGTCACTAAAGACTACATATTGTATGATTCCATTTATATGAAATGTCCACAAAGAGGCAAATCTATAGAGACAAAAAGTAAATTAGTGGCTGCCTTGAGCCAAAGGAATTAGGGGGAAATGAGGGGAGGGGTGGACTGCAAAAGGATACAAGGTTTCCTTTGGGGGAGATGAAAAATGTTCTAAAATTGATTGTGATGATGGTTGCACAACTCTGTGAATATACTAAAAACCATTGAATTGTACACTCTAATGAGTGAAATGTATGAGGTGTGAATTATATCTCATAAAGCTGTTACCAAATAAAAAAAGCCAATTCAAAAGGTTAAAAAAAAAAAAAAAAAGAATCTGTGGTGGGCTGGGACCTGGAGGGGCTTATTAAAACTTCCCAGGTGATTCTAAGGTACCAGCTTTGAGGATCACTGACCTACCTGCTTCATCCTAAGAAACCTCAACCAATGTTGGGGGGAGAGGAGAGGAGCCAGAGAATTTTGGAGGGAAAAAGGGACCAGGATGCTGAGAGCTGGGGGATCCAAAGCTCTGCGGCCATGCCCCTAAGTCCCCCATCAAGCATTACGCTCCTTTAGAGGAGGGTGGTGCCAGGCCCACCTGACATGCTGCGCTGCATCCTTCCTGAGTGTTGCAGAGAGGACCACGTTCTTTCCTTAGCACATGGCTGGCTTGAGATCAGCAGTGGGAAGGGAGGTGGAGACGGCTCCTTTCCAACCTGGGTGTGCACTTTACCAGGCAACACAGGAAGGCTCTGGCTGAATTAGACATTTCTGAGCACATGCACTATGATTCCACCTAATCTTCTCCAAGGACAGAACTGGTCCTGTTTCTCTCGGTGCACCAGCTGCTTCTCTGAAATCACTCCCTTGCCAAAATTAGAATGTGTAATGCAGTAACCACTTTCCACGGAGTCAAAAAGTTGTCAAAAGGCAGGATTTGACCATAAGAATGTTCATTTGATGAGTGCCTGAAAGGTATTTGGTTATGTGACATCACTGCCAGCTGCCTGCCAGGGAAGAAATAAGAACACAAACGAGAGAAACTTGATGCAGAAAGCATGAGGACTTGATCCAGAATAAGGATAAGAATGCAGGGGATTTTTTTTTTTTTTTTTTGGGCAGATATAAAAGACCTAGGAGAGGTGAGTTACTGTAAATGTATTAGGAGGAATCAAATGTGGAGCCACGGTGGGGTTCATACAGTGCAGGAGAGATCAATTCTGACCTCAGAACTGAGGGGTTACAGCTGGATCCCAATGAGAAAAGCCGAGGATTCCCTATGGCTGAAATAAGAACACGGTGGTATCTTCAAGGGTTATATCTGTCAGAATGATCATCATGGTGAGTGAAGATGCTGTTTAGCACAGGCTGTGCAGCCATGCAATCCCAGGCAGTTGGATCTGGGCTCAGCCCCTTATAAGCTCTGTCACTTTGGGCAGACTCCTTAAATTCAAAGAGCCTATTTCCTCATACACAAAATATTCTTAATAATAAAGACCTACCTCATACAATTTGGGGAAGGAAGCAATGAAGAATCCACATCAACAATAATAGCTAATACTTCTAGAGGGGGCTGGTGTGTGTGTGTATAAGAAATCTATTCACTTAATCTTCACAACAACCCTTGGAAATAGGTACTGTTATCATTTCACAGAGGAGAAAACTGAGGAACAGAGAAATTAAGTGACTTCCCCAAGTTCATGTAGATAATAAGTGGCTAAGCCAGATTTTGGACCAAGGCAATCTGGTGTCAGCATCTAGGCTCTTAACTGCTATACTATGCTCAAAATTCTCTGCAGTTATTAACAGAATAAATGAGGAAAAATGTCAAACGCAAGAAAAATGGAAATGCCAAAATCCCTAAATTACGGCTTTCAAAGGAGGAGTCCCCTAATCCCTGAGGCGCCAGGAGTGGCATTTAGACCTAGATTCACTTTCTATCACACCCTCTCCTTTACTTTGCACCCTCTGGCTGGATGGAAAAGAGCCCCGTAAAAGTGCACAAAGGACCAGACAGGCACCCTGTGGCATCTGAATGTAGATTTGATGGGAAGAGTGACCCTCTTCCTAGTTTCCTTGTCACTAAAGGAGCAGGAGATGCTCCTCATGAGTCCCTTCTGATTCTCACAACTGGCAGCTGCCAGCATCTCTCACTTACATCAACCACGCAGCTTCTTTGAGAGAACCTTTGAGAGAACCAAGCGGTCTTTCTAGCAGCAAAGGTATGTAAATGATTGATTAAGTGCAAAAGGTGCACAAAAGGCACCTTTTGTTGTCCTCAGACCACCAGTGACTCCCCTGGCTCATCAGGCAGCGAGGACAGGAACACACAGCTGAATCAGTCTCATCCAATCACATCTCTCAACTCAACTGATGCCCACCAAGGGCAGCTCACCTAATTTCTCAGATTCCCAAGTCCCAGCATTTTTAAAACCCTGGATGTTATCTCTGTTGACAATCAATAAAGCTTTTAAGAATAGAGATAGCTTTATTCTGGAGAGTTCTAAGTGCTGGTAAGCAGAGCTAAGAACATGGGGGAAAAAAGTAATGACCCTAAACTATTAACATCCCCAAATAGTTTGTCCATTTCCTATAGAATGGGGTGCTTTTCACTTAGGCTGGCACAAAACCAATCTTTAACTATTTTTTAATTTTTTTTCCGGTACGGGGGCCTCTCACTGTTGTGGCCTCTCCTGTTGTGGAGCACAGGCTCCGGACGCGCAGGCTCAGCGGCCATGGCTCACGGGCCCAGGCGCTCCGCGGCATGTGGGATCTTCCCGGACCGGGGCACGAACCTGTGTCCCCTAGCATCGGCAGGCGGACTCTCAACCACGGCACCACCAGGGAAGCCCCCCAATCTTTATTTTTAAACTAACACCTTCCTATCACGTATTCACCTCTATTTTTAAGGAATGAATTAAATTACATTACTGTAAATAGTGGAATTTGAACCTCCAAGTTTCAAGTGTCTTTTAGTACTTCCTGGCTTTAGTTTTTTCCATTTTCTCCTTTTCTCCACCAAGCACAGAGGGTTTGCCTACTCAGCCATCTGTTTAGAACAAGCTATCCTTCAAAACTACTATCCCACCAAAGGTATGTACTAGTGAGAAAACAAAGCTGAGGACCAGACAGGCACCCTGTGGCATCTGAATGTAGATTTGATGGGAAGAGTGACCCTCTTCCTAGTTTCCTTGTCACTAAAGGAGCAGGAGATGCTCCTCATGAGTCCCTTCTGATTCTCACAACTGGCAGCTGCCAGCATCTCTCACATCAACCACGCAGCTTCTTTGAGAGAACCTTTGAGAGAACCAAGCGGTCTTTCTAGCAGCAAAGGTATGTAAATGATTGATTAAATCGTATATTTGAACATGCACGCAGGAAAGATACTCTTTAAAAAAATAAGGGAAAAACTGGAGACCCCAACACTTTCCACAATACTAACAACTTAAGCTACATTACAGAGGTGAGAAAGCTCACTACCTAGCTTTCACCATGGTAAGCCACTGCACTGAGTCCTCAGAGATTCTGAAAAAGGGGTCACACCCTCGGTGGCAGAGTAAGAGGAGGGATTCACCTGCCTCTGAAGACCCTGCCCCACTGCCTGCCTTCCCAGAACCACAGTCCAACCCTCCTTCAATATCAAGGTTCTCTGTGAAGATGCCCCTGTAAACACTCATTCCCCAACTAGGCTGAGTCAGGCAGTGGGGAGGACAGTGAACACAGAGCTTGGAGTGTGAAAAATTCAGTGAGAGCCTGGCCAACCATCACTCTCATCATGTGACCATGGGCACATCCCCCTCTGAGCTTGGGACTCCTCAGTGACACAGGGACTGGCACTCAGCATCTGTCTCACCTTCCTTCTAGTATGCCTTCCTGAACTGCAGAGGCCAGAAACAATGACATTTCCAGCCTCCCTTGCAGCTAGGGTGCAGGGTGCTATTTAGGTTTAGCCAAGCAGAGACTCTCAAACTATATTCAGAAGGTGACAGTGAGAGGCTATACTGCTCCTTTGCTCTTTCTCCTGGGAATCATGGAGAGAATTTTGTTTTTATTAACCTCTGGTGTTCAGTGACTAAGCTCATAAGTACTGAGAGGCAGGGCACTGGTGGCTTGTTCCAGAATGCACCAGTTCCCGTGGCAGCTTCCTGATTCCTCACCTTCCCAACTGAGGCAGAAGCGGCAGCTCTCCCGGCAGGCCAGTCTTAGCGTGCGATTCTGGGAGCAATTCCTGGAGACGCAGCCTGCTCCTCCTGCCCTCCCAGTGATTTCTGTAAGCACCCAGTTCCCATTAAAGCCCTCTCTTTTTTTGTGTGTGGTACGTGGGCCTCTCACTGTTGTGGCCTCTCCCGTTGCGGAGCACAGGCTCCGGACGCGCAGGCTCAGCGGCCATGGCTCACGGGCCCAGCCGCCCCACGGCACGTGGGATCCTCCCGGACCGGGGCACGAACTCGCGTCCCCTGCATCGGCAGGTGGACTCTCAACCACTGCACCACCAAAGAAGCCCCCCCGCCTTTAAAATAATAGAGTGGTTTCTGTATTTTCTGCAACTGAACCCAGACTGACACATCTCTCCCTCCTTCAGAGTGGGTGTGAGGACTAAAAGACTAAAAGGAGGCAGTTAAGAGCATAAGCTCTGGGTTCAGATGGCCTGAGCTTAAACCTACTGCTTCTTCCTTGCTCTATAACTACGAGCAAGTCCCTTAATCTCCAATTCCTACGCAGTGGGGTTCTCATCGATCACATAAGCAATGCTTGTAGAATGCTTGCCACAGTACTTGGTCCTCAGTAGGAATTCAATAAGTGTCAGTGTCTTTTTGCCCCAAGCTCCTGTAGAGCCCTCTGTACACCTCTGTTCCAGAACTTGTATTGATTAGCCCTCTGTGAACACAAACCCAGAGGACTGTCTATAATGTGGGAGTAAAAAGTATAGGAATATCCCAAACTCAGAACAAAGTGACTTGGGAGTAACCTTAAAGGAGAACTGACAAGTGATTGTAACCGACCAAGTGGAAATGTAGCAATCTATATTACTGTACCCTGTTATGGAGATACAGTGTGAACAGGTGGTCAGGTACTGCACAGAGAGGAAAGTATCACAATTAGACAGAGTTGGCCAGGTCTGTCGAAGGGCTGTCAAGGGTAGAGGAAATCTTGGCTGAGCAAGTGTTCCTCTTTCCTCAGTAAGGTCATCCCTGCTGTGGTGAGAGTCTGTCAAGCATTTTAGCAAAGCAACACTTCCTGAGTCCGTGATGATGCTATCAACTGGCTTCCCGTTTTGTTATCTATACAGAGTCTATGGTCAGACCAGTCAACTTGACAGTTTAATTCCTCATTTTAAATGAACAGATTGTCACCCTGATTATGACACTTTGGTTTTCCAAGTACTTGTCTACTGGGGTATAATAAGGCACTGATTTGTTGATTTGGGCTTTCCTTTCGATTTTAGAGATCTAGTTCTCATTGTATTTTAATGGGCTCTAATTGGATTTATATTAATAGACAGCAGTCATAATGAGCTTGGGCAATACAAGTCCACCTCTGAGAGACAATCCCTTTGCAATGGGCCATTACAATCAGGGTTATGAGTCCACTGGGCTGAGAGCCAGGCTCCTGCCCACAGCAAATTCACTGAGGTAAATGCTACCTGCTTCCAGTGCACTGTGTCATGATATAACCTTCAAACTTGAGCATCCAAACTGTATACGATGATCTGCTTTCATGTCTGCGTGAGCTCCTGGTGTGCAATGACCATGCTTCAGTCAGATTGTACCTCCAAATGCCCCACTGAGTGCCAGGCACATACATAGTTGATACGTAATAAACATTTGATGCACAAATCCATAAACAAATGGATGTGTCCTTCTGCAGAGGAGTTTTTTTAAAAACTATAGAAACAAAGAGAAAAAGAAAATTCCAAAGGGATTCCAAGAAGAGGAAAATCATGGGCTTAAATATTCTACGGTGATTTTTGAAAATACTCAAAGCCTAGCTATTGATATTCCTACATTTTTGGATAGCTATTTATATCCTGTTGCTATCACGAGTGGATTAGTTTTCTACTGCAGTAAAACAAACTGTCACAAACGTCGAGGCTCACGACAACATCCATTTATTATCTCCTAGTTTCCACAGGTCAGGAGTCCAGGCACAGCACGGCTTAGCTACGTTCTTAGTTTGGGCAAGCACGTTATTAGGTGACAACTAATTCACCTTTGGCAAGCACTAAAGATTATACTAGAGTTCCAGGTTATTCTGGAACTGGAAAACCAGATTTTATCTGGTTTTATTTCAGACTAGGCTCTTTGCAAGAGGTATTGACCTAAGTCTGTTCATTTCATGCAGAGAAAGACCACCTTTCTAAAGTCCTCCTAGAAAATGCTGAAGTTCAGGGGAGACTGTGGGGCGAGAGGGCAATGGTATCACAAATGTATAAAACTAGAGCTTGGAATCCATGTCCCAGGCTTCCACTGCAGCCTCTAAAAATCTGAAATGTTTACCTCAAAATTCTGGAGCCAATGTATTCAATTTGCCAACACACAACTGAAACAACTGACTGGCCAAATGATGGTAAATTGTAAATTCCTTGAAGGCAAGGGTTGTGTCTCATGTATCTCTGTACCCCAAGAGCCAAGCACGGGATCTGTCCTGCATTCAGTACACTGTATGTTGATAAATTCAAGAGTTTTGGATGAAACTAAGCATGCCAGCAAAATATATGGCTGCATTTAAAAAATTATCAATACTTATTAGGAAATCCCACCGATTCATAAATTTAGTTGCAAAGAAGAAAGGAAAAAAATTCTAAAGTAATTTCTTTTATTTGGTTTCTTCTGCTTCTCCTCCTCCTCTTCCTTCTTCTTGCTTTAAATAACGATCACTTCAAATTCTACAAGGTTAATTTTCTTTATCAGAAAATAGACACAAAACAGAAATATCCCCATGACAGTTAAAAAATAGCTTGAAGAAAAGGTGAAGCTCAGGGCTTCCCTGGTGGCGCAGGGGTTGAGAGTCCGCCTGCCGATGCGGGGGACGCGGGTTCGTGCCCCGGTCCGGGAAGATCCCACATGCCGCGGAGCGGCTGGGCCCATGGGCCATGGCCGCTGAGCCTGCGCGTCCTGAGCCTGTGCTCCGCTCCGCAACGGGAGAGGCCACAGCAGTGAGAGGCCCACGTACCACAAAAAAATAAAAAATAAAAAGAAGGTGAAGCTCAGAATTGAAATAAACACCCCAAACATCCCAATAAGCCAATGGGATTTCCTAGTCTTTTAAAATCATGTACAACCCAGTAAAGATCTTGACAAAGATCTAGACATACCAACAGAGAAGAGATTTCACCACTGAGTCTTTATTAGGGTAAATTTCAATATCAAAAAGGAAGAACTAGTTTACAGAGCATGAAAGAAAATAACCTACGACCTGGCCATGGACATGAAGTCCAGCTTTTTGTCTGAACTAAGTTGGTGAAGAAGACAGACACAGGGAGAACCCATCAACCTGCCCAGATCCCATCACACTTTTCTTGTCCCCATGAACATGACCCAATCTCTCCTCTAGAAGAGGGAGGGAAAGAACAACCATAAGTAACCTGCTGGCAGTCAGAAAGTTGTTCTGGACTTTGCAATTGGGACTATTTCATATGAAATTCTGACCTTCCGTAGTTTGTTTCCATTAGTCTTCAATGAAAAAACAAAACAAACCTAAGAGTTAGAATATACATTATTTGGAAAATAAATTCTCCTTGTTAAAAAGGAACAAGAAAGCATG
This sequence comes from Lipotes vexillifer, assembly GCF_000442215.2. Classification (NCBI taxonomy): domain Eukaryota; kingdom Metazoa; phylum Chordata; class Mammalia; order Artiodactyla; family Lipotidae; genus Lipotes; species Lipotes vexillifer. Next base: position 74,052 of record NW_006797545.1, on the reverse strand, counting down.
GTTTCCTTCTGTCCGCCTTTGGGACCAGAACATCCAATGGGAGTAGCGTGTACCTTGAAGGTTGTTCAGTGGGGTTGGGTTGTGAATGTGAGGGCCCAAGGGGACGGGAGACCCTTGTCAGGTTTGGTTTGTTTGTAGTAAGGAAGGTGATTCCTCTTAAAGAGCACTACAATCTAATACCTCAAAGTTATTTTATCCCTTACCAATCACTGGGGTCCATCGATAATTCCTGCTAATCAGGCAAGCTGCAACTAAAATATATCCTCTTGTTCTACTAAGGTAAAGTCATCTCTTCGCCTTCCCTCAGTAGCTTACCCCATGCTGCAATGCGCCTTTCCTCTGAGGCTCCTGCGATAGAGTGCAAAAAGTGCTTGCGCAGCTATTTTGTGTCAAGATTACACAGCGATCAGTATGCAGCCTATTGATTTATGTGAAGATGCTCATCTTGCTGAGGAAAAGGAAATCAAGAACAATGAGCCTACTTTGAGGTCCTACTGTTTATAAAGAAAGTCAAACAACACACAACTACAAACAGGCACCTAGACCTGGAATACAAAGCATAACGGTTTTACTTAGCTTCTGAGTCTTACTATGCCTGCCATGTGGTAGCAAGTTGGCATAATTTAAATATCAGAGGACCTTGTTTTGAAATTCCATGACCATATCTGGTTTCTCAGTGTAGGTGTCCAACTTGCCAACAAATGGTGCCCGGCATTTTACCCATTAAACTCTATGATCTCTTAATAATAAGATTGGACCAGATAAGATCAGAGAGCATATTTTCATTCCACACAGAGATTCTGCCGGCTTTTCAACAGCAAAGTGAATTTATGGAGTAAAAGCCTCTGAAATTATCCATAAAAACAGAGCTATAAGCAATATTCTGCAGTCAGTTCTCAAGAATAAAGAGTTTGGAGAAAAAGGCAGCAATGCAGCCATATGGACAGTCTCACCTGAAAGATGAAAAACTGAAAATGTGGAAACTGATCACTTCAAGTAATTGGTAACTATCCTTTTAAGTGAAAAATACTTTGGTTGCCCTTGGTTTGGCATCAATCATTCATTCAGTAATTGTTTACTGAGCACCTATATTTGGTGCTCAGTAAACATACACAATCACCTAGAAGGTCTCTTCTAGGTAGTAGGGATTCACGTGTGAACAAAAATTCCCGTCCTGACGAAGCTTATATTTCGTTGACTTCTATGTTTCTACCATAAACCATGTACTGGCATAGCGCAGGCTCCTGAGGGAGTGAGAAAGTCACCCTTTAGGTTACTGAACTTCAGATAAATGCCCTGCTATATCCTGTTGTTAAAAAAATAACATGGCGCTTCCCTGGTGGCGCAGTGGTTGAGAGTCCGCCTGCCGATGCGGGGGACGCGGGTTCGTGCCCCGGTCCGGGAGGATCCCACATGCCGCGGAGCTGCTGGGCCCGTGAGCCATGGCCGCTGAGCCTGCGCGTCCGGAGCCTGTGCTCCGCTCCGCAACGGGAGAGGCCACAACAGTGAGAGGCCCGCATACCGCAAAAAAAATAAATAAATAAATAAAAAATAACATGGTCTTTTAAAATACGATGGGTTAATATTTCTCACTCTGCTTCTTGGCTTCCCAAGCAGGACAGATTATTGTACTTCAGTCAATACACCCAACTTCATTTTGGTGAATGTCGGTGTGATTGACAGATAATTTTTATTACTCATCAGAGCATTTTTCAATCGAATTTTGGAACTCTGTTGCTTCCGATTTTACTGAGAAAACAGAAACAAAAAGAGAACTTTCACAAATCCCTCCAACACACTCACCCATTACCTGCAGCCGTGCCCCGTTACCTGTCTTCACCCCTTACTAGGTGTTGCCCATCCAAGCCAACCCTTCCATCTGTACCCAGAATCTCCCACCCCTTCCTCACTTACTCAGGGACATTACCACAGCAATTCTCCCCTCTTTGCATCATCAACTCTCCCCCTTTTGCTGTGTCATTCCCATTACCACACAGATGTGCTATTCTTTCTTCCACTTAAAAAAACTCTTGACCCTACATTTTCTCTTGGCTTGCACCCATTTACTTGTTCCCCTTTACAGGTATCTCTAATTCCCACTTTCCCATTCCTTGAACCCACCTTACCCTGATTTTCACCCTACTCACTCCACCAAAACTGGTCTTGTCAAATGACTAATGACCTCCTCGTGGCTAAATCTGATGTTCAATTCTCTGTCTTCTCCCTACTTGGTCACCAATTGATGCAATCACTCTCTTTTCTTTGAAATGCTTTCTTCACCTGGCTTCCTCATCCTCCAGGTTTTATTTCCTCAGTAGCTACCACTTCTCAGGCTCCTTTGCTGGCTCTTCCTCATTTTTCTCCCGTCTCAACGCTATAAACCTCTTCTCTTTATCTACACTCACTCCCAGGTGACTTTATTCAGTTCATGGCTTCACATACTATCTAGAGTCTTATGATTTCTGAACTTGTATTTCCAGTCTGAATTCCGGACTCATCTCCAACTGCCTACTCAACATCCCCATTTAGATGTTTACCTTAACCATTTAGATCACAAACTTAAATCCAAAATTTAACTCATATCTTCCACCTGAAACCTGCTCCCGTGAAGTCTTCCCATCTCAGTGAATGGCAGTTCCACTTGTCCAGTTACTCAGGCCAAAAATTTTGGTATCACCTTTGATCTCTCTCTTTTTATCACACCCTGCATCTAATCCATCAGCAAATGCTGTTAGCTCTACCCTCAAGAGAGGTCCAGAACCTGACCACTTCTCCCTGCCTCTGTTGTGACCATACTGGCCAGGCCACCATCATCACCAGCCTGGGTCATGCCACCAGCTATGCAAATATGTAGATCACTCCTCTCCCACCTACAGCCTGTCTTGAAAGTGCCACTGCCTCTAGCACAAGGCACACTGAACATGATTTAGACTCTCTCAATGTTTCTGTGTGTATTATCAACGTTAATTGTCATATCACTTTCACGTCCATGGGCGCCATGAGAAGGTGAAGCACTCTGTTTTGAACCTGCAGTTACCCCAGATAGATATACTGTCGTATGGTTTTAGAGTTCTTCTGATTCTTGTTGCCACTGGCTGTCATACTGATGGGATCTATGGGGCAGCATACACCTTGTATATGTGTACTGCCCACAGCTGCGGGGTAAGTGGACCCTGTGCACCCCACCATGCCAGGAGTTCTGGTGGGCACTGTATCTGCCTACCCAGAGGAGATGGCACCTTTCTCTTTGCACCAACGTGTCTTCTGCTCATCACATCCTGTACCTATAGAGCTGTCCACACTTGAGGGGTGTGTGTGCTTTTTCTAACTGGTCTGCTCAGAGCAGGGAGCCTTTTGTAAACTGCTTAGAGACACTGAATAGACCAGTAGCAGACCTGGCCATCACTGTGCACACAGGAGTCTACCCCAACTCAGAACTCTGCCCAACCTCTGCTCCAAACAGATCACATTTGCTGCTTCTAAATTCTTTATGGGCTGGAAAACCAGGCAACCTAATTTATTTGAATTTTGTATACGATCAAAGTAAACAGACTCTTATAAAGAGTCTAAGAAATTGTATGATTAAGTGCCTGAACTTTGAACACTGATCTTCTAGCATCTATTTGGCTGCTCAAAAGTCGTCTGGACTTTGGATCTTGGTTCTGTCCTGGACATCTGGATATTGGACTTCCAGATAAATGGAAGTTTATAGGATTGCAATTATATGCAAATACAGATTGCCAGAAAGTGCTTTATTAATCTCTCAAACTGACTACATGAACATTTTTTCAGGATATTCACATTCGAGCAATCCTTTATATAAAGACAATTTACTTGAACCCCACACTAAAAATGTGCTTGAAACCTCTCTAATCCTATTTTCTAATATTCTTGCTCAGCACTTGCCACTGTCTCTTCGTGTCTGTGGTTTCATTTGAACGTGAGCTCAGATATCTCCTCATTAGCTACCACACTATCCTATGAGACAAGGGAAAAAAGCCATCTGCTCCCATTTCTTGATGTAGAAAGTTGGGGACAGATAAACACATATAACTCATAAAATGTCAGGATTTAATAAGGGAGTAGGAACATTAAAATATTTAAATTGGTGTATAGAAACTAAAATTCAACAATAGGTTAAAGAGTGAGTCAGAAAGAGTCTCGGACAAGCATTTTTTTAATTCCTGGACTGGTTAGGTTAAGGTTAAAAAAGAGAGAAGGGGAGTTCACAGCACATCACAAAATACTTAATATTATTTTTTTCAGATGGCTTTTTTTTGGAGCACAGGCTCCGGACGCGCAGGCTCAGTGGCCATGGCTCAAGGGCCCAGACGCTCCGCGGCATGTGGGATCTTCCCGGACCGGAGCACGAACCCGTGTTCCCTGCATCTGCAGGCGGACTATCAACCACTGTGCCACCAGGGAAGCCCGGACTTTAAGAATTTTAATAAGAAGCCCCACACTGATCATATCTAATACAAGTTATTCAACTACAGGTTCGTCCTGTGACCCACATTTGCAAGAACTTGAACGGAAATAGTCGTATAAGACTCTAAGTAGTTTTACTAAAAACAACCAAAAGCATGTACTGGGGCTGCTGAGAGACAGGAAGCAGTGCTCAGGAGAGGTGCTTGGCGGAGGCTGCGATCCAAGGTGATTATATGCTGAATGTCACTGGCTATACCACTCATTTGGGGCTGGTCTCCCAGAGCCACGCGGTGAAATGAGAGAGTTGGATTAATTTTTAGTGTGGTTGATGATTATGCACCAGTGAAGCATGTGGTGAGACTTCCCAGGGCATTTAAATTCTTCCTCCTAAAGCATAACACTATCTTATCCAGTTCTATTTATTTTTCTTAAGTGTCTGTGACTTGCAGAGCATTAAGACGCCAAAACATATGTTTCCGAAGCCTGTTCTCATTTCTCACCTTCACTTAGACTTTCAAGGTCAGAGCTGTTTGTGGCTATCCACTTAATTGGACTTAAAATAAAAGGCAGCAGGAAACAGCAGATTTGTAATGGCCCTTCAAAGTAAGCACCAAATGAGCAGCCTGGCACATCTGAACCTATTTAAATAAATCAGCCTCTTGTTCAGGGCCCCCAAAGTCCATCCACCCTGCCACTAGTCCCTGTGCAGCTGTAGCAAGCTAGCAGCAAGAGAGAGGATGTTTCCTGAACCCCTTGGAAAACCACTGGAGCTTTGAACCAATTGTGCATTTTTGTACACAGCAGGATCGCATGGCTAAGTTCTCTTTACCCTTGGAGTGTGCTCATTAATTAGGTTTGTGCCATTACTGTTCATGCCAGGCAATGACAGAGTATATCATTACTAGTATTGCTATTATTTACTGTATGTAGCTCCATATACTTAACAAACCTTTGTTCAAAATGGATGCAAACGTTCCTAGGACCTGGAGTGGGAGAGGTTATATGTTTTGGTACAGAGTGGGTAGATGGGCAGGATTGGCCCACAGCCAAGATGTGTAAAGCTAAGTGCCAAGGTTCAAACAGCAATATGGGCAAAGTTCACATCTGGGAAAGAAGGACTGTGATCCAACTGCTTTCTTGACAGCGCTTCTAGATAATACGTAGGGAAA
>NW_006797545.1:52080-68310 GCF_000442215.2 Lipotes vexillifer | reverse complement strand
TAGGGAAAGGGATTTGATGACAAGAAACTCTCTTAGATAATACAGAGAAGAATCAGGAGTAGGTTAAAAAGGGTGATGTAGCAACCAGACAACAAACATCCTGGGTCCAATGTTCAAGTAGATTCACGTTCCCAGGTTCTCTATAATCAATAAGTCCTGAACCTCAAACAACCCCTAAATCTTCCTCCAGTCCTTAGCTTCAAGGGGATCAAGCTTTCCAAGACCAACTCAAGGAAACAGGCAGCTTTCGGGTTGATCCAAAGGTTCCAAATCACTCTAGGTATAAGTAGATGCCTAGAGAACAATAGGGAACAGCTTGGAGACCCAGTCCCAGTTGAGGAGCTGCCCCATCTATGGAGCATATTCCTTATTCCACAGAATAGAAGATACGTGCAAATCATATATACGTTCTTGCCCCCAGAATATATAAAGAACTCTTAAATTCAACAGTAAGGCAAATAACCCAATTTTTAAGTGGGCAAAGGAGTTGAACAGACATATTTTCAAAGAAGATATACAAGTAGCCAATAAGCTCATGAAAAAGATGTTCAACATCATCATCCTTCAAGAAAATGCAAATCAAAATCACAATGAGATACTACGCCACATCCACTAGGGTGGCTATAGTCAAAAAGACATAAAACAGCAAATGCTGGCAAAGATGTAGAGAAATTGGAACCTTCATACCTTGCTGGTAGGAATGCAAAATAGTACAGACACTTTGGAAAACAGCTTGGCAGTTCCTTAAAATGTTAAACATATGGTGAGCATATGACCCAGCAATTCTACTCCTAAGTGTATACCAAAGAGAATTGAAAACATATATCCACACAAAAACTTGTAAGCAAATGTTCATAGCAGCATTACTTATAATGGCCAAAAAGTGGAAGTAACCCAAATGTCCATTAACTGATGAATGGATAAATAAAATATAGTATATCCATACAATGGAATATTTGGCCATAAAAAGGCAACAACATGGATGAACTTTGAAAACATTATGCTAACTGAAAGAAGCCAGACACAAAAGGCCACATATTGTATGATTCCCATTGATCTGAAATGTCCACAACAGGCAAATCTATAGCAACAGAAAGAAGATTGGTGGCTACCAGGGATGGGGATGGAAAGAGGGATGAGGAGTGATTATTAAGAGATACAGGTTTCTTTTTGGTGGTGATGAACATGTTCTAAATATAGTGGTGATGATTTTACAACTCTGAATATACAAAAAACCAGTGAATTCCACATTGAGGATGAATTCTATTATAAGTGAATTATATCTCAAAAAAACTGTTATAAAAAAGTCAATAGAGGACTTCCCTGATAGCGCAGTGGTTAAGAATCCGCCTGCCAATGCAGGGGACATGGGTTCGAGCCCTGGTCCGGGAAGATCCCACATGCCACGGAGTAACTAAGCCCGTGCGCCACAACTACTGAGCCCGTGCGCCTAGAAGCCCGTGCTCTGCAACAAGAGAAGCCACCACAATGAGAAGCCCACGCACCGCAACGAAGAGTAGCCCCCGCTCACCACAACTAGAGAAAGCCCACGCACAGCAATGAAGACCCAACACAGCCAAAAAAAAAAAAAAAAAGTCAATGGGGAGAAACACTACATAATGCTACACGGTAAGGAGAGCTACTTTGAGGCCACAGCTGGAGTGATCTGGCCTTTAGAATTGACGGCCCTTACCTGCCCTGACAGCCACACTTCCAACCTGAGGAGACTGGAGAATGTCTAATGAATTCTGTTTCTCAAGTCAGATATTTGTTGTTTGCTCCTTGACTTTAATACATAAGCAACTATGTTTTATGAATGATTCAGGCCCAGACTTTTTATTGTGAACACTCATCACCACCATTATCAATTCCCGAAGGGTATTCAGTGCCCTTTTCCCTTCTACCCTAGATACCAAGCGAGATACCAAATACTGCAGGTGGGATTGGTTAGTTCCTGAGTCAAAGGGAGTGATTTGATCCAAGGCAGAAAACACAGATGCTGGCAAACCAACATAAGGCCCAGCCACGACTGGATGGAGATGTGACAGGCTCAGATTAAACATTGATGATGTATACAAGAACAGAGTAAATACATTTACAGGGCCGTGACAGGGGCCCTTGAGAGAACTTCGTGGCCGAGCAAAAGGTTCAGTTTCCAAACGGGGAAACTACTTCTCTCCTAATCCTCTGCAAGAACAGAGGGAAAGCAGGTTCAAGTCCAAACACTGAGGATTTGACTATTAGTTAGGGATCAGCTGGGGAATTGCTCCTTCATCTGGCTGTTTGGGAGGCAGAGAGAAGAGGGCCTAGGGAGTGAGGCAAGGTCCTGAAATGACAGGAGGGCAGGCTAACAGCACATGGGAGGGACTCAGAGGAAAAGAGACCAGGAGTAGAATATACGTGGGTGAGTGGGACCGTATTCTGCTAATCACTTTTCCTGTGTGATTGCATCAAAATTCACAGCCTTTCTCGGAGGGAAAGGCTATTATTTTTTCTTAATCTATGGATAAACAAACAAAAGCCCAGAGAGGTTTGGTAACTTGCCCAAGATCACACAGCAAGGAGGGTCACACTCTGTCTCAGTCTTAAATAATAATTCTATTGTGTTAACCCTTAAACATCATCCTCCCTCTCAGGAAACAAAGTCACAGGTTCCTAGAACACATGCACCAATACTCAGGGCCTACCGCATGCCTAAAATAATAGAAGTGGCTCAACATCTTTTTCATTGCTATCAGGTGACAGGGAAAAATAAAACTGACTTAGCCTACAAGTGGTTAGGGCAACAGATGACAGGGGAAACCTCCTTGCCCAGCTCAACGTCCATCAAGCAGTAAAAGAGAAAGTACAGAGCACCAGCAACTTTGACCCTTTCTAAGAACGTCCTATGGACAGGTGAAGAAGCCTGCATTACCCCTTCAAAGGAACTAATCTCCTTTAATTGGTCTTCTTAACTGGAAAAGTGCTCTGAAGGTGGTAAGTTCAGGGCTTCATTACCTGACCACCTCTTCTGTTGGTCAGTCCATAATTAGGGACATATATTTGTTTCTTTCCCATTAACAGAGAGGCACAGAATTATCAGAGCTGGTGGGGACCCTGGACATAAACTAGCCCCTTCATTTTCAGAGGAGACACTTGGGGCAAAGTACCTGGACTAGCGTTAGACTGCCAGTGTGTGGGACGAAAGGGACTCCATCTCTCCAGGCTTGGTTCCTGTCAGTGCAGGATTCTGAGTGCATCCTTTAAAGCTGTAAACATGGCACTAATATAGTCTGGTGCCCAGACCCTTTCCAAACCCATCAGCTTTTACCAGGACAAGAACCGTGTCTGTATCATTTGGTTTACAAATCCAGTCCTTCATAAAAAGGTAACCAACCTAACTGAAATGCAGTGTCAGTCTTCTTGGCAAGGTTCTGCTTCTTTCTGACTCCATATCTCCCTGTTTCATCCACATTTCTTTCCCACCCGATGACAAGCTCATTGGGAACCAAGGATGAGTCGAGGCTCAGGGAGCACATCATGCTTTGATCTGCACCTTCCTTACCCTGCAATCAGTCTCTGTCAGAGCCAGAGGGCATAAAAAGCAAAGCCACCACCAGCTTAAAGGGCACCTTTGTGGAATTAAGAAAAGGCACCCTTTCCCCTGGGCAGCCACAGTCCCACACCAAAGCACACAGCTTGTCCAGTAGAGTGACGTCCGGATTTCTGTCCCTATCTGCCCCCTTGGTCAGACAGATGCCCTTGTGCAGTACACTAGCATAGCCTTGAAGAGCAGCCCCACTAAGAGGAAGAAGGAGGAAAAAGGAATTTCTAAAAATACTATTTTTTAAAACTTAGGTCACAATCCATTGGTGGGTCATGAAATTACTTTAGGGTTGAAACTAGCATTTTTAACAGAGTAGAAAATACCATATATATATATATATATATATATATATATAGAAGGAGGAAAAAGGAATTTCTAAAAATACTATTTTTTAAAACTTAGGTCACAATCCATTGGTGGGTCATGAAATTACTTTAGGGTTGAAACTAGCATTTTTAACAGAGTAGAAAATACCATATATATATATATATATATATATATATATATATGCCTCACACTTAGATTTTATTTTTATATGTATATGTAAACATATACATATATGTCTATATGTGCATGGGTATGTGTATATACTGAATTGAGATGTAAAATATATTTTTTAGTGGGGGTCATGGTAAAAAATATTGAAAAGTCACTGACTTAACACAGCCTAATATGAAATGTGCATCTAATTTGGAGGTTTGCTTTGTCTTTATTCCCAACTGTCCAGTAGGAAGCAACAAGAAAACTAGAATGCATTTAGGAGTCAGACAGACCCAAGTTCAAATGCGGTTTACCACTAAATTTGGACCTTAGGCAATCATTTATGTTTTCTGGCCCTCAGGTTCCTGATCTGCCAGTGGAGATGGTACCTGTTTCAGAACGTTGATGTGGTAAAGATCGTGTATTAAGCACGCGTCCAGTTTTCAGATCTCTCTCTTCTCTCGACTTTGGAGAGACCAGCAGAGACCAGGGATCCAGGGACACACGTGCAGCTGCCACTGAGGGTTTCCACTGCCAGAAGCCACAAAGCTGAGGAGGTGTAGAGTCCTGCAGTAAACTTTAAATGATTTTCTCCTGTGCAAGTTGGTTCTCCTGTCTGTATGGAAGAACTGCCTCCCAAAGCATATGCTTAAACAAAAATTACTGTTTAGCCAAGTCAATTAAATCATTTAAGCGAAAATACTACAGGTAAGCCGGGTTAGGAAAAGAGTTTGGTGCTATGGGTATGGTGAGAATCTGGTCTTCTGTTTTAGGTAAATGTGTTAGATTTTAGTTTGGCATGGTTAGAGTATTCCACATAGTAAGGATGAGAGCCTCTGAGGACAGAAATGACAAGCTAAAATAATCTTTTAGGTCATGTGGGTCAAATCTCCCATTTTCCAGATTTGGAGATAGGGTCCTAGGACGTGCAGGATCCACCAAAGTCATGTGGTTGGGGGGGGGGGCACACCCCGTCCCTTGGGAACATCATTTCTTAACTCCTGGGTCTCAAGGCCTCCTTCTTTAGAATAATTCATCCTTGTAAACAAAAATTGCAACAACTTCCTGCCTTGATTTAGGTGTGGAAATGTGGGGAAGTATGAGAGCTAAAGTTAGGGTTTCTCAGCATATGTTTGTAAGAGATTTTTGAGTCATCACAGCAAACTTTAAAAATGACGCAAAAGACACATAGGAAATTGGCAATCTATAAATGAAAATTTGAATTCTCAAAAAAAATATTTTCAACCTCCCAATTAATCAACAAAATGCAAATCAAAACAAGGTAATGTTGTTTCACCTATGAAACTGGAAACCATTAAAAATGATAATAGTCAACACTAACAAGGATGTAGCAACCTAGCAGAAACTTTAAAAAGCTCATAAACTTTGTTCCAGAATTTCTGCTTCTCCAAAATCAAAAATTCATGTGTAAGGCTGCTGGCTGTAGCATTTTTTATAGTAGTGAAATATAATATGAAAATAACTTTCTATTTTATGATAATGCTAAACAGTGAATAACCGTTTTGAAAAACAGTTAATGATCTGAGGAAATGCTCATAATAAACCAAGTTAAAAAGTTAAAATGCTATATATTCAATATAAGTTTAAAGTTGTGCATATCCAATATCATTCAAACTTATTTAGATATATAGGTACATATGTGCGTGTGTGTGTGTGTGTGTGTGTGTGTGTGTGTGTGTGAAAGTCTGGAAGAATAAATGCAAAAATGTTCATAGTTATTTCTGGATGGTGCGATGGAGAGATTATAGGCTATTTAAATTTTTTTTGTATTTTGATGTGTTTTTATAATCTTGTACAATGAATATATTACTTTAAGTATCTGGTAAAAATATTATTTAAAAGGCAAATCTACAAGGCAATCTACAATTTCTGTTAGAATTGCCTTTTACATTTGATTTGACTCAAAATTTGCCATTGGTAGGATCTGTTGATAAGGAGTTTTATTACAACGTCAGGCTATATTAAACATTCTGAAAGTATACAATTAAAACACATATTATCATCCCTTGTTATATGCATTATCATTTGACAAATCCAAAGTCTAAAACATAATTTTTGGCAGTATGATGATTAAACATTCAGAGAAACCACTTTCACTATATACACCTCAAATTATTGGATACTATATTCTTTGATATATTTTAAAATTACCCAACTATATTAGTGAGGAAGCAGGGATTTCTTAGAACCTAGAACACCAACTAAGCACAAATCCAGAGGGGTCTGTGTTGCTTTGCCTCTGAGGTATTTGCCATTCCCCAGTGGTCAGAAACTAGGATTGTGGAAGCTACAAACATGAGGCCTGATAGGGAGGAGGTACTTCAGGGGCCTCCACTTCCAATAAGCTAGAAACCCTGAAGGGTGGACACTCTTAGTGGGTGAATAAGGAAAAACAAATCTGCCTACCAAAGGGAAATAGTAGAATGTGCCTATTTTGGCCTTAGTTTTGAGTGGCACTGAAAAAAAGAGCAAGAAAAAAGAGTCTCCCTTAAGAATTTCTAAGCACAGCCTCATTCCTGGCTTTGGAGTCTGAATTCACACTACATGGGTAGAAAAAAGTCAGACATTTAGGTTAGAATGGTTCCAGGTTGGTTGGGCTCCCGGGAACTTGAGAGAAGAGCAAACAAGCCCTCTCTGTTGGGATACACTTAGAACCGAGACCTCAGTGACTCCCTACAGGTCAAGTTCCAAGAAATATGAGTTCAAAGTTTTAAAAGGAATCACTAAATACATAAGAAAGCAACCCCACATGAAACATAAAACAACACAACTAGATCTGCAAGGACACTAACACTAGAAATACCAATTATGAATTATAAATATAAATATACTTAACATGTTTAGAAAAATAAAAGAAGGCATTAAATAATAGAAGAAGAAACAGTGAAAATCAACCTGACAGTGGTGAAAAGGAGCCATAAAACCTAGAAATGAAAAATATAATAATTACAATTAGAAACTAAACAGATGAGCACCAGAGCAGGTTAGACAAAATTGAAGAGAAAATTAGAAAGTAGAAAGCAGATATAAAAAAATGATCAGCAAGAAGAACACAGAAAAAGATGAGTAGTTAAAAGACATGAAAAACAGGTTGAGATGGTATAACATATATCCAATCAGAATTCTAGAAGATTATGGGAAGAATGAGGCAGAGGCCAAATTGGTGGAAGGCACTAATCCTCAAATTCAGGAAGTCTAATGAATCACAAATAGGGGATAATTAAGTGAGAAAATCGCACCTGTCATGGCATCAGGAAAATGCTGAACACCAAAAACAAAGAGAAAACCTTATAAAGTAGTCAAAGAGAAGAGACAAACTTCTTACAAAGGAGCAACATTCACACCAGCAGCAGTCTTTTCAATGGCAAAAGTGGAAGTCAGAGACAGTAGAATTATTATTTTAAAGTGGAATGAGAAAATAACTTTCTACCCACCAAAGCTATCCTTCAAGAACAAAAGTAAAATAGATCTGTAAGCAAATAAAAATCAGGAGCAGATACTACTAACAGATTCTTGCTAAAGGAACTTATAAAGAATGTTAGTCAGTACAAGAAAAAGCCATAGAGAAAAGGTCTGATACGAGAAAAGAAATGAGGAGAAAAACTGGTAAAAATGTGGATACTTCTAAAAACATTGATGGCATAATATCTAATTTGTAGGATTTAAAAAGTGAAGATTATACCTCAATAAAGCTGTTATAAAACATCAAGGTAGAACTTAAATTGTAGACTTCAAATCATTTACATTGGGGGACAGAAGACTGAGTTAAAATGCTCTAAGGCCCTTAAGATGTTTAGCATGAGTGTAAAGATATTAGCTTTACACTCTGTTGAGTTAAATATATGCATTAAAAATTTTAGGGTAAACAGTGAAAGACTAGAAATAGGATGTATAAATTCCAAACTACTAATGGGAAAAGCAGATTTAGAAAAACATCAATCCAAAACAAAAGCAAAAACAGGTTATAAAAAATAGAAAGTTTAAAATAGCATGATAGAAAAGAATCCAAATGTAATAGTAATCACAATCAATGTAAATAAACTAAACTTTCCAGCTAAAAGATAATGATTGTCAAACTGAATTAAACAAAATGCTGCTATATTCTGTTTACTAGAGACTTACCTAAAACAAAAGGAGGTTGAAAATAGAAGAATGAAGAAACTAAACCAGTCAAATCCACACAGATGTTCTTGACTCATCTTTGAGCAACTTAACAATCTCATTCCTTGTTAAAGTTAAAATACAAATTATCTGGTTCTCGGGAAAAAAAGGGGAGAAGGGAGGCGAAAAGGAGAGAGGAAGAAAGGAGACAGGAAGGGAAGTGGTGATAAGTCCTCACTCTCAACATTGCCAGGATTTAGGTCATCTCTTGCTGGAGGAACCAGAGTAGCTAGGAGAACAGCCATGGGCAATCTGCCCTCTGTGTATTAAAATCCACTGGGCTTTCTGAGTCTCTCAAAGTGCCTCCTTCACTCTTTGAATCATATGTAGTAACTGAAGGGTTTGCTTTTAACATAAGTAGAGGGAAACAAAACAAGGAAAATAGCACCATGCTGTATCCCTAGATCAACAAACAGACTTGTGATACTGGAACCTCTGACTTACAGCCAGTAGGTCAGAACTACAGGTAACACCTGGACTTGTGACCTGCACGGGGAGTGGGGGCAGTCTTGTAGGACTGAACCCTTAACTTGTGGAAAACTGATGTTCTCTCTGGGTGAACAGTGTCAGAATTGAGTTAAATTCTTGGACACCCTGCTGGTGTCTGAAAATTTCTTGGTGTTGGGAGGGAAGCACCCCCTACCTGACCCCTACACGTTTGAATTGGGTCCAGGAACTTAAAAGAATGCTACAATCACAGGCATCTAGTCAGTTAAGAATTTTACTGCCTATATTTTCTTTCTTTTGAGGACAGAGAGTTTCCAAGTCTATCAAGTAATACTCACTATAATGATGATCTCACTGAAATCTGTACATTAATTTTACTAATTTACATACTAGGTATGGAGGGGAAACAAAGGTTGAATTTATAACATATTCTTTGCCTTAAGAAGGCTTGGGACTATACATTTGTATTTATATAATTGTTTATGGTTTAGCATCTTACCAGGAATACTTCACTTTATGAAGAATATTTATAATATTGTTTCAATTTCGATTTTCCCATGATCACTAATAACAATTTGCATTGCAAACACTCTGTTGGCAAGCAACTTTTCAGGAACACACAAAATGAATAAAGCAAGGCACACCTAAATTACTAAGTAGGCTGCCTTCAACTATCCAGCTTTAAGCATCTTTATTTAGACCATTCCCTTCATTTGAACTGGGCTGACTTGCTGTCAGATTACAGTGCCAAGTCTAAGAAGAAGTTAAATACCATGGACAGCTGCTTTCTAGGCCAATGACAGCCTAGCACCATAGCAGATCAGGGGACCTCAGCAGGCAGGCCAGGCACACTGCAAAACATGCCAGATGCCCTGAAACTCCATTGCTTCACATCCTGCAGGATTCAAATTAATTCCTCACCAGCTCTGGAGAGGTTTTTGGAAGATAGTCCCAATCATTTATAAATAAAAATACCCTTAAAACAAAAATCTCTGCTTAGCATAGATATTTCTAAACCACAGTCTACAAAATAAACTTTCAGGACAACAAAGGCATTTGAAGGTTTCCTTGGAGTTCATAATAATGTCTTCCCTGCATATGTTCACTGTATATGAAATTAGGCTTAAAAATATTATAATATGACAAATATCATATATGCCCCTAAGGGAGACAACAGCCTGCTTAACTCAGTGATTCACTGGCATGAACTACAATCTTCAAGGAATATTTTGAAATTCTCAAATTTGAAATAATTTATCCTGATTCACTTTTCATTTAAGAACAAAAGATGAAAGGAAAGGAACTAACACTTAGTGAACAACCCACATTTGCCAAGGACTATGTTAGCTGCTTAACATTCATTTCTTCATTTAGTAATTTTCCCAACTTTATGAAGTAGGTATTATTATTTTCATTTTCCTAATTAGGAAAATGAGGCTCAGTGAGTTTATGTGACTTCTCTGAGGTCACAAGTCTTATTATACACCTGGGCTAACACCTTTTTTCCCTGAATCAAAGCCCAGGATCTCCTTACCATGTCATGACACTACACGACATTTTTTTAAACAATAATATTATCACTAAAAGACGCAATAAAAATATCAAATTAAAAAACCAAACACCAGGTGGAACAGTTAAATAAAATGGGAAACTATTACTTTAAATATGAGAAAAATGTTTGTATTTTCTAACTTTTCATGCTCCACAGTTGCCCCATCATCAATAATGAAACCAAATTGAGATTTTCAACTGGTCCAGGAAGCAAGCAGTTTCAAAGCTATTTCACTGTCTACAGCCCAGCAGAATTGATGAGTTTTTAGTAAGAACCATTGATGACTTGTATAAAAATATCTAAAATATGTTTTCTCCACTTTCCCATACTCCCCTCTTTCACAATTGTGCAGTTAAGACAATGAGGTAGCTTTGCCTAAAAATATGCTTAGTATTTTGCTTCCTAAACTCTTGTACAGCACATTCCTCTCTATGAAGACTCCACTGCGGGCTGTCTTTGGCTTGGGGTCTTTTTCTGAGTGTTCTGATAATGTTAGAAGCACTGACTTAGGTAGGAAAGGTGGAGTATACAGCCAGAAATCGACTTTGCAGATCAGAGAACAAGACAGCCAAGCTCAAAGACTCATCCCTCCTTGAGACACCTTATGTTCAGTGCTTAGAGAGCAAAATCTCCATAAGATTCTGAAGTCAGACATCTGATAAAGACCAACTGCTGAAAAAATTTTTTTCCAACAATTATTCAAAAGTGAAATTGGCAAGGTAAAATTTCCTAAAGGAAATCACACATCATTATGTACTGTTCCACCTAAAAATGTCTGTGTTCCAGCATACCGAACAAGAATTAGCTACGTTAAAAAATTCTGGTCCCATGATAATTTATAGTTCAATCTAGTTACTGAATGACAAAATAAATAATAATGATTAAGTGGAATAAACTAAAGCTATTTGGTGCTCAAAGGAAAATAATACAATGAACATATTTTGGAGGTAAATCAGAAACAGGAGATATAGTCATGAATATAATTTGCTTTCTTTTTTAATTAGGTAAATCCAGAATTCCAAAATTTTAAAAATGCACAATATTAAGCATAGCAAAAATTATGGATATGAGTAACAATTTTACGGAATGCCAGCCTAAGTTATTGACTTTTAAATTACCATTAAAATGACATGACAGTCACTTAATATAGTAGGTAAAAATCCTGCAAGAGCTGATTTAATGAGTGACTTATAATTTATCAAAAGCCGTCTGTAAACCATATTTAAACGGTTATTACTAAATGCACAAAACAACCTCCTTCCTCCCTATTAGAAGACAAAATCCCCCTGCAATCTTCAATACACCATTGGACTGCTCTGCAAATTCCTTTTTCATACACGTTGCCAACATAACCTTTAGCCGAGTCTGTGCCTAAGTTAATAAAGTTCCACTGCGGCATACCAAAATGAAAAAGTACTGAGTTCTCAAAAAGACTTTTTATCTTTGATGGGCCCGGGATATTTATAAGACACCAAATCATTCCCTTGCCTCTAAAATACAGGCCTTTCCCTTGGCAACTGTTCAGCATTCTAATTGGAATACACACATAGACGACTAATGCAAACCACTCAAACTTGTAGTCAGTCTTGAGGAGATGGCTTGAGGGATCATCCTTTGGGCTACAAAATTAGATCAGGGACTGGGCTCCAGTGATGACCCTGTCTTATGCCCTCAAGGATACAGACTCAGTATCACATCTGAATGCTTATTTGCCACGATTTTTTTTTTTTTACTACAGTTTCTAACAACTGAGTGATATGTTAGAAAAAATACAGTATAGAACATTTCTTTTTTGCATGGAATAAATAGAAATATTACTAGTGGTTTTTTTTGTCTGTGCTTTGCTTCTATTTCACGGCTGCTACAAAAACGATGGATGGTCATCAAACTTGAACATAAAGGAATTATGCTAAATTAATATCATTTTTTTCTTCATTCTGGACAAAACCTCTCACCCTCCACTCAATATCCGTTTTTTGCATACATGAGAATTTCCCCAGATGCAAGTATGAAAAGTCTGCATATGTATTTTGTTTTACTGTTTAAAATCACATTCCGAGATGACATTCCAATGTTAGGATAGAGATCAGAATGGCATGACTCTACTTAACAGAAAATTTTATTGATGTGGCCCATGGATTATTTTTAATAATTAATCTATATTTTTGCAGATCGATTTCTTCTAAGCTCTTTACCAACTTGCTTGCTACCTAAGTGGTAGGATGGCCACTAAAATGTCATTAAAACTCCCTCAAATCCTACCATAAAAAATATTTTGGGTCATGTCTATTATGGCGTGCAAAATGGGCCCTCGAGCTACAGAGGCAGGCGGCATGGCTTGCCACTGACTCTTTCACATATCCCGATCGGTGCCTGGTCGAGTGGTCTGAAGCACTATTGTGTGGATCAAGAAGAATGGCCATGACCCATTCTAACGACCAGTCCTGCTAGGCCCTAGGCTGCTGACTTAAAGATCCAGCTCTGCTAACACAAACTTTCTTCGCTAAGCACCTTTAAAGAGATGGTTCTTGATAACTGTCACATGTGCATTTAAATTGAAAAAGCCCTGCAACTTGCAAGGCACACACACACACTTTCCCATGAAAATAAAACGGCTCACAAGAATAAGAAAATAAGAGACAAATAACTGCTGAGCCTGCTCTGAGAAGCTTATGTAACCTATATTTATAAATGTTTTACTCTGAGGCAAGTAGCTTGAGAATTTAGTAGACATTCCCCAGAATACCCCCCAAATTATTCTTCCCACTGTCATGTTGGTCTGGCTGTCAAAGAAATGCATAAAGCACCCTGCTATTCATTACAGCCCCAAACACCATCCCATTTAAAAAGTGGCAGATCTAAAGAACATAAGAGTTCAGAGCTATGGTCAAGAAGACATTAAATAAACAACCACCACCACCAACCTTTGCTTGGGCCTCTGGTGCTGTCACCTTGACGACTTTGTTGCGGTTTATCATTTGCTTCACCCATCTTTCTACTTGGACGTTGAATTTCATGAAAACCACATAGCCAAAGTAAGCTGTTAAGAGAAGCAAGCTTTCCCACCACATGATAAAGTTATCCAGGAAAAATATGATCAGCATGATCAAGTCAATGATGTAGAAGGACACATCCCGAAAGAGTGGCCACCATGTCAGGTTTAAGATTTCTCTGGAAAACAGAGCACACATGCCAATGACAAAGAGGATGTTGAACACCGCTGAGCCCACGATTGTGCCAATGCCAACATTGCTGTGAGCGATAAATACCCCTATGAGAGACGTGAAAAGTTCTGGGGCTGAGCCCCCGGCAGCCATAAAGGTGGCTCCAGCCACATCATCAGAGATGCCCAGTTTTTCAGTGATGACAGTCAAAGAGGGAACAAAGAACTCATCGCAGACAATGGCTAAGGCTATGAACATGTAGATCATTCCAATGACATGGAGAATGATGGCACCTTTTCTTCGCTGCTCGAGGGAAAAGATGTCTCTTGGGTAGTCTCCTTGGGCATGATCTGTACTATTCTCAGATTTGCCTTCCTGAGAAACAGGTGGCTGTGGAGTATAATCTCGAATCTTGTCATTTAAATCTAAGAGAGTTCTTTGATGGTAATCGTGTGCTACCCTGGGGCCACTTGTACCACTGGCCTCTCCTGTGCTCGGTGTCTCTGTCTCAGAAAAGGCACTGATTGAAAACGGAACAGTGCTAATGGCTACCAGGCCCATGAAAAGGCCTAAGATTCGAATCAACTTCAGTTTTTTTCTGACATTATAATGTCTCCTGCAGCCAGACGGTGACTTATCTGAACACCATTTCTCAAGGAAAGAGATGGTGGTGGTGCTTTGGTGCAGATCCATCCTGGGTCTTCTGGTGGATGTGGTGGTCTTCGAATTGTACACTCAACCAGATGGTTCTTTCATACTTTTCCTCACTTTACAGTTAACAGTGCTTCTGGGGTGCTTCCACAATCAGGGATTCTTAGGCTTCACACGAAATATTTTCAATATTTATACTTAAATAAAAATAAAAAGAAGGATATGTGAATCATAAAATCATGTCTTTTTTACAAAACAACTTGGCAGGTATGAAAAAATCCTATCCTATAGCCATGTGACCTTGGGTTAAGTTCCTTAATTTTTCTGTGCCTCAGTTTCCCCATTTCAAAAATTAGGACAATTACAGCACCTACCACCAAGCGCTGCTTTAAGGATGAGTTAAAATACATGAAGCATTAAGAGTAGGATGTGACACATACTAGGCACTTATGATAGTGTATGTACAAAGGCAAACATTTTGGTAAATCCAATGTTAGACATAGACTATGTATTTGTGTCTGTTAAATACAAAAATTTTATAGATGTAGATGGAAATCTATGTTTATCCCACCTTAACTCACGTAACAAATAACCTCCCGGGGCTAAAAAAGTATCACTTCCTTTAGAATTATCTACGTATTTGACAACCAAAACCACTGTCTTTTCTTTTGGTCCAATTATATAACTCCAGTTGCAGGCACACTTTTCTGATTAATCTATCACTTGGAAAGGGCTGAGTGTTGGAGGAGACAGCACTCTTTTCCTGCACACATAAAGATCTCAGGATCCTATTTTTCATGGAAAGCCCCTCCCATAGCAAATGCAGAAAAGTAGCCCTTTAAAAATTTAAGTTTACATAAGAATGATCTGATGACATGAACAAACTGTCTTCCCTAAATATCTAGACACTGTATTCAGCTAAAGCTTATTTTAAAAAACAACCTTTAGTCGTATTTAAAATAGACAACTTAGTAAATCAAACAACTTCTAACAAGTAGGCTACTTCAAGACATCAAATGTGTATTTCATAAACAATATGCAAGTTGCAGTGATAGCTCTGTCCACAAAATCTGCCAAAAATAGCCCTGACACTGACTCTCTAGTAGGTTAGATACCCAAGCAGTTTTCATTCTCTGTCTCCACAGAGAAGGGTAAAATATCCACACATGACAGCTGATATTCCGAAGGTTCCCCTTTTTAATTTTCTTTAAAAAGCAGTTTTGTTTTGGGGTTTGGGTTTTTTCTTGTATCAATGATTTCATTTTAGAGGCATTCGCTGAGATCATCTCAGGTGTAAAATAAGCGAATTAAACACACGCCAGTGACACACTGAGATTAGCTGGAACTCAGGTTTGCAGAGGGAGCCCAAATCAAACCAGGCTGAGATGCTGTTACTCCTGAGATAAACCTAACCAGGCACAGAGATTCCCGGCTGGCCTGACAGATGTCTATGCTTAGCGTGAACGATTAAGCGACTCACTGCGCTCAGGGGATTGTCACAAAGCTCGGCCGGGGCAAACATCAGGGACAGACTCAACTCCCAGGGTGCGCTATCGGCTCCAGCCTGAGCCGGGCTCTACTTGCAAAACCCACCGCTCCGCCGGCGAAGTGCACCCCCCGCCGCGCCCCAACTTTGCCGTGTGTGGTCCCAAACTTTCCCTGGTGGGTTCATAGGAAAATAAAACTGAAGGACAGACGCCCCACTAGCGAGCCAGAGGCCAGGATGCAGTTTGAGGAGGGGCTTGGCCGGCATCTTCCCGAATCGTTGGTGAGTAGGTGGGGAAGGGGAGCGCCCCTCTTTGCGCCTTCCCCGACTGCAGGCCTACCCAGCGCCCCCTACCCCGAGCCGGAAGCAGGGGCGGTTGGGGTGGGAGAAGTCGGGGCTCGGAAACCCCGCCCGGGAGCGGAGAGAGTTGGTTAACTCGTTTCGGGGCCTGGGGCACCACGTCCACCGCGGAGCTACCTGTGAGCCTGCAGCGGGATGCGCGCAACCGGGATACGGGGACAACGACCACTGCGGCCACCAAGCCTGGCGGCTGGCCGGGGCTCGACCGCCCGCACTTACCGGGATCCGCCAGGAGAACGCGCACACGGCGGGGGCCCGAGCGCGGCCCGCCGCTCCCGTCCTCCGCTTTCTCCGGCCCTCCGCCTCCTCCCTCCAAGGCCCC
>NW_006797545.1:35610-51945 GCF_000442215.2 Lipotes vexillifer | reverse complement strand
CCCGCCGCTCCGGTCCTCCGCTTTCTCCGGCCCTCCGCCTCCTCGCTCCAAGGCCCGGGCTGCGGCTCGCACTCGCCGCCGCTCTCGCCGTCCGGGGCTGGGCTGGGGAGGAGACTGAGCCGCCGCGAGCCCCGCGCGCCGCCTCTCGTGCTGCCGGGCCCCCTCCGGCCCCTCCCTCTCGCCTCCGCGCGGGGAGCGTGGCCGCAGGGCGCTCTGCTCCCGCGCTCTCTGCTCCACGCCTCCTGGGCGCAGAGGCGACGCCGGCAGCCGTCCCTTCGCAGATTTCTCTGCAGTGGGGACGGGGGTCAGGATTTGCAGGCGAGCAAGGACGGAGAGGAGAAATCGTACAGGACGGTGACGCGCCTGATTACCAAAGCCTGAAAGTGTTGCCAACTTTAGGGTCATCTCTGCTGGGCCCCTCCTCTCTAATTATCTGCAAAAAGTGACAGACCTCACACATTTAGGAGGCCATGTAATGTGTAATGGCAGCAAAGACGATCAGTGAAAAGACAAGAAGGCCTGCAGGGTTGTATGTTCAGGCCCAGGGTTTCTGAGGTCTCTGGTTTGCCTGGCTGGGACACTGAAGGATCTTTAGTCTTGCAGTCGGACCTTTAATTTCGTGGGTGATGAAACTGAGACCCAAGACATTGTCATTTTGAGTCATAGCGTTCGTATGCTGGCCTCTGGACTCCAAGCCCAGTGCTTTTTCCTGCCCTGTCAGGAAAGCAAGATCCCCCCCACCACAAGAAGTTGAGCCAGGCTTGTTGGGGACTGGAGGCAAGAATCTGGGCCAAAGAGTGGGCGAAGGTAAGGCAGACGGGTTACTGCGGGAAGCCACTTTTACCCGGCCCTGCGATCACCACTAAAACTGCCAAGAGGTACCCACCAGAAGAAACCTTTCATCAAACGTTTTCTGCTCTCTTTACCCTCCACTCTCCTCTTGTTTTCCACTTAGGGTTTCTTCATGCTTTCCTGGGTCTAGGAGGAATGTTGGTCATATCTGGAAAACTCACTACCTTTGACTTTGGGTAAAACTCTATACTCAGACCTCTACATTTCCTCTTGATAAGTCAAGAGCAGCCTGGAGAAATTAGAAATCTCTTTTTCTCCCACCAAAGCCAGGCATTTAAGACTATTGTCTTGCTAAGGATTTAAGGTCCTATTCTGGAAGTCATAGTGTGAACTTTTAAAATATTTTTTATTTTGGAAGATTCCAGACGTTTACAAATATAAGAGAATAGTATAATAAACCTCCAATGGGGCCATCACCCAGCTTGAACAACTGTCAACTCACGGTCAATCATATTTCATCCAAATCCCCTTTCCCCGTGCCATCATGCAAATCCCAGACATTGTATCATTTTGTTTGTAAATATTTACAGAAATAAAGGAAGCTATCAACCACTTCTTGTGTCAGGAAGACTAAGGAATCAATTCAAATAGGCTCCCACTAGACAAGGATAGACCAATCTGAGCACCAAAAACTGATAACAACTGCAATTGTTTCAAACGTATCAAATATGATTATAAGTTCATAATGATTCTAAAGTAACTCTACTGGTCGCTGTTGATGGGTAAGAAGGAATGAACTCATTATTTTGAAATTGTTTTAGAAAAAAGAAAACAATCATGCATTTAATCTGCCTTTTCCATACAAACTGGACTTCAGGGTAACCAATTAGCCTTTACTTCTCCCCTGCCCTTGTCTTTGCTTTCCTAGTCTAATAATCCTAATCTTCCCTGATACAGTGATGCATCTGGCTAAGAAGATCTTGTATACAAAGTTCTGCTTAAAAGAAAACAATTATATATATTTTTTAAAATCACACCCTTCCTACTAGGATCTTTACAAATGTTATCCAGCTGACTCCCCCCAGAGCCCACAGATGACCCTGAATCTCCACTTGGTGGGAAGGGGAATGAGGCCCGGATGCAGGTTGTATCGGCTGGGGTTTGTACTTGGCTGCGTATAACAGAAACTCATCCTTAGTGATTTAACCAAATAAGAGTTTATTTTTTGCATGTAAAAAGAAGTCTGATTGAAATCTTGATTTCTAATATACTGTCAAAAAACATTTTAATGTAAGTAATCAAATTGGTATTTTTCCGTGTGGCACTTCAATAATGAACTAATTCAACTTTATTGTTGGGATTTCATCATTGCTTAGGCAATGATTATCAGGATTTTAAAAGTTAATGATTTGTTATTCTAAGTTTGCTGTTTCAAACTTTTGTCAAGCACATTTCGAAATAAAGAAAAAAAGCTGTAAAATAAATAAATAAATAAAAATAAAAAGAAGTCTGAAAGCAGACTGTCCAGGGTTTGCAGAGGAGCTCCACATGCCATCAAGGAACCCAAATCCTTTATCTATCTTCCTTAATGTATGACTTTTCTCCTCATAGCCGCAAAATGCTTACCTCTTTCAGACATCACATCTGTGCTCCAGGCAGGAAGAAGGGAAAAAATGAAGAGTGAAAGACAGAAGGCCTCCTTGCTAGGCTTGGCCTTTTTATTTAGGAAAGGATACGCTGTCAAAACTTCTCTTACATTTCATTGGTCACAACTTGGTCACATGGAGCTGTCTAGCTGCAAAGGAGTTAGACTAATAACTGGGCTATTAATCAGCAGGTAGAAAATCAGGGATCTCCTAGTAATACAGAAGGGCGAAACAAATGTTGGGTGGGCGACTAGCAGTATTTGACACACAGTTCTATAGTAGCTCTATGTAGCTCAATGAGATCCACATTGGACTGAAGATTTAGCAGCTGAACTTGGCAGTCAACTGCCATGACAGTTGAGAAGGCTAAAATTGCTGTCAAATAGGCTCCCACTAGACAAGGATAGACCAATCTGAGCACATTGTAGTAATGGAGAAAAGCTGGCCTAGCGTTTGTCTAGGTCACACGATATGAAAGCAGTAAAACTAAAAACAGTAAAACTGAAAGCAGTAAAACTGAACAACACCTGTAGGTCTCCCAGGTCAACACACCTTACTGCCTGGTCATGAAGAAAAAGGGAGCCTCATGAGAAAATTTACTACCACCACATGATGAGTTATTACAGAGTAGCCTTGATCAAGTTCTTTGCTAAGAGATTTAAGTAATCGATGGGTATGAATTATTATTAAAGAGCCAACTCTTTGTTTATTTTTAGATATCTGCATAAGTATACACATTAGTTGGCATCATATTTATCCTTCTATTAACTGTATGATTTATTTGAACATAGAGTTTATGGAGGTCATTGGTAATTACCAGTTAAGAATGATGGGATGGGCTCCTGTTGTAATTCTGGAGAGGAGCCTTTCAAAATTCAGTAATGACTGTTTAAAGGTACGGGGTCATACTTAAGCTAATAAGGACTTTTTCATATAAAACTGCCAAAGGAAAAAGAAACCAGGTTCTGGTTCAAGATGGTGACATAAGAGGATGCTGCACTCACCTCCTCTGACGAACACTCCAAGTCTACACACAGAACAACGTCCTCTGAAAAAACAAACAGCAACAACAAAAACTGGCTGAGTGACTCTTACCCGTTGGGTAGGAAAGGCTGGTGCACAATTTTACTGTAAGCCCCACCCTCAGTGTGGTGACCCAGAGTCAGGAGGGAACCAAACGCAGAGTTGAGAGAGGCCTATTTTCTTGTCTTGGCGTGTTAGCCTGAGGGACAGACATCTGATTTGACACACATTTGGGGGCCTGCTGGGATGCTCTCTGGGGACAGAGACTGATAGGAACCATTTTTTCTGTTCTCCCTCTGCCTTGGGGGCACCATCTTGTTCTTTTTTTAAAACTCTAGGCTTTCTTCCTCCCCCTTGCTTGCTTGCTTGCTTTCTCTTTCTTTCTTTTCCTTCCTCTCTTTCTTTCTTCCTTCCTTTCTTTCTTTCCTCTCTTTTCTCTCTCTTTCTCTCTTTCTTTTCCAGTGGGCCCCATCTCTGTGCTCTCCCTCTGCCTCGCTTCAGAGCACCAGTATCTCTTTGAAAGGATCTTTTACACATGTCTGGTGTCCCGGTTTTTACTTCTGGTGCCCAGTCTGTCACCCACGGGATAACCCTGGATCACCTGGCTCTGGTAGCCAAGAGGGCTTACACTTGTTGTCCCATAGGGCTGTATATATTTGTATTCTTTAAAAGCTGTTACTTGAGCATTTGGCTTCAATCAGCCTAAATCTAGGTGCTGACTGAGATTCCCCACTTTGGGACACTGACAGATCTTGGCACACCCTCAACTACTGAGAGCCACTAAAAGTAAAATAACCTGCTTGAACAAACACAAAACTTTGACAGGCAACCAAGAGCTAGGGTAGCGTTGAATGATGAGGTTCATCTTCTACGTGAGGCCACTCCTTCAAGACTGGGGGAGGTGGCTGTTTTATCTAATGCATAGATACCACACAGAGAGTCAAGCAAAATGAGAAACAGAGGAATATGTTCCAAGTGAACGAACAAGATAGGGAATTCCCTGGCGGTCCAATGGTTAGGACTCCACGCTCTCACTGCTGAGGGCCCAGGTTCAATCCCTGGTCGGGGAACTAAGATCCCACAAGCTGCGTGGCATGGCAAAAAAAAAACAACAAAAAAACCCAAAACAAACAAACAAAAAAAAACCTTAATGAAAACTGCCAAAGGGATACTAGTAAAACTCACTAAGCACCTGTATCATTTTCACATAGAAACACAGGATGGTGTGTTTTAAGGTAGGGTTGGGAAGGTTCCCTTTCCCCCATCCAAAGTGACATCCCCAATGGGCACTGTGCCTACAATTCCACCATTAGTAATTTGTTATTTTGGCTTTTTATTTTACATCTTTGGGATTTTTTTACAAAAGTAAGTGGCTCTAGAGTCATTGTGATAATGAACAACTTTACATTGCTTTTGACTTGACGTTTAGTCTAAAGGAAAACAAAATTCTAGCAACTTTTCATAAGAGGAAAGTGGAAGAAAGAAAGCTGAGTGAGCCAGGAAGTTGCGGGCAACAAAGGTAAAGATGACATATTTGGTTTTACTTGGTCAGTTTAACCACTTTTTTCAATCTCTTCTGATATGCTTTTTTTTCTCCTTTCTAGTATAATCTCTAGCTTCTCTGTTATCAACATCTGCAGGCAATCAGAACATATATGAAAGATTCAATGTGCACAAAAGCAGTAGTTCCCAACCTTGACTCTTGTTAAACATTAGAATCAATGGGGGATAGTTTTAAAAGACTCTGACAATGACCTTCTTCTTCCCCCCTTATTATGAGCTCCTTGAGAACAAGAATCAGTATCATGTATTTTCCAGCATCAGGCACAGGGCTTGACATCTATTCAGCACACGGCTGTGGAGTGAACTGAGTTGTGGCAAATGCAGTTCCTTAAAGGAGAGTGGGTCAGTCAGGAGGGTGCAGGTTACGCTGCAGTAACAAAGAGCTCAGAAAATCACAGTGACATAAAACAACAAAGGTTTCTGTTTCTCACTCACATTACCTGTCCTCTGTGAATTTTGCTGTGTCATCCTCACTCCTGTCTCCAAGTTGGTCACTATCTAGAACATTGCCAGTTGCTGTCATAAAGAAAAGACACATGGCAGATCTTGTACTTGCTTCAGCTTGGGAGTGATACATTTACGGCTACTCACATTTCACTGGCTAAAGCAAAAAGCATGGCCGTATCTATCTTCAAAGGAGCAAGAAAGTGCAGTTGCACTACATGATTGGGAGAAGAATGGAAAGATTTGGTGACCAGCACTAATGCCTATCATGATGGACAATAGAAGCAAAAAAATGGAACTAACATATATTATGTACTTACCATGAACTAGAAGTTTTCACCTATCTCTTTTCAATCTCATGAGTTTTAGCACTATTACTATTCCCATTTTACAGATGAATTAACTGAGGCTCAGCGAGGCTAAGTAGCTTGCCCAATACTAAGCAGCTCTCATTTGTACCCAATATTGGCTCCAAAGCCCATTCTTTCTGCTAATCCTCACTGTATATGACTGAGGTTTTTGGTCCCTGCCTAAGTAAGAGTAAGTTGCATTTTTCCTGATGGGATTACATCCTTAGGTGATTCCGTTGGATGTTTTTTACCACCAGCTGGTCTATAATCTAGCATAACTATCTACTTCCTAAGAGGATCCGTTTTGCTTATTTAAAAATCACAGGTGTAAATATCAAAATAGAATCCCAGTGTGCTCTAAAAAATGTTCTCCTCAGGTTCCCAACCCTGAGCTGACTTGGTTTTCCTTTGCATTTGGCTCATTTTTTAGCCAGTGGCTCTCGCCTTCCAGGTCAATGAGAACCATAAAAGCAGAAACAAATATCTGTGGGGTTAAGGAACGCAGTACAGGCTTCTTTGCTTTTGACAGTGGTTTCTGCAATGGCACTTAAAGCAACACACACCCAAATCATTGCTCTTTCTTTTTCTTTCTTTCTTTTTTTTTTAAATCTATTTAGGAGATGAGAAATGATGAATGCCTGTTATTTTTTCATTAGAGACAGGAATTTTTCCCCTGGCTTAATCAGGAAGCACAAAAACTGAGTTTCTCTTTGCGGCACCAGCTCAGCTCCGGGCTCCTGGGCACCGAGGCAGGCGCAGTGCTGAGGCAGGGCTCAGAGGAGTGCAGGAACACAGGCCATCAATATCATCAAGAAACCTGCAGTCTAGAACTCTGGCTGTCTTCCTGATTCCAGCAGAGACTTCCCAAGTGACCTCCAGGGTGTCCCTCAGTCTCTCAGAGCCACGTCAGCAAGGAAATAAGGATAAATAATGCTGGTAAAAAGGAGATACTCTGGGGAAGAGGCAATTCCTGAAGACGAATTCAGGACAGCCCATTCAGAGGGCAAGCAAGGAGCACTTCTTTCTAAAAGCTCAAAACACTGTGCTCCTGCTGCTTTCCTCCTTAAACTACATTCTCTCTTTACCTATCTCTGATTCAGAATTTCAATATAAAGTTAAAATATTGGGATAAAAGAGAAGTGTGCCTTGAGCCAGTAGGAATATGCTACTGTATCCTTGGTTTTGAATACTGAAATAAAATACTTGCTTTATTCACTTCATACAAGTAAAATGAATGAGACTCTAGTCATTTTCCCAGCTCAGGGGTCTCACACTACTCTGCTCAGCAACATCTGACCCCCTCCAAATAACATATGCACGTGTTGTGGGGGGAGGGGCCCCCCCGGCCCAACACTGGGATTCAGTCAGTAACCCTGCTTGATGCTTAATGCTCCCCGTCTCCCCAGATCGGCCGCTATTGGTGATAATAGTGATCATTTCTCTTCCACCTGCCGCTCCTTTTGGCTTACTTCTCAATTTGTTCAAAATCAAGATGGAAGACGGGTGATATATAATGAGCACCTCAAATACTCCAGATATTTCTACAAGGCTTATAAGTCCTGCTTCCTGGGCCCTGGAAATAACCATTTTCAAACGTTTCAGGTGTCTCATATCTTTTCCTCTGGTGCTTATCACAATTTTGTGGAGTAGTAGGCTCGTTTTACTATTCTTGATTTTTCTGATTTGAATGCTAGCTGTTAAATTCCTATTAGGGAAGAAAAAGAGTTCTTCCTCCTACAATATTCGCCAACCCACCCCCACCCCCGACTCCCTGAAGCCCTCATCGCCACATAACCCTCTCCCCAACCTTTCAATAAGGTTGTGTTGCCATTTTGAATAAATGAATATTCACGTCCTTTAATGAACACATCTTGAAATTATGCAAACATAATCATCAGTTAGTTGAGCTGCAGAGTATACTAATTCGCCTCAAACTCTGTTAGAACTGTACATTTTCCCTTCAGCATTTTCAGATGGAGGGAATATCAGTTGATCTACCAGATCCATGTTTTCCCCCTCAGGGAACGTCAGTCCTGGAGCCCTGTGCCCTCCTGCTGCCACGTGGACCAACAGCTGTCAGGGCCTGCTTCATGGTTGGCATCCTGGGAATTCTCTTTGTGCTGAGAGCCCTGTTTCCTAAATCCTCTTTTCTTGTCTACTTTCCTGCTTACTGGAGCACAACCTCCAGTATCTTCCTCAGACGGGGACATGAGAGAAATTTTGAATGCTTGTGTGTCTGTAATGCCTTTATCCTCCTCCCATACTCTGTTCAAAGTCTGGCTTTGTGTAACTTCTTAGGTTAGAAATGATCATCCTTTGGAATTTTTAAGGCATTTATTTCTTTCCTGTCTTTGATGTTTCATTGCTGCTGTAGAGAAGCCTGATGCCATTCAGATTCCCAGTCCTTTCTGATGGGATCTAGTTTTTCTTTTGAGAAGATTTTAGAACCATCCCTTAGTTTCATTATTAAAACTTCACAATAATGTTCCCTGGAGTGGATCTTTACTCATTCATTTTTTTTCTGCTCTAGAAACTCATATACATCTGAGAAAATTACTTTTGTATATATTTAAAAAGTAATTTTATTCTCTCCATTATCTCTACCTTTTTAGGTATCTCTGTTACTTTGATTTTGAACTTCCTTACCTGATCCTCTAATTAAGGTATTTTCCCCTCCATTTTCTGACTCTTGAGAGATTCTCAACATTATCATTTAACCCTTCTAGTGTTAAAAAATTTCAGCTTATTCTATTTTTTTAAATATTGATTTATTTGTTTGTTTGTTTGTTTGTTTTGGCTGCTCCGGGTCTTAGTTGCAGCATGTGGTATATTTAGTTGTGGCACGCGGACTTCTAGTTGCGGCATGCATGGGGGGATCTAGTTCCCCGACCAGGCATTGAACCCGGGCCCCCTGCCTTGGGACATGGAGTCTTATCCACTGGACCACCAGGGAAGTCCCCCAGCTTATTCTATTTTTAATTTTTAAAAGCTCTATCTTGTTCTTTGCACATTTCTTTTATGTATTGTTTCCTGTTTTTATTTCTTAGGTCTGTTAGCATCTCTTCTCTCTCTGAGACACTGTTAGCTTCATGAAGCCATGGGCTTTTTCTGCTTTGTTCACTACTTTATGGTTCAAGTCCTAGAAAAAAATGAGTGCCTAGTTTAATAAGCATTTGATAAATATCTTTGAATGAATGAGAATATTTATTATGCTTATTGCAAATTTCCTTCTTCTTCCTGAAGTTTCAGTTTCCTGCAAGTTCCTTTTTTGCTGTTTGTTCTGGCTTAGTTATCATGTCACAGGCCTTTCTAAAATGTCTGGTCCATTTTGGTAACTGTAAATAGCTGGGTGAGACACTAAAATGCTAATTCAAAGCTCCTGCTAAAATGGGACCCTCGGGAAGAGGGTTTTACTCTATGGTAATCAAGTAGGGACTCAGCCGTTCCATTGCAGGAAGCACAAGCATCAGGATCTCTATACAATTTATAGACTTTAAGGTAGCTCACACTTGACCACAGCTTTGCCAGATGTCCCAGCCAACTCTGATGGAGTTTCTTCAAAGGGTCAACCTCAGTCTTCTGCTAGGTGGGAGAAGTTGTCTCCTGGCTACACAGGATGGGGAAAGTCTTTAAAGGTCTCATTGCTTCTTTAAGACTTTCAACCAAGCTTCCTATTTTCAGCCCCATCCTGTATCCCCGCTCAGTTGGTTTTCTGTTGCTGCTGTAACAGATTAGCATAAACTTAGCGTCTTAAAACAACATACTTTTATTACTTTACAGTTCTATAGGTCAGAAGTCCAGTATAGTCTCACTGGGTTAAAATCAAGGTGTTAGCAAAGCCCCTTTCTTGGAGGCTCTAGGGGAGAATATGTTTCTTGCTCATTCAGGTGTTGGGGGGATTTAATTCCATGCAGTTGTAGGACTGAAGTCTCTGTTTCTTTGATGGGTGTCAGCTGGGGTCAGTGTTCAATCTCTTTGTGGTTCAAGGCTAGTAGATCACAGATGTTTTGTGTTTAACCTTTTGGCTTTATTCAGTCCACTTTGATCGGCACTGCAAATCTGCTTAATACTCCCCTCTCCTTCACACTCCAGTTTATTTATGTGGGGCATTAGTTTCCTTGGGCCGCCAAAAAAATTACCACAAACTTTGTGGCTTAAAGCAACACAAAATGTATTCTCTCACAGTTCTGGAGGTTAGAAGCCTGAAATAAGGTATTGGCAGGGCCACGATCCCTCTGAAGGCTCCAGGGTAGGATCCTTTCTTACCTCTTCTTAGCTTCTCTGGTGGGTCCTGGCAACCCTTGGCATTCCTTGGTTTGTAGCAGCATCACTTCATTCTCTGCCTCTTTTTTCACATGGCTTTCTTCTCTGTGTGTCTCTCTGTATCGTCTCCACTTCTTGTAAAAACACCAGTCATTGGATTTACTTTTTTTTTTTTTTTTTTTTTTTGTACCGGGGCCCCCCGTTGCGGAGCACAGGCTCCGGACGCAGGCTCAGCGGCCATGGCTCAGGGCCCTATCCGCTCCACGGCATGTGGGATCTTCCCAGACCGGGGCCCAACCCCGTGTCCCCTGCATCGGCAGGCGGACTCTCAACCACTGCGCCACCAGGGAAGCCCCAGTCATTGGATTTAGAATCCACTCTAAATCCAGGATGATTTCATCTTGAGCTCTTTAGCTAATATCATTTGCAAAGACCAAATTTCCAAAGAAGATCACATTCTGAGGTGTCAGGTGGACATGAATTTGGGGGGGCATTATTCAACCTACTACATGTGAAGTTAGAGTCCAGGTCTGAGAAAATAATAAGGTTGGCCCACATTCTGACCACTCCAGCCTTGCAAATTCTACACGAAATCGTGGCACCAGGGTGTATTTTCTCCTCCTCAACCTGTATCTTTAATTTTTGTTGTTCCAAGCAAGAGATTAGATTTCTCATGCCTTGTCATTTATTTTGAGGGAATATCATTGAGCTCGGAAACATTATCTATTACTTTTTTGGAATTCTCCCTTAATTTGCCCAATATCACTATGTTTTATAGAAATTCTTTATCATTGGTAGTTTGGGATAGAGCCGTATATTGTGTTCATGGTAGATGGAATTCCCTTCACTGTATGATTTTATTTTATTGTTAATTTGGAGGCATTTTAGTGGGACAAGTGAAGAAAACATACATTTACAGTACTACCTTTATAAAAAGACTACTTTTTTATTCCCCAAAGGGCTACATTATATCTTATGAGTGGATAATTTATTGAACAATTTTCCTATTACCCTACTGTTATTTTTCCATTATAAATAACACTCAGTGTGCACACTCTCGTTTACCTTGAAGTATGTAACTCAGTGTGCACACTCTCGTTTACCTTGAAGTATGTTTCTTGCTACTGGGAACTCTGGGAATTCATCTGTGTCTTTCTCTCGTGAGTGGATTGGGGAGGATGAGTCTTCTCTGCTGATGCTCTTCCATGGAGGTCTCCACTTCTCCCAATAACCAGTGGATAGTCTACCTTGTAATTAATTCACTGGGAGAGCCAATGGGCTACCAGTCCTGTCTTGGCCAAAGTCCTTAGCAAAAGTATTAGATTTCTAAATCCACGCACCTATGGTCAATTAATCTATGACAAAGGAAGCAAGAATATATAGCAGCGAAAAAAATAGTCTCTTCAATAAGTGGTGCTGGGAAAACTGGACAGCTACATGTAAAAGAATTAAATTAAAACATTCTCTAGCACCATATACAAAACTACACTCAAAATGGATTAAAGACCTAAACGTAAGACTGGACACTATAAAACTCCTAGAGGAAAACATAGGCAGAACACTCTTTGACATAAATCACAGCGATATCTGTCTCCTAGAGTAATGGAAATAAAAACAAAAATAAACATATGGGACCTAATTAAACTTAAAAGCTTTTGCACAGCAAAGGAAATCATAAACAAAATAAAAAGCCTACCAAATGGGAGAAAATATTTGCAAATGATGCAACCGACAAGGGATTAATTTCCAAAATATACAAACAGCTCATACAACTCAATATCAAAAAACCCAAACAATCCAATCAAAAAATTGGCAGAAGATCTAAACAGACATTTCTCCAAAGAAGATATACAGATGGCAGACAGGCACGTAAAAAGATGTCAACATCGCTAATAATTAGAGAAATGGAAATCAAAATTACAGTGAGAGGGCTTCCCTGTTGGCGCAGTGGTTGAGAGTCCGCCTGCCGAGGTAGGGCACACGGGTTCGTGCCCCGGTCCGGGAAGATCCCACATGCCGCGGAGCGGCTGGGCCCGTGAGCTATGGCCGCTGAGCCTGCGCGTCCGGAGCCTGTGCTCCGCAACGAGAGAGGCCACAACAGTGAGAGGCCCGTGTACCGCAAATAAACTACAGTGAGGTATCACCTCACACTGGTCAGAATAGCCATCATCAAAAAGTCTACAAATAGGGCTTCCCTGGTGGCGCAGTGGTTGAGAGTCCGCCTGCCGATGCAGGGCACACGGGTTCGTACCCCGGTCCGGGAAGATCCCACATGCCGCGGAGTGGCTGCGCCCGTGAGCCATGGCCGCTGAGCCTGAGCGTCCAGAGCCTGTTGCTCCGCAACGGGAGAGGCCACAACAGTGAGAGGCCCGCATACCGCAAAAAAAGAAAAAAAAAAAACCAACAAAAAACAGTCTACAAATAATAAATGCTGGAGAGGGTGTGGAGAAAAAGGAACCCTCCTACACTGTTGGTGGGAATGTAAATTGGTACAGCCACTATGGAGAACTGTATGGAGGTTCCTTAAAAAATTAAAAAGAGAGCATATGATCCTGCAATCCCACTCTCGGGCATATATCTGGAGAAAACCATATTTCAGGAAGATATGTGCACCCCAATCTTCATACCAGCACTATTTACCATAGCCAAGACATGGAAGCAACCTAAATGTCCATCAACAGATGAATGGATAAAGAAGATGTGGTGCAGGGCTTCCCAGGTGGCACAGTGGTTGGGAATCTGCCTGCCAATGCAGGGGGCATGGGTTCGAACCCTGGTCTGGGAAGATCCCACATGCCGCAGAGCAGCTAAGCCCGTGCACCACAACTTCTAAGACTGCGCTCTAGAGCCCACAAGCCACAACTACTGAGCCCATGTGCCAAAACTACTGCAGCCCTCGCACCTAGAGCCCATGCTCCACAACAAGAGAAGCCACCGCAATGAGAAGCCCGCACACTGCAACAAAGAGTAGCTCCTGCTCGCTGCAACTAGAGAAAGCCCGCACTCAGCAACAAAGACCCAACGCAGCTAAAAATAAATAAATTAATTAATTAATTTTAAAAAAAGATGTGGTGTGTATATGTACACACACACACACACACACACACACACACACACACACACACAATGGAATACTACTCAGCCATAAAAAAGAATGAAATGATGCCATTTGCAGCAACGTGAATGGACCTAGAGATTATCATCCTAAGTGAAGTAAGTCAGACAGAGAAAGACAAATATCATATGATATCACTTACGTGAAGAATCTAAAAAAAAAAAAAAGATACAAATGAACTTATTCACAGACATAGAAAACAAACTTATGGTTACCAAAGGGGAAGTGGGGAGGGAGGGATAAATTAGAAGGTTGGAATTAACATATACACACTACTATATATAAAATAGGTAACCAACAAAGATCTACCATATAGCACAGGGAACTAAACTCAATATTTTGTAATAACCTATTAGGGAAAAGAATCTGAAAAAGAATACATTTATTATATATAATATATTATATATATAAAGGAATATATCTATTCAGTTTTGTATATATATACAAAACTGAATTACTGTGTTGTACACCTGAAACTAACACGATACTGTAAATCAACTATACTTCAGTTAAAAACAGTATTAGAAAAGAGTCACTGTTTTTCCTCAGTCCTACTAGTTATCCATGCCAGGCACACATCAGACTCTAATGGAGATAGTCCTTTATTAAGAGTATCTCTTGGGCTTCCCTGGTGGCGCAGTGGTTGAGAATCTGCCTGCCAATGCAGACAACACGGGTTCGAGCCCTGGTCTGGGAAGATCCCACATGCCATGGAGCAACTGGGCCCGTGAGCCACAATTACTGAGCCTGCGCGTCTGGAGCCTGTGCTCCGCAACAACAGAGGCCGCGATAGTGAGAGGCCTGCGCACCGCGATGAAGAGTGACCCCCACTTGCCACAACTAGAGAAAGCCCATGCACAGAAATGAAGACCCAACACAGCCATAAATAAAAATAAAAAAAAATAAAAAAAAAAAAAAAGAGTATCTCTTGTCGCTTACAAGGAGAGGTTTATGCAGAATTTGAGGGGACTGATAGTTGATGGCCTGACTGGTTGTTAAAGTATTGAAGTACTCTATACCACTTGGTAAATTTTATTATATTGATAGTAACAGTGATAAGCAGTAAAGTAAATTTATAATATAACTCTAATATAAATTCATTAGTTCTACTATAACAACCCTTGACAAATGGTCACCTGTCATAACAACATCTGAGAAATAGTTGTAGCTCTACCACCAGTTGGCCAATGTCCAGTAAGCAGTGCTGATACATTGTGTGTTCTTTACAAAACTCTCTGTGTTTTGGGAGAATCACCAGTTTGTGTTCATCATGGAATTATAGTTGCTATTTCATCTAAATATTGTGCTTTTTTATTTGTCTTTTATAGTTACTGTGTTGTAATTCTTGAGTGTGTATTTTAATGTTTTGAGATTTAAGAATTTATAACCAAAGGTTGAATACAAACACCTAGAATGAAGGAACAAAAAAGTTTGGATATGTTTCTCAACATTTCTGTTATATATAGTAACAGGAACAATTTGGACCTGTTGGAGTATAAAAAAGAAATGATATCAAAATTATATTATTAAGGGCTTCCCTGGTGGCGCAGTGGTTGAGAGTCTGCCTGCCAATGTAGGGGACACGGGTTCGTGCCCCGGTCTGGGAAGATCCCACATGCCGCGGAGCGGCTGGGCCCGTGAGCCATGGCTGCGGAGCCTGCGCGTCCAGAGCCTGTGCTCCGCAACGGAGACGCCACAACAGTGAGAGGACGGCGTACCAAAAAAAAAAAAAAAAAAAATTATATTATTAAAAGGTAAAAATGTTGAATACTTAAATCTTTATTAAATTAGGAAACATGTTCTGTTAAATCTCATGATTTAAACAAAGGAACTTTATAATCATCATTAAGAAAAAAATTTTTAAATTAAAAAATGGGTGAAATAAAAAAACTCGAAAGTTTGAAAAATCCAATTCTTAAAAAAGTAAAAGTCCTTAAAAATAATGGACAGTTTTAGGCATGAATAGCTAATAGAACTTCAAAAAAAGAATACTATCAATATAGATACATAATTATAATCTATATTCATAGTCCTGGCTTGTTAAAAACATAACTCCTGAAATGAAAACACTTCTTGTTGGAAAACATAAGTCAAGACAATAAAATTTCACATTATTGATGAAGCTTCGATGGTTCTATGTCAACATACTGGAATAATTTCCTTTAAATGAAAAATTCAATACTTTGAAGAGAGTTGGAAGTTTTGTTTTTTTTTTGCGGTACGCGGGCCTCTCACTGCTGTGGTCTCTCCCGCTGCGGAGCACAGGCTCTGGATGCGCAGGCTCAGCGGCCATGGCTCACGGGCCCAGCCGCTCCACAGCACGTGGGATCTTCCCGGACCAGGGCACGAACCCGCATCGGCAGGCGGACTCCCAACCACTGCGCCACCAGGGAAGCCCGGAAGTTTTTTTAATATTGGGGAGCTGATGTGAATAAGATCTGAAATGCTATAAAAGTTTTTGTGATTGATGTCAGAGAAAAAATATTTCTGTGAAATATACTGACATAAAAACCTTACTGAATTTATACAGATGTACCAGTGTAATGTTAGATTTTTAACCATAATTTTTAAAAGTTCTGGATATTTTAATTTGGCACTAAGCCCCCCATTCAATCATTTCTGGGTAATGCAATTAAAGCTATAGAATAAATGTTTTCTTGATAATTATATATTTACTACTATTCATCAAATAAACATCAGAGAGATTCACCCAGTGTTCTGGAAGGAATGGAAAATGAAATAATGAAATTAGGGAAATAATTGCATCTCAGTTGGCAGCTTATAGTGCTACAGCTGAAAAGCAGTTTGGAAATCATGCCATTGTTACAAACTGTGAAATGAGGTAGTTGAATATTTGAGAAATGAAAAAAAATAAGTTTTGAAATGCATTACAGAATTGCGGTTTTTAAAAACATCTTTACTGAGATATAATGCACATACCATTAAACTCATCTTTTAAAAATGTACAATTCGGAGTCCGGGGAAAGGTCTGCACCTGCTGAGGAGGCAAGACACTTTTTCTTCCCTCTTTGTTTCCAGGGGCGCGCGGAGAGGGGTTCTGAGAGCGCTGCCTGGGGGAACTCCGGAGACGGGCGCGAGCCGCGGCTAAAAGCTCGGACCCCAGAGACGGGCGCGAGCC
>NW_006797545.1:0-29117 GCF_000442215.2 Lipotes vexillifer | reverse complement strand
GGGTGGGATAGGGAGGGTGGGAGGGAGGGAGACGAAAGAGGGAAGAGATATGGGAACATATGTATATGTATAACTGATTTCACTTTGTTATAAAGCAGAAACTAACACACCATTGTAAAGCAATTATACTCCAATAAAGATGTTAAAAAACAAAAACAAAAACAAAAAAACAAAAAAAACAAAAACAAACAAAAAAAATAAAATAGTGCCTTTTTCTTTTAATATATATTTTCTTAAACAATGTATGTTATTATATAAATGCTTAGAAAACTTAGTAATAAATAAAAATAAAAAATAAAAAAATAAAAATGTACAATTCAATTGTTTTTAGTGAAGGAAAAGTGGTATTTAGTGAAGAAGAAATGACAGTAGACTGTGGTCTGAAACATCTGATGCTGTGGACAAATAGGGAAGAGCGAATCCTGCAACTTTGTTCTTTTTCAATATTGTTTTGGCTATTCTGGGCCCCTTGCATTTCCATATGAATTGTAAGACCAGCTCCAGCTCCTCAATTTCTGCAAGGAAGCCTCCTGGGATTTTGGTAGGGATCCTGTTTAATCTGTAGATCAATTTGGAGAGTGTTGCTATCTTAACAATATTATATCTTTTGATCCATGAACATGTGAATTCTTTCCATTTACTTAGGTCTTTCATTTCTTTCAACATTGTTTTGTACCTTTTCAAGTACATGTTTCATACATATTTTGTTAAATTTAATCCCAAGTGTTTTATTGTTTTTAAAGCTATTAGAAATGGAATTGTTTCTTAATTACATTTTGGGATTGTCAATTACTAGTATACAGAAATACAATTAATTTTTGTATATTATCTTATATCCTGCAACCTTGCTGAACGCATTTATTAGTTTTAACAGTATTAGTGGATTCCTTAGGATATCCTATATACAAGATCATGTCATCTGCAGAGAGTTTTACTTCCTCCTTTCCAATCAGGATGCCTTTTATTTCATTTTCTTTCCTAATTGCCCTTGTTATAATCTCCAGTAGTATGTTGAATAGAAGTGGCAAGAGCTGTCTTGTTCCTAATCTCAGGGGGAAAGTGTTCAATCTTTCACCATTAAGTATAATGCTAGCTGTGGGGTTTTCTTAGATGGCTTTATCAGATTGAGAAGGTTCCCTTCTACTTCTAGTTTATTGAGTTTTTTAAAATCATGAAGTGTAGCTGCATTTCATCAAATGCTTTTTCTGCATCTATTAAGATGTTCGTGTAGTTTTTCTCCTTTATTCTATTGATATGGTGTATTATATTAATGATTTTCAGATATTTGGAGGTTTGGTTTTAATAAATGATATTCTAACAGATATTTTCTTTAACTTTACAAGAAAGAAATGTTTCAATTACTAAAGCCGACATATCTGACAAACTACCACAGTGACTGAACACATACTAACATATTATTCTTGACACCTGTCAGCACAATATGATAAAGGTGTATAATGCTGTCGATAACGGAATAGCCTTGTATGAAAGCCCACCTACATTTCATGGAAAATATTGACAAGTCTTGACTTTGTCAT
Source organism: Lipotes vexillifer (assembly GCF_000442215.2). NCBI lineage: Eukaryota > Metazoa > Chordata > Mammalia > Artiodactyla > Lipotidae > Lipotes > Lipotes vexillifer. Next base: position 27,579 of record NW_006797545.1, on the reverse strand, counting down.
TTATCATATTGAATTACCCGCTTCAGCTAACATTTAATAAGGATGCTTATGTTTTACATTCAGGTTGTTAGTAAAGTAATTGAATCAGACAATGCCATGGACTGACATTCCCTGTGATATTCTTCTAGAGACTACTGTTTAAGTTTACATGAATCCATTAATCAATACTTTAATGTTTGGCCATTCTTCTAATAAGTAATCCACCCAACAATGCTGTCATGCAGAGAATATTACTTCATCTTATTCAAAATTACACCTTAAGAGACTTACTCAAACTAAAGATATATATGGTTAATTCCATTGTACTGTGCTCTTTGAGGTACTTTGTTATTGTGCTCCCAGTAAAAAAAATTATTAAATAGAAACTTCACTTACATAGAGTTGGGAGACCAGAAGAGGCGCTCTCACACCCTGCAACAATAGCAGAGCCCAACAGGAAGAAGACAGACCCCTCTCCTTTCCTGGCAAGGACTCAGCCAATGAAAAGCCATGGACCCTTTGTTTACTACAGCCCTCCTGACCAGCCCTCCTGACTCCTTCTCCTCTCTATTAAAGCATTCTCCTTCCCTTGCCCTGCAGGGGCTTGCATGTGGCTCGCCACTGTTACAGACCCCGGATTACAATTCTCTGCTGATTCCAAATAAACCAGTTTTTGCTGGAGAAATATCTGGCGGTTTCTTTGTTTCATTTCAACAGCCACAAACCCTTGAACAGTGCCTGACACATAGAAGGCTCTTAATAAACATTTGCTACATGAGTGAATGAATTAAATTCCTTGGTGTACTAACCTAGAAAGCAATCAAAAAAGAAAAACAAATTAGGTTACCATGATTAGTTCTTGGTGAACCCATGTATTCAAATGCATCTAAATTATGAGCTTGGCAATTTATTTTCATTGTTAGGTCCAGGTCTTATATGGTCTTTAGCTCACACATTTTCATGGGCCTAAGGAAAAAAAAAGCCAACTTAGTTATAGGGCCTTAGAAGGGGTCTGAAAAAGTGTGGGTCGCTGAGGCTTAAGCTTTATTAGCTTCTCAGTAAATTGCCTTATCTAAAATGTCACTATGGATTGATGCTTGTATAATGAATGAATGGATGAATGAAATTCTTTCTTTTTCCTCCTAAAAATTAAATCAAAACTTTTTCATTGTCTCATTTCAGTTTGGCTTTGGATGTTAAACCAGATGAAATTAGAAAGGGCATGCTATTTATCAAATATTAGGATAATTCAGATGAAAGAGTATTACTAATTTTATTTTTAAGATTTAATTATCTGGGAAAATCATAGCAAAAAAAAAAAACCCTGAAATTTAAAGTTTCAAGGAATATAGCTGAAACCAAGCAGGACCCTGTGGATCCCCACCACCACCCTGGGTACAAATCCTTTCCGTGTCCCCCATTTCTTGTTTGTAGGAAAGAGGCTTTGGCCTCCTAGAACCTCCCTGAGTACCAAAGGGCAGATTCAAACAGTTGCTAATCAGAAAAGTGAGAGAATGCAGAAACAAAGGGGAGCAATAAAGAAATAATGGTGTAGTGATGGGACAGGGTCCTGGTTCCTCCTCAAAGGATATACATAATAATATATCTTTGAGGGAATTCCCTGGCAGTTCAGTGGTTCGGACTCTGTGCTGTCACTATAGAGGACCCGGGTTCAATCTCTGGTCAGGGAACTAAGATCCCACAAACTGTGCAGCCAAAAAAATATATATAGATAGACAGATAAATATCAGATATCTATCTATCTTTCTAAACTTTGAGTTCTTCTGCAGGAACTAAGGCCCCTACCCAGCTGGAGGATGGTAACTTCAGGCTAAGCACAAGAGTGCTGGAACACGGCCCTGTTACTTCACCACCAATCAATCAGAAGAAAGTCCACACATGGTGGAAGATAAACAAGACCCTGACCCTCTCCCCAAATGATTAAATGCCAATAACTTTCCCTTTCTCCCTTTAAATACTGTCACGGTCGAGCAGAATCTTTGGAGTTGGTTCATGGATATGAGTCTGCCTTCTCTCCATGTTGCTGGCCTCCTGAATAATGCAACCTTTCCTTTCTAACCAACACTTGTCTCTCAATTATTGGCTTTACAGCAGCGAGTGGCCGAAAATGAGTTCAGTAACAGTGGAATCAGCATGGTGTGAAGACTGGGCATACTGAGTAAAGAACACACGGATCAGCAACAGGGGGCTTGACTTGCCATTAACTAGATGAGGGACCTTGACTAGGTCCCTCATTTCTTTGTACTGAGGCAGGAGATAGATGGGCTCCAGGTTAGACATTTACAGCCAGCCTCCTGTTTACACTTCCAGATAGAAGTAACAAGAGGAACAGGGTAAATAGGTGGACTTCACCTTCGGTGGACACTTTAAGACAACGGTAATGGCAGGGGCAGAGAGGAGCTGAGTCCTGCCCAGATAAGAGATAAAGAGACAACATATTTCTCATTCTCGAGGTCAAGGAGACCTTCCTGACTACACATGCACAGAAAGGCTCCTCAGGGGTCAAAAAGGGAGGGGGCGCCACACCATAGTAGGTGAAATCTGGGTGAAATCTGCTTTAAACAAAACTATTGCGCTGGGACTTTCCAAATGCTTTGAGTTCCCTTGTGTAAGGGTTACTTTACACCAGTTCCAATATTGTGACTCCAAATCTTCATTTGTTCAGTCAGAGTCGCAGGATACTTTTTTTTTTGATGAAGAACATGACGATCCACCCAAAAATCTTTAAAGTGTAAGCCATCCCTTCTGAATGGTTATGACTTTCAGTCAGTTGAGAGAACATTCATAGAGCTAATTCTAAATGCAGGGTACTATGGGAAAACTCAGGTAGATAAATTTGGGTTCTGCTCCCCATAGACTCCCTATAGATGAGGAGTGATACTGAGTGATCTTTCTGGGTTCTTTCCAGATCTTGTTTCAGGTTCATAAAAGAAATAGCCACCATTCCTTGTCCTTAAATATAGATTGTACTGGCAGGTGCCTGAAATAAAACCACTATAACAGTGTCAGCAATACCAGATTATGGAGATGTTCTTGAATTGGCTACAGTATTCTCGCTCATCTCTGATAAGTTTAAAGGACATATATGCGTTCTGTTTTTTAAAAGCATGTGAGTAATGAAATTGGAACTCACTTCCTATTTCATGAAAGAAATGGATGACATTTACATAGAGTATTTGGCCACAGAACTCTGTTTCCAGAACAATGATTAACAACCTTAAGAGAAAGAGTTTTCTGATACAATGTGGGAAATGAACATTTCAAGATTATTTAAGAAGGCTTTTCTATCCAGACCACGATGAAGACTTATCGAGGAGGGGCCCCTGACCTCCAAAGACTGCAGCATCTGAAGTTTACTTTTGGTCCCGTCATGACCAATAGTTACACATTTACAAATAAATGAGTTAATGAACATACCTTTCACCTTTTGTTTTGTTCTCCTGTTATTTACTTTCTAATTATGTGCACGTATTAATTTAATTTTTTTAAATGTCCACAGTAGTTATCCGGGGAATAGAAGGATAGGCTAGTTTTTGGTTCCCTTCTTTACACCTATGTTTAAAAAAAAATCTATCAACAATATATTAACAAAACAAAACACCAAACCCTATTGGATTTTCCTATCATGTAGGAACAGATTAAACGCTCTGAGATATAACAGAATGAAAAGACAGAAAAACTTAAAAATTTTAAGGATATTGAAAACTATGTACCTGGCAGAAGATTATTTCCTTAGCACACCAATCAACAGCCTCCAGAATATTTCACAGATTGGGAAACTCTGATCCAGCCCCTGGGGCGTAGAAATCAGTCTGCTGGCTGGAACTTTAGGAAACAACAAAGAAAAGTTTAGCCCTGAGTGAGTAATGTGTCCTAATGAAGGCCTGGACGGGGGGACAGGTTATTCCAGGTACTGGGTAAGGCTGGTTTGGACACTTTGACCCAGCGTTGTCCCACCTCCTTCAGAAGTCCTTGCGGCCAGGCAAGCACAGTCTCAGGAGAGCTGGTATCAACTGCAGGGAGGTTGGATAACCAGAGCAGAGGGCCCCCAGTGCATGAGAATGAGCACCTCATGCAGATGAAATTCATATATGTGGGCATTTAATTTAATCTGTTAATAATGTGTTTGTTTATAGAACTAGATTTTTTTTTAAAAAACTGTGTAGATAGGAAAGAGCATAGGGAACTATGACTAATCCCAGAAAAACCAGGAACTGTATTGAACACGAAGAACATGAAGAACGTGAAGAACTGATCGGCTGTAATGGTCACAGGTGGAATTGGGTTCCAGCAGTTCATCAGCATTGTGTGTACTCATGACCAAGTAGAAAGAGGGCGCACTTGTGTGTCCTAAGATGATAAAGTATCCAAATGTCTGAAAGAGGGATGATAATTCAGTCAATGAGTCCAGTAAAGTAGCAGGTTACACAGAAAACCATGACAAAATTCACAGCTCTGTTGTATACAACCAGTAACTTTTGAGAAAACAAAATGAACAATAAGATCTTATCACAATAATAATTTCTTCTTATTTCTTATTTTTTCATTGACATATAGTTGATTACAATATTATATAAGTTACAGGTATACAATAGAGTGAGTCACAAATGTTAAAGGTTATACTCCATTTATGGTTCTTATAAAATATTGGCTATATTCTCTGTGCTGTACAACATATCCCTTTAGCTTATTTTATTCATAATAGTTTGTACCTCTTAATCCCCTACCCCTGTCACTGCCACTCTCCTCTTCTGTCTCCCCACTGATAACCACTAGTTTGTTTTCTATATCTGACAATGATAATTGTTTAAACCATAAAATAACCAATATTAAGGATAACCTTATCAAGAAATGTGTGAGGTCCATAGGAAGAAATGGACAAAACTTGTAGAATACTTGGCTAGATAAATAGGTATGTAAAATATTGTATCACAGTTTTCTTTTTTTTAATTCAAAAGTAAAATATGCTTATCGGGAGCATTTCTAAAAACCGAAATTTTGGAAAATAAAATCCTTCCCCTTATTCTCCCTCAGACACTTTTCACTCTCCAGAGGTGTCAGAGTTAGCAGTTTGCTGTGTAGCTTTCCGAATATTTGCTGTATTGAGTTCATTTACATTACTGAACTTAAATTTGCAATGGGTTCATTTACATGTGCTGATGACTGTTATATGTGGTTTTAATATATTTCAGACTTCTTTTTGACTTACCTATTTATCTTCTTCTCTCTTGACTTCTTTTGGATTAATCAAATAATTTTTATCATTCCATTTTCCCCATTAACTTTTATTTTTACATTCTTTCACTATTTTTTCAGAGGTTATCAGAGATTTCAGCATGCAGTCTTGATTTGCAGTCTAATATGGATTATCTTTTATTTTCCTGATAATATTAAAACTTTAGATTAACTCAATTACACCCCTATTAACTTTTGTATTTTATTTCTATACATCTTTTAAAGCCTGTAAGACATTGTTATTATTGTTATTATAGTTCATTTTTATTTATCCTTTCCATTGCTCTTCTTTACTTCCTGCGTTTCTGTGTTTTAAACTGGGATAATTTTCTTTCTGTCTTAATAACATCCATTCGTATTTCTCTTAATGCAAATTTTCTGGTAAAAATGCTGTTTTGTTTGCTTGAAAACTTCTTTATTTTGCCTTCATTTTTGAAGGATAATTTTACTGAATATAGAATTTTAGATTTATTTTCTTTCATTGCTTTCAAGATGTCATCTCATTATCTTCTGACTTCCAGTTCTGTTGAGAAATTGCTGTCAACATTATTGTGGTTTTTTTATTGTGTTTTTTTAAAGGTAATAAATATACTTTTTTTTTTCCTCAGCTGCTCTGATTTTTTAAAAATCAGTTTTGGAAATTCTTGGCCATGATCTCTTGACTTTTTTTTCTTTCTCATATTCTTTCTTCTCTCCTTCTGGGAGTCCAATTATATTTACATCAGGTTTTTTTTATTATGTGTGTCTTATACTCTTCTAAAATCTTGATCCTTTTTTCTCTTAGTGCTTCACTCTAGTATTTCTAACAACCTCTCTTCCACCTCACAAATCCTCTCTATTGCTATCTCTAATCTGCTGTTAAAATTTTGAATTTCGGATATTGGGTTTTTAGCCCTAGAATTTCGATTTGATTCTTTTTATAGATTATAATTCTATGATGAAATTCTTCATCCTTTCATCTGTTTTCTCTAACATATTAATCATTACTGTTTTAAAATCCTTGGTTTAAGCAATTATACTCCAATAAAGATTAAAAATAAACCTTCAGTAACTCCAATATAAGAATCACCTGTAGTTCTACATCTGTTGTCTAATTTTTCTCTCCATTTGAAGTCAGACTGCACTGCCTCTTGACATGTGTAATAATTCTGATTGACTGCCAAATACTATTTATTACTATATGGCTTCCAGATGATTTTCTTTTCCTCCAGGAAGTATTCACCATTTTCTTTCCTAGGCAAAAAGAACTGGGTCTGATTATCTCATTTTATTTAGGTGCTGAGCTATGCAGTTTTAGTAAGTCTCTACCTACCTCTGTCCTCCTCTGCTCCTAAGCTATAGCCCTCCAGGGCTTCCAGCTAAGAACCTGATGTGTTCTCTGGACCTGTGTGCCTGGAAGGTCCTGAACTCTAATCATTGCTTTTTAGCTGAAACTCTGTTCTGTTTTCCAGAGGCTTTCTACTTAGTCTCTTAGCCTCCTGCACTGTGTAGTTTCATAATTTGGTGAATGGTTAAAGGAATAAGCCAGACACATGTCAGGCTTAGTTTTCTGTCTGCCCCCTACCCCCAACCTCTGTCTTGGCCCATGATGTCTCCAAGTTTAACTCTCTGGCCCCATGAGAGCGTCAAAATCTCTACTGGTTTCTCTGTCAGCCCTCATAGCCCTCTATGGGTGCAAAGCCTGGATTCTCAACCTCTTGCTTTAGTTCAGAATGGACAAATACTCTCAGAGAAATAGCAGTTGCAAATGGTCAACTCACCTCTCCACTGTTTCCCCCCGCTCCAAATCCTCGGTCCCTCTAATTCTGGTTGCTTTAGCAGCCCTTTCATGGCTGTGAATGTATTTGTTGTTTGCATATTTTGTATTTTTATTTGGCTTTGCTAACTGTTCTCAGTGGAAGTGCTAGTTTGCTGTAAGCCATTCGTCATACCCAACAATATCTCATTGTCCAGACTTAGTCATATGGTTACATTCCACACTGTGAAAGATAATTTCAAACATTCTGAGGGACAATATGCATAACTAAAAATCAGGATTCCATTCCTAGGAAAGATGGGAAGAATGGGTGTTAGGGTTAGCAACTAGCACTCTGTTCCAAAGTGGGTAGTGGAAGCCAGTTATAGTTTCAGGGTGGGATGGGAGTGGTCTTCTCATACAGTGGGGCTATGAGTTGCCAGAACACACCTGTGACTTAAGTGAGCTCATAAAACAACCATGACTTGATTAACCCCAGCTATCAAAAACATTCAGCTCTCTGTGTTCAGATCCATGCTCACCAAACAACCTTGAGGTAGTCATTTGACTTTCCCTAAAGACTTGGAGAGAATGTGCTAATCAGCAGGTATGCATCTGCCAATCAGTTCAGCAGTTATATTTCTCAAGGGAAATAATAAGAAATAGTGTCACGACCTGCATGATGAACCAGATTTCTTGAGCTCACTTTGCCCTGGATAAAATGACAAAATAGAGTGTCTTAACCTACCAGAATTTGATTGTTTCTACGACATTCTTACGAAAGTACTGTCAACACTTAGATATTAGGTATCTCTTTCTAAATTTATCAGCAATTCCTGTCTGTGGAATAAAAAAAAGGAATCCTCTGTTTAGAAAGATCTTGCAAATGATACATAAGTTTCCAATAAATAGATGAAACCTCTTATAACAGTGATGAACACTGGAAAGATCATGTCTGAAACTAGATTCTTATTATGCCAGATATGCCGTTGGAAAATGCGGTCCTGAAATTTGGTGAAAAGAAAACTCACAGAGAATTCTAAAAGATTTATCTCTCAGACTGACTGGTCTGCAATTTGGAGGTTATAAAAAATGTTTGTTCTTTTTCAAGGTAGAGCAGAATATAGATTTTGGCTATAATGTGAGAGAAACTTCCCTATTAAGTTAATCACTGCAAACACTGGGCCCTAACACACAGAAGAGACCTAAATTCTGAGGGTAAGAGCTCTCTTGGCACCCATTTCAATTTTATGGGAATAATCAGATGATTAAGAGAAAAAAATAGTAACTAGAGAAGTCCTTGTGATTCTCCTACAAAGTCTGAAAAAGGCATTTAATTTTCCTAACTCTGATTTCTTCCTTTTCCAGTCTGTTATAGAAAATAAAATATGACCTCTGAGGATATATTGCTTATACTAATGAAATAATAACCTAAATGATGCTGAGTTTATTGGATGGACTCTGGGCCAATTTCCCTAAACCCTGTTCTTGCCTAATTACTAGCTCACTTAAAATTCAGCACTTTATTATTATTTTTGAAGTATTGGAAGTATTTTCCTCCATCCATCCTCACTTTTAAATATTTCTACACACTAATCCATTAAGCTTGTAGAATCAGATGTATGCTGCAGAATCTATCTCTAGAAAAAGGCATCTATGCACAAACCCAGAGATTTTTGCCTGCACCTACAAGAAATTCGTAGACTCCTTGGAGCCCATCCAAGGACTAATTTTATATTTTTTATACTAAAGGAGATATAATGCATTTAAATTCTTGCTAATATATATTTATCAGACTTTGAACATTTTGTAAACAATTAGGCTCTTTTGTATCCCTACTATTGAACATTTTACTTTTCAACGTCAGTTCATAACGTCATACTGGATTATAAAACATAAAGAACTATATACAGGGGCAATGGAGTACAAGTAACACCAAAGGCTTCCATATTGGGACAGGTGTTATTATCCATTTATCTTTTGCTCTATTTTTTACCTTAATCAGAAATTGTTGTTTTTTGATGGCCCTGATGACTTACCCCAGGCGTATAGTTTGTGGCACCAGCTGCTGAAATTGACAGATACATTCTAGTTGCTTTAAGTCCCTCACGTATGTACTTTCCTACTAGGAGCACCCTCTACATGCTTTTCTCTCTGCCTTTCTTTCTCTCTTTGCATAGTTAAATCCTCCTTATTCTTATCTGGTTACTGAGGAGCTTCCCTCCACATGGTTATTCAGGGACCCAGGCTTTTTCCATCTTGTGGCTCCACTGTCTTCAGGAGCTCAGAGTCCTCTGCTTCCAGTAGTGGAGAGAGAGGACGGAGAAGGCACCCACTTGTAATCACCTTGACATGAAAATGACACAGATCACTTGCAAACATATTCTGATCAAAAGAACTACTCATATGGCCCCACCTAAGGTACAAGGGGGTTTGGGAAGTATAACTCCTAGTTAGGCAGCCACTTCCTAGGGACTCCTCAACCCTGGAAGAGGGAGCATGAGTTTTTAGTGGCATTTGCCTATCTCTGCCACACCATAGTGTACCACTGGCATCTAGCATAACGGCAAACTGACAGTAGGTACTCAACAAATATCTGCAGAATGAATGCAATTGTTTGAGGTAGTTTATGACAAGCAGCAATATAGCAATTTCACACCTGGTGTACAGAGTTTGGAGGAGCAGCAGTTCCATTATGGTGTAGATGCCTAATTTACGTAGTTTCAAAATAATAATCCAGGAGAGACTGCTTTCTCAGGTTTAGTATGTCAGAATGCACCACGCTGGGCACATCACTCTTACATCTTGGTTTCAGTCTGCGGGCTAGTATCATGGCACAACGCATCAACAGAAACAGAAGAAGCAACTCTGGTGAATTATGTCTGAGAAGCCCATTAGAATGGATTTTATCCTGGCCATTTAAAACTGCATCATGAGTTAATTGTCCAACAGAGGAAAAAGAGAGTATAACCTAAGAGCAGATAAATAACCAATCAAAAGTAGGTTGAATTTAGGCTAACTGATCCTTAGGTAAAAATCTTTGTGCAAACTGACCTGTTCCCATTGGGTGAGTATATATATTCATATATATTAACTTTTATAATGGCCATTTGAAGGATTATATATATGAAACTAGGCGTATATAGAACACATCAGGGAATTGTAATTATGTTGTTTGCATGTTTAAAATAACACCTTTGCTCATTCCACATTATAATTAAGAGTTGATTTTCAAATATAAGAACTTGATGATGTAACAAATGAAATTGTATTTCCACCAAATTCTAAATTTGAGCCTTATAATATATCTCTAAGTATATAGCTTTAATATGAAGTTTACAAGATTAGCAGGGACTATAAGATTTATTTATCTTTAATCTTTAGTGTAACATCTCACCTGTAGTAGAGTCTCAGTACAGGCCTTCCTGGTTTCCCCATTTTTGTAACATTTCTCCGATTCATCCAGCTCCGTTTCTCACTGAGCCTCTGACTCCCACCTCCTGCAAGGTGCTCCGTGTTCTTACCTGTCCTAATTATTCTGACTGATAGGAGAACCAAAGAATCAGAGGATCTGTAGCCCGGAAAGGACTTCAGCTTCAAGGGGACAAACCTGCTATGTGATCTGATAAACTAAATCAAAAATATAGATCTAGGGACTTAACACAAGAGATTTTGTAATAGAAAAACGTTCACTAAAAAATCACCAGGGAGATACGACAGGAGGTAATGGATTAATGAAAAAGGTAGCCCAGGATTCTGCGTGTGTGTGTTTATGTGTCTGTGTCTGTGTCTCTGTGTGTGTGCATGTGTGTGTGTAGGGAGTTACATAGCTGAGAAAGATTTATATGATACAAAAGGAGGAGGGCTGGACCATTTAAATCATACTAAAATAGGCAACTTTTGCTTGCATAAAAGAGCTTAGGTGTAGCATTTGTATTTTCTGCAACCTCAAGGAGGTGGGCACGTTAGACCCCCATCTTATATTTGTGTAAAGAAGTCTCTACTGAATAACCAAAAATTTATCTAAGATGCTACATTTTTGGAAAAGCACTTTTAGTTATTTAAAAATCTTAAGTGCTCTCTGAATGGCTGTGGCTTTTTTTTTTTTTTTTTTTTTTTTTTTTTGCGGTACGCGGGCCTCTCACTGTTGTCGCCTCTCCCGTTGCGGAGCACAGGCTCCGGACGCGCAGGCTCAGCGGCCGTGGATCACGGGCCCAGCCGCTTCGCGGCATGTGGGATCTTCCCGGACCTGGGTACGAACCCGTGTGCCCTGCATCGGCAGGCGGACTCTCAACCACTGCGCCACCAGGGAAGCCCTGTGGCTTATTTTTGAAACAAATTTTTTTTTTTTGGTACTGGTAGTTTCTGAATGATTGCTACATAGAAGAGTTTACATCTACGTGTGAAAAAGACCAATTTACCTGTCCATATTCTGTGTCCTTTAGAGTGGTTCCAATTTGTACTGTATTGTAAGGATTCATAAACAGATGAAATAGATTGGTACTAAATGAAACTTGATCCCCCAAATTAATCGGCTCACATAGAATTTGTAATCTAGATTCTGCTTCTAGAATACACAAATAAATACACAGTTACTTAATTCTGTTTCATTAATTAACATACTGGTGATGATATTCCACTTTGCTATTCGTCTTACAGCAAATAGATTTACTTTTCGCCTTGTTAAGGTGGGTTTGGAAGTACCCCCAAAGAATCTGTTGAGAATGTGATATCACTTGTAAGGAAAACCTAGCCCAAGGATATGGGGGGACTTTACACAGTGTCCAATGTCTTTGATGGTACACGGAATCATTTCAACAGCAGAGGTTCCCAATCTTTTTGAATATAGGCTACTTTTGAAACTCAGAAAAACATCACAAAGCTGAAAGTTGTACTTTTAGTATCTATGGATTGAGAAATAACCTAATGATAATATCTATTCTTGAGCATAGCAATGCTTTAAGATATATTTTCATGTCATTAATCATCACAGCATCACCGTGTTTTTGTAAAAGTATAAGAGCTATTTATAAGGGGCATGTTATCTATGCCATTGATGCTTGGCCTTCATATAAGCTTGTAGCCCCTTCAAGGTCTTGTTACCCAGAGACAGGAAAGTACTGGTTAATATAAAAATATATATATAATTGATGATGGACATCTTTTTTAAAAAAACATCTTTATTGGAGTATAATTGCTTTACAATGGTGTGTTAGTTTCTGCTTTATAACAAAGTGAATCAGCTATACATATACATATATCCCCATATCTCCTCCCTCTTGCCTCTCCCTCCCACCCTCCCTATCCCACCCCTCTAGGTGGTCACAAAGCACGGAGCTGATCTCCCTGTGCTATGCTGCTGCTTCCCACTAGCTAGCTATTTTACATCTGGTAGTGTATATTGGACATCTTTTTAAGTTATGAAAATTCATTCTTGACAAAGGCCTGAGAGCTTTAAGTAAAACTTACTTCTTTCCAGGCCCAGGCTTGATGCTGTTCTTATTTCCCTCCATAAAATGCCTGATCTTTTTTCTTTTTTTCTTTTTTTGGCTGTACCACACTACAAGGCTTGTGGGGGTCTCAGTTCCTCGACCAGGGATTGAACCTGGGCCACCACAGTGAAAGCGCCAAATCCTAACCACTAGACCACCAGGGAATGCCCTGTCTGATCTTTTCTTGATGGCAGAGGTGACCTCTGATAATCCTGAGTGGATCTAAAGCCTTATCATGGCTGAAATGATACTCTTGTCCATGAAACTGTGATTAAAGTTTGATGTTTTATAGCACAAGGAATTGGCTAGGAAAAATATCAGGCCTGATTCATTAATTAGGTAATCTGCTAAACTATAGCTCATTTTGCAGTATCTCTGAAAAAAATATAATTGCATATGCTATGGACAATAGGAGCACTAACTCAGAATTTAAAAATAAGACTGCAATTTATAAGGACTACACTGCAGGATGGGAGGGAGTACTCACCTGTCAGAGGAAAGGTACCATCACACCCTAGCTCTTTAACACACAAAAATGATAAACATACTTCGATTCATGCAAAAACCTCAGACCCCTAATCCAAGAATGGGGGGCGAAGAGGGGCCGAGGGAGCCTTAGGTGGGGGAGGCCTCCTTTCCTCCCTCTCCTTCACAGGAGTCAGACCTGTGTCGCTGTCTGAATGCTCATCCTGCCCACTCCTGCTTCTTTTTGCCTTATCTTTCGTGGAGGTTTAAGTCCTAGGAGCTCTATGAGTAGGAATTTTGACAATGGACGAAAAATTCTAAGCACAGTGCCTGGCACATGGCAAGTTATCAGTGAATAATAACTGTCACTATTATCCTTACTATCCTTCAGTGCTGCTGGAATTCTCTGCTTAGGAGAAAGTTGAAGGCTTACCTTTACTTGGAGGAGCCCTGGATTCCCAACTATGGTTGGGGAGGAAATCACAGAATCCTAGGTTGATCACAATCCAAGTCTTTTGTAGCTGCCCGTGGTAGGGTTTACCTTGCTATTGGGTTTTTGTGCCCTTTGTACTTAGGCAAAAGCCAATGGAAATCTCTCTGACCTACTGAGGCTTAAGCAAGGATGGGCTGGGGGCCTCAGGGACTTCCTGGCCAGTCCAAAAGAGTCTCCTCTCATGCTTTTTAAAAAACACAACCTCAGACCTACATGACAGTTGCAAGAATAGTACAAAGGATTTCTGAATACCTTTACCCAGACTCCCCTAATGTTAACCTTTGTGTGTGTGTGTGTGTGTGTGTGTGTGTGTGTGTGTGATTTTTTCTGAATCCTTTAAGAGAAAGTAGCAAGTATGATGTCTTTTTCCCTTGAAATATTTCATTGTGTTTTTCCTGAAAAATAGAGAATTTTCTTACATCAAGTACAATTTTCAATCAGGAAATTAACGTTGATTCAATTCTATTACCTAATAGATCTTGCCCATTGTCTCAATAATATCTTTTATAGCACTAAAAATCACAGATCAGGCTTTAGAGTCTTCTTTTTTACTTTGCCTGAAATGTAATTCTATGAATAACTAATAAGTGCCTACTAAGTGCCAGGCAGGAATTGATAAGACTCAGGTGGGGAAGAAGGGGCCCTCATGTTCAAGCAGCTCACATCTACTCCAGGAAGTAGATGCACCAGTAACTAGAGAATGAGTTAGGCTTGTAGTGTGGTATGTGGGGAGATTCAGTGGGGACTCATCTAACATGCGGTGTATGGAAGGTGAAAGTTGCCCAGTTGCAGTCTCACGTCCTGCTCTGCAATAAATCCAGAGCAGCTTGATTTTGTCTTCTACATTGAAACAGATCATTTCTTGGTTAAGCAGCTGATGCAGTAGTTATTTTGCTTATAGGGACCATGTTGCCTAGAAAAAAAAATAGTATTTTTAAATACCAGAATTAAACTTATCTTGGTAAGAGGCTCAACTACGAGTGGCAGGTGGGAAGATGGAACCCTCTGAAGGTGGTTCTGGTGGCCCGCTGACTCAGGCTCTCTCTAGGCATGTGCCCACAGAGGTCTGAATTACCTCCATTGTTTACATTATTTCTCTCTCATTCTCTTTATTAAACTAGTTTCTGTTAAATACTCATATGATGTGACTTTGAATGACTGTTTCGCATGCTCAGGGGATGGAAAATTATTAAGACAAAACCCCTGCCCTGAATGAACTTAAACCAGGGAAAATAAGATGAGGACACAAATGATCTTTAAAAAAAATATGAGAGAAGGGATTTAAGAAGGAAAAAGGATTGCAAAGAGGTAGGCTCAAGGAAAGATTTCATGGAAAAGGTGGCATTTAAGATGGTCATTAAAAGAGGGAAAGTTTTCTGAGCAATGTAAGTTGGGAACTTACATTCCACGGGTTGTACCAGCATAGTTAACGTATAGAGATAGGAAAGCACTATAGTGAATGGGACACTCAAAAGCTCCAAGGGTGGGGAGCCCCATTCTTCTGGGACATAAAGCATTTGTGGGAGAATAGTGAAAAGCAGGGTGGAGAGAGGATTGGGGGCAGATTGTGGAGCACATTAGAGCATGGTGTCCAGCGAATTTCCTCCACAGTTCTGCGTATGAGTCCTGGGAGCAGTTTGTTTCCCCTCCTCCCTCCCTCTAGGCCTTCCCTCTTACTTGTACGCTCTCCTCTTTCTGCTATTTTCTCTTGGCGTCAAGAGACCTACTCTCAAATAGAGTCCTTTGCCAGGTTGGACAGAGACTTCCTTCCATTCTCACTCTCCATACACTCAGCCCTACTCCACGCTGTTAAAGTCCAGGGCCAAACATTCATATTTCTAGGTTGTCACAAAACCACCAAGGTGAGGTACGCTGATGTGCCAGCATAGTAAATGAGTCCTGTGGGTCATCTGAGGAATGGCCCTCTGCCTACTCCCGACAATGCATCTTGGCAAGGCTGGCATATGAGGCTCTAACCAGGTTCAATATTTTAGTCAAATTAGCTGGTTGCCTCCACTTCCCAATATGCCACTGTTCTAGGTCCAAGATAATTTGGATGCACATGTTAGAAACCCTCTGAGTTTACAAGAGTGCTTTCTTCCTGAGGATGCCAACCTAAGGCTCCTCTGAAAAGTTACCCTAATATTTTTTTTCTTGTTAAGGGCATGCAAATGACCATGCGGAAAGAGCAAATGCCTACTAGTACTATTTTTTTAAAGGTATGACTAGCTTTATTATCATATCGCCTTGATTCTAAGATGCACATTTTCACATGTTTTGATGTTTCTGAAAATGGGAGTGTGGCTTACCTTCAACATGCATGTTTAATGCGATATCTCCTTGTTTTCTCCACCCCCCGCCCCCAGTTTCCTCTTCCCTCCTCCCCAACTCAACCAACAAACCAAAAGGTATTATTAAATCGCTGTCTTACGATCAAGGGAATAGGATGATATTTTCTTGTTCCTCACTCCTATCCCCTAGAGATACCCCTTCTGTTTATTGGCTGGGTGAGGAGAAGTCATCTACTTAAAATTTCCTATTGATGGTTAAGCATCCTTCCCTAGAGGATCCCATGAACTCTGGAGTCACTCATGTATAAGACACATCTAGACTATTTCCATCAGCCAACACCCTTTCCTCTATAAACCGAGTCTCATCTGAACAATTCCCACATGCACATGTCTTTCTGACGTCCAACTGTCTCATGTTGCCATCATAACAGAAAGCAGCAAGGGATTAATTTTTAACCATCCTAGCCTGCTTTTTGTGACGGTTATTATTATTTATTTATGTAGAAATGATTCTATGATGATTCAATTACAAGTAGAAGTAGAGGAACGTTGTTTGGTAGACAGCTTTGTATATCTCCCCAGAAAGCAGAATATAAATTAAATATTTTCAAAAATAGGAAGTGAGGTTGTTTTCCTTGAACTCTGAGTATAAATTCATGAATGAGAGGGACTCATAACTAGATTCACGTGAGGGATGGGCAAGTCATATCCTCTCCCTGCTTTCAATTTTCCCCCCCAAGATTTAAAAACTGGATAAAATCTGGTGGGAGTATACAGATTGGACAGATGCAAAGGATTTCTAAAAATAAACAAGGTGTCATAAAAGACACCTTGGCGGGTAACCCAGAACTAGCTGCTTAGCTGCAGCGGGGTGCGGTAGGGGAGGTTTAAAACGAGGAGAGGGTCTGCCGCTCAGGACCACAGTAGCTCTGGCACCACACCAACATTCTATCTGCAGTCTGGGTGGGACTCTTCTAACGAATTTAACACTTCTTTTTCCAGATCACTGACGGACCTCCAGCAGCTCTTTCCTCCACTACCAGCTATTCTACTCCCCACGCTGCCTGCCCTTCTCTCCCCACACTCCTGAACTTACCCTTCCTTTTCACCTCCAACTCTTTTCTCATTCTTTTTGTCTCTACACAAGAAGTGAAATCTGACTTTCCCTGCAAAACGCTCACTGAGGAGACCACACTTTCTTCGAGTACCTGAAACTCACAGGATGTGAGGCTTTGCTCAGCTCTGCCCCCTGCGCCATTTTCTTTCTACTCTACCCTCTCTCTTGAAACTCTCCTCCTTGGAAGCCCACAGGGGTCACTTCCATGGCTTGTGTGAGGGGGTTCAGAGCACAGTTTGACGCTGACCTCCACCGCTCAGAGACTCTAAGACCATGCTGAGTGGTGGTGAGGGTTAAATAATTCACTGCTCAGGAGCATCTGGCAGAGGGCTTAGCAGGTTGCAAGCACTCGGCTATTTCTTCAGGTCACTTTCTCTCTTACCCTCCGTTCCTCATTCTTGATTCTGCCATCTGCACAATTCCTAGAAAATCTTTTAATTTCTGAGAACTAGATGAGTCTATCACCTGGCTCACAAATTAGTAAGGTATTTCAACATCCAAACCGATGGCCCTTCCAGTTCCTTGGTTTCACCATTCTTTACCAGCCTCTATTTTAATTACCTTCATCTTGAACATCTTCATCCGCTGCAAGAACTTTACTCCAGCTCTTTCATTGATTATCTCCCTCTGTACATGAACCACCTCTCCACAACACTAGATTTATAGGATTACCATCTATGATGTGGTCTTTTGCTTTTGATGAGGACCGAGTCAGGGCAAAATGAGCTACATGTGCAACACAGAATAATATTTCATTGAAAAAATAACTCCAAATGATATTGAAGGCCTATATACATGTTGCTCAATATTTCTTATTTAGATATCTACCTGATAAATGAATCTCAGAGTATAAGGCCAAGAAAATGCTTGCCTCCTCTGATGATTTGGTCAATGTCTTTAAAGCAGAGAATGGAACTTAAGAAACTGTCAGTTTTCCCACTTTGCCTTGGCTGTCGGGAAGGTCAAGGCCTCCCTTCTTTCCCTCCCTTCATTCCCTTTTCTCCCCCCTCGCTTCCTTCTTTTCTTTTTCTCCCTTTTATAAAATTATAACATTTTCTTCCTTTAATTCCAGTAAAATTATTCTTTTCCTTTTCTTTTTATTACTTACAATTTGGATTGATTGATTCTGGATTTTCTACAGACTTAATCTTTTAAAAAAATTTGATGTAAGGAGAGTAAATAAACACAAACTGGGATAATATTGGCCTAATTGGCTCCCTTGGACCCAGACTTATTCCCAAGGGGAAGGGGCAGATGGGTGATAAGGGAGAAGCTCTATGATGGAGATGGATGAGTCCTTCCAGTAGTTTTCCAAAAGTGCCAAGGCAGCTCTCCAGGATTGCCATGGAGGCCTTGAGGCTGCTGTAAGCACAGCCCACTAACATGTCTATCTTAGATACTGGGTTTCATGGCTAAAAAAAATCTGCCAGCGACTGTGTTTTGCTTCAAGTATGACAGGACATCTTTGCTCCAGAAAAAGTAAATTCTTTTTGGGAGCCCCTCAGAAATCCGAGGTCTTTTAAATTAACTAAGATATTTTTTACGATGCACTTTCTGTGTGTTTACTTGTCATGAGACTGCTAGATTCTGACATGCATCAGTTTATTAGATTCTTACCATAGTGCTGTGAGATAAGTATTATTAGTAGCTACATTTTATAAATCAGGAAACTGACTCTTAGAAAAGGTTAAATAACTTGCCCCAAACCAAACAGCTAAGAGTTAGGCCTGGAATCATCTATTTGAAACCAAAACCCCCAACTACATTAGGATCTCTCAAGATGGAATGAAACAGACCAAGTCTCCCAGTTTCTCTGGGTGGCAGATCATCCAGACCCAGAGGACTCCAGACTCCTGCCCTTTCCTAGCTGGACAGGACTCTTGGAGACTTTGGCATTGACCCATGAGACAAAGAACCAAGCAGAGGACACTGCATGGCTGGCATATGCCTAACTGTATGAATTCTGGTCACCAGTTGTATCAAGTACCTGTATGTTTTTCAGTCTGACTGCCCGGGAAGGAGACAATTCAAGGTCTCCTTGATGTATCTCTCGCCTAGAAGTCTGGGTGAAAAAGCAAGTCCATTGTTTTTATGCTTCTTTTTAAATTCCTCTGCTGCTCTTACTCTTTCACCGTCCCTTCCATCTGAAATACCTTCTCTCTGCTAGACCATAAAACAGAGCTGCTTATAAACTGTGCTGAAACTTGAAGGAAAAAAAAAGCATGCATTTTTAAAGCATGTCCCCAAATAAATCTGAAATCAAATCAGCTTGAACAATAGTTGTGCTGCAAATGTCACTGGATTCTCAATTACATTTGATTCACAGGCCTCTTATTTTCCCCAACTGAATTCTAAAAATGATTTTTAATTAGGAAGACATAATATTGTCTTAAAATTTATTCAGTGGTTCATAAGACAAAGAAAAGAAAGGGACAAAGACTTCTGGCGGTGAGAAAAAAGCCTCAAATCATCAACATGCCAAATATTTATTTTCCTTCTGAAACAAAGTTATTGATTTCCAAATAAGGAATCCATTTAGGGCCAAATACACCATTCAAATTATAATTGCTTTTTCATGCTAAACTTAGCATAGAAGAATGTATGCATTAGAAATGTTAGCAATTCTAGAAGCAAACATTTTGCCCATGATACACACCACATTAAAAATATTCTTGCATAATGGAAAAGACAGCATTGCTGATTCAGTATCAGTTGAATATTTGGTTTTTGCTTGTTAGTTTGAAATGAACTTTTTAGTGGTGGGATAGATTTGTATCACACCTGTGCCTGTCTGCACTCTTACCCAATCATTCCCACAGTTCTTTGATGAAATGCCAAAGCTGGGTCAGGGATGCTTGTTTCAGAACAGACAGAATCCAACTGGCACAGAAAAAGAGGATTTCCCAGATTTTGGTCTCATAAGTGAATACTCCAGCTATAACCCCAAACATCTGCACCATTTAGAAGCCAAAAAGGAAGTCCACAACCTATGTCTCCAGAATCATTGTGCTGATGTTAAACTACTATCTACTCCAATTTATATCAGAGAAAAGTTATCATTCAATACACAAACCTTTTTAAACCTTATTATATGCTAGCTCTGAGTTATAGAAGTGCTTAGTAACTGATTCCATCAAAATGATCGACCAAGTCTTATGCGTTGACTAGAAATTTCTGAAGAGAATTCAGTGCAACACCAATTCATTAGGACGCTGAAAGATGATACTTTTAAAAACGTAATCCATGGCCCTCTGAGCTTGAGAAATACAGTGTTAAGTTCAAGTAAACAGGGTTTTTAGTGTAGAATGTCTACGCTATTACAGATACAGACTAAGTGATGACAAGCCTGTATCTAGTTAATCTTCTCTTTTTTTTTTTTTTGCAGTACCCGGGCCTCTCACTGCTGTGGCCTCTCCCGTTGCAGAGCACAGGCTCCGGACGCGCAGGCTCAGTGGCCATGGCTCACGGGCCCAGCCGCTCCGCGGCATGTGGGATCTTCCCGGACCGGGGCACGAACCCGTGTGCCCTGCATCGGCAGGCGGACTCTCAACCACTGCGCCACCAGGGAAGCCCTTCTCTTTTTCTTAATGTTTGAAAAGACAGGTTTATGACAGCCTCTATTCAGAAGCCATCTTTGTCTTATGCCAAGAAGGTGCAAACAAATTTGCAAACAAATACAGATTTCTTACTGATTTCAAAGAGCTTGATCTGTTTGTTTTACCTTCAGTTACCTGAGGGCCATCTTAATTTTCCAATTACTTGTTGCTATTTCTATTTTAGCAACATGCTCAGAGACAGGGATGACTTCTATTAGGTATAATGGCAAAGTGCTTTCTTCATTCTTACTCTGCCCGGAGTAGAGTAAGATGCCTAAACAATGCCAATAGGCCAGTTTAGTCTGAATTCTCTTTTCTCTCTCTCTCTTTTTTTAAAATTTCTTTATGGAACTTCTGACATTCTTTTGTGTAGGAGATTGATCACATAATTCAAGAGAGAAGAACAATGAGTCATAATTATTTGAAGAATGGGTCAAAGTCTGGACTGGTGGAAGCTGATGGAGAAAGTCCATGCAACTTAGGAACTTACTACAGTTGGTGAATGTTTTCCTATCAGGCTTGAAAACACAGGTTAACTCTAGCAACAATTCCAAGAAAGTATAGTATGTAACTTTAAAAATGGCAAAACAGAATTGAAAACAACGTAAGTGGTAAAATCATAGGAACTTAAAGGACAATTGAATCTGTGCTTGTAAGACCCTGCACAGAAAGACTGACTATTGTCATCCAAACTCAGCTTGTGACAGTACTCAGCCATTAAAAGTAAAGGAGGGAAACTATCATTTTCCCAGGTAGCCTCTATCAATATTTTACAATCCTTATAACTGTAACTCTTTCTACAATCAAACCAGTATCCAGCCTTGAACAGCAGTAGCCATCATCAGAAATAACAGGACTGGAAGAGTCATACTGGAAAAGGAAAGAAGAACTATGTCTCTTAATTTTTAATGAGTTGAGGGGACTTAATTATACTTCCTATGTCCCTGTTCAGCCACATACGAACTATACCTGAACTCTCTGCCACTTTCTCTTTTGTAACTTGACTTCTGGGAAATGAACTCAAACCTTGCTTTCCATATGGTCAAGACTTGTGTTTCTGCTTTAGTCTTTTTGATGAATGTGAGAGTCATGAGTCTTTTCCTGGTTTAATGAATAAATTATCAGCAATTGGGATTACTGATTGTTTTTGTGACTTTATTATGTATCCAAATTACTACTGAATTTTTCTTTAAAATAAAACTTACATAGGATGAAATGTATTCATTTTAAGTGTGTCGTTCAATGAGTTTTGATAAGTGTATACTCCTGTGTAACTTCCACCCCAATTGAGATATAGAACATTTCTATCACCCTGGAAAGTACCCTTGAGCTCCCCTCCCCTCTCGCTAGGCAAATACTATTCTGATTTCTATTATCATAGATTCATTTTACAAGTTACAGAACGTGTAAATGGAATCATATAGAATGTACATTTTATAACTGGCTTCTTTTGTTCAGCATATTTTTGAGAATGAGACCCTATGTTGCTGTGCGTATTAGTAGTTAATTCATTTTTACTGATGAGTAATATTCCATTGTAAGAATATACATCAATTCTCTTGTTGACAGGTTTACAGTTTGGGGCCATTATGAATAAAGCAATAATCATTCTTGTACAAGTCATTTCATGGACATATGTTTTAATTTTTTGGAACCATATACTTTTTCATCACCCTTAAATGTACACAAACATTTAAGTTTTTTAAAGACCATTTATTAAACAAATAGTTATCAAGTGCCTACTCTGAGATGGGCACTGTTCTAAGTGCTGAGGATGCAGTGAACAAAAAAGAATCTGTTCTCGTGGTGGTCATTTTCTGGAGAAGAGACTAAAAATAAGCAAGGTAAATAAGTAAAAAATATATATTGTAGCATATGTCAATAAGTGTTATGGAGTAAAGTAAAGCAAAGGAGGGGGATAGTGGTATTGGGGTGGTCAGGGATGCCATCACTAAGAGGACGGCATTTAAGCAAAGACTTGAAGGAGGTGAAGGGCAAATCATCTGAATATCTGGGGGAAGAGAATTTCAGGTAAAAAAGAGCAGTGTAAAGCCCTTGAGGCAGGAGTGTATCTGGTGTACTAAATGTGCGTAGATGAGGTGAGCGTTGCAGGGATCAGAGAGAGATAATAAGTAGTGGAGAGGGCTTATAAGGTATGGTACTAAGTCAGTTAGCAATATATTGCCTCTCAGCTCTGAATTCACCCTTTTTGCATGCTTTGTGAAATTGGATATGCGCCCTTTAAATATTTTTCCAATCAGCTCACACTGAAGCTTTGTCAATACGGCGCACTGAAGAGGATTGGAATATTGGTGACAACGAAATCTGGGGAAAAGATATGTAGTTGGATTTCTGTGAATGAGCACAGACTGTGAAGATATTTGTGTCCCATCTGAATGCCTACCAACAGGGATTCACTGCAATGGAGTTTTTGTTTTTTTTTTTAATTTTTAAAATTATTTATTTATTTATTTTTGGCTGCGTTGGGTCTTCGTTGCTGCGCGCAGGCTTTCTCTAGTTGCGGTGAGTGGGGGCTACTCTTCATTGCAGTGCACAGGCTTCTCATTGCGGTGGCTTCTCTTGTTGCAGAGCATAGGCTCTAGGTGCGCGGGCTTCAGTAGTTGTGGCACACGGGTTCAGTAGTTGTGAATCGCGGGCTCTAGAGCACAGGCTCAGTAGTTGTGGCTCACGGGCTTAGTTGCTACGTGGCATGTGGGATCTTCCCGGACCAGGGCTCGAACCCGTGTGCCCTGCATTGGCAGGCAGATTCTTAACCACTGTGCGACCAGGGAAGCCCTGCAATGGAGATTTTTAAAACTCAGGTGGACAAAATTACTCACTCTTTGGTGCTCAGTGAGCTCAAGAATAAGGTGGTTATGATGATAGGGATGGAGGCTATGCGTGGGCTCAACAACAAGAACTTTCCCATATCAAGAATGATCTAATGTTACTGTTGAGTATCTAATCTGCAAAAAGCAATACCATGATTGAGTCTTAGACTGGGAACTGGCTGGCCACCTGGTGGCAGGTTGATTACATTAGACCTCTTTTACCGCAGAGGCAGCAGAGATGTATCTTCACAGGAATCACACATATTCTGGATATGGATTTGCCTTCACTGTCCGTAATGTTTCTGCCAGCATCTCTAGCCAAGGACACTCAGGTTGTCTTATCCACCATCATGGCATTCTGCACAGTGTTGAGTGTGATCAAGGAACTCATTTACTGCAAAAGAAGTGCAGCATTGGGCTCATATCCATTGCATTAACTGACCTTACCACAGACCTCATTATCTGGAAGCAGCTAGCCTAATTGAAAGGTACAATGGCTTACTGAAGACGCAGTTATAATGCCAGTTGGGAGACAACATCTGAAAAGAAGGGGTTCTGTAATACAGGACACAGTATATTATTTGAATCAGAGACCACTATATGCTGCGGTTCCCAGAGGCAGAATACGTGTGTCCAGGAATCAAGGGATGGAAGCAGTACGGGCTCCTCTCACTATTACACTTAATAACTCACTCACAGAAATTTTTCTTTTTGTCCTGCCAACATTGAGCTATGCTGGTATAGATCTCTTAGTCTTCAAGGGAGAATGCTTCCACCAACAGACACAGCAATGGTTCTACCGAACTGAAATTTATGGCACCACCACACAGAAATTTTGAACTCCTTATACCACTGAACCAATAGCTCTATTGCATTTGTGTTTTTGTCTATTCCACACAATAATTCTACCTGATATTCCCTCTCTAAAATTTCCAATCTCTCTTCATTCCTCAAAACTCCACTCAGATCACTGTGCTTTCACTAAGCCTTGCAATAGCTCCCCCACTCCCAGAGATCTCCCCCTTACATAATAAACACTTTTGCACTTTATAATCTCATCGACAATGCTGTATTATCACTTGTAATTATTATTAGTTTTCCAGTGTTTATATTTTATTCCCCCCAGCTGATTGTAGCTTTGTTTGAAGCAAGAGTTGTGTCTTTATACTTCTGTATACACCCCATAATAGTTGGTGCCGGCCCATGAGCGATGCTGTCACCAGTCTGTAGCAAAGGGGAAAAAATAAGAATTATGTATGCAGGATTTTAAAAAGCTAATATATTCAATTTAGAGGACTATCCTTTATATATGTCCTTTATACTTTCCTTATGTCAATATGTTCCTTCTTTTTTGAAATTATAATAATAATAGATGATAGGGTTTCCTGAAATCTTTCTTTGATGAAATTGAAAAATCAGAAGCTCTATATCTGTAGACCCAAATGTGAGGGATGATAAAACTCCAAAGTCTAAAAAATAGTGCACCTAACCGTTAGTGCAATACCTTTTGGGAGTGTGGTTTAATATGTGTTTACTCACTTGGGACTTCACTAATCAGTGAGTCCTTGTTCTTGAGGAGCTGATAATTCTCTTAAATTCTCTTTGTTCAGAAATTTCCACTTGTATTAAATGTTGTAAGAGAAATGCAGATCTGGCTTAGGTTCCGTTCATATGATTTTGAGATAATTCACGGGGAGGAAAAATATCTTTCCTAATTATTTGGCATTATGCAATTGTTATATTGGATTATTTGGAGTAGGGGGCCGGCTAATACAACACAAATGCAAGAAAATATGTGAGAAAAGAAAATGATTCACAAGGTAAGACACGGTATAAATTTCTGCATCTTTTACAAAACTGCTATCGATCTGTTAATTTAACATTGTTCATTCCTTATATATCCCTGGGAGAAGTTCCTCTTAAAATTTAATGTTAGGAAAAAATCTTGTGTGTGTCCCAAAGAACAAACTGCATTCTTTTATCAGATAATGCGAACTACATAATTTATAATGTTCCTCTTTTAGCCTTGGCTGCCAAGAAGTTCAGGGCTAAATCTAACTCTCAATTGCATTAACCTATCTTCTCAGTGGCTGCTGATGTAATCTCTCCCTCCCGGTTCTTAGTCTGTTTTTCAGATTTTTTAAAACTGTCCTTACGTATATATGTTCTTTAAGTACTTATCTCAATTACTTTGTGGAGAGCAGGAAAGGTAAAATAATAACTGCATCATCAATAAACAGAATTCTCCGTGTTGGTAAGAAAACTGGGCTCTTACACAGAAGGCAAGCACTACACATATTTTGCTACTCCCACGTCAGCACTTGCATGCCATCCTAATCCTCGCGAATTTATTTTGAGTAATTCCTTTTCTTTCTTCACACCAGTAAACAAGTGGCTTAATTTGCTCGGAACAAAACGATGGCAAATTCACACGGCCTGCCCTATTTATTTGGCCATTTTCTGTTTAGATGGAAGAAGCTTCCAGCTTAGGTTGGCTTACAGCTTGAGCCTAGCTTTGAATTTGACCATCAAAGGGCTTCTCTTTTTTTAAGAGGAAGCTGCAGTGCACATTGGACAACCATCAGCGACTCCCTCGTGACCAGTTTTGGTGTGGCATCACATTGTGTTATAATCCCTGGCATTGTGATTTAAATTATTCAGAACAGATGGATTTTTCTGAATTTAGAAGCAAGTTAACTTAATAACACTAAACTTTTTGTGTACAAAGGAGGCGGTTTAAACTGTAGATTTTCAAATTTGAAAATTTTGTGCTAAAACTCGGGGGGAGAGAATAAACAGATTTAAATTTTGGCTCTATCATGTTCTAACTCTGTAAAGTGATTTGTGCAGGTTATTTAACTTCCCCGTGCTTCTGTTTCTTCATCTATAAAATGGGCAAAATGGTAGTAATTGGGTGGAGAACAAATGATATATGGTAGCATAGGTAAAGTATTACAGAAATTTATATATACATATATATATAATGTATGCATAGTGTATGTATCACAGCATATGCATTGAAGTATTGTGTGTAAATGATATACAGTATTGTATGTAAAGCACTTATCATGGTCCCAGGCAAGAGTTAGCTATTACTATTTTAGAACTACAGAAATATAATCATAAATAATAAGCATTACAAACATATTTTAAACATTTACTTTCTCATTATGTTATATACAATTTCACTTAAAGAGCAGTAGGTGAGATAAAAAAATGTAAAAATCTTCTCACCACAGAAGACTATTCTTTATTATTAAACTGTGACACACTTCAAGTTCCTTGCAGTCAATAGAATTGGATCCACTTATTCTTGTGTGCCCTGCTTGACCGGAGCACTTATTGAACAGATGCTCAATAAACGTTGACCTGGAATAATCTGAATTCTCAGTAGCTATTCAAAGGCTGTATTTATTGAGTGCCAAGGATGCCCCAGGGACTTGTGATACAGAGATAAATAAAACATGGATTCTGCATGCAAGGGGAGCACACCCTAGTGGGGGAGGCAGACAGGTAAAGAGACAGCTGTACTCCCAGGGAAGTAGAATGTGTGAGAAATGTGCAGGGCTGGGGGACACCAAGTGGGCACTGAGACCCCTGGGGAAGGGTGGGTGTCACAGGAGGCTTTCCTGGTAGTGGGACAATGAATCTCTACCTTCCCTCTGCTCTGTGTTTGGGGTTTAGGTACTAACATCAGCCAGTAAGACAAGAAAAAAATCAAGTACAAATAGGACCAAAACAACCTTGAAAAACCTCTTAATGTCTCATTAAGTATATATAGAATAAATCCTGCACAGATACACATTGTACATGTATGAACTATCTCTGGTAATGGTAAGTATATAATAGTAAGTACACAAGCAATATTTTACAGTATGTTAGTTTAAAAATCATTATTATTATCTTGCTGAAGTTATAGCATTCAGTTCAATTAGCTTAAATGTGCATGTGGGGGGCGGTGGAAAGATGGCGGAGGAGTAAGACGCGGAGATCACCTTCCTCCCCACAATTACACCAGAAATACATCTACATGTGGAACAGCTCCTACAGAACACCTACTGAACGCTGGCAGAAGACCTCAGACCTCCCAAAAGGCAAGAAACTCCCCACGTATCTGGGTAGGGCAAAAGAAAAAATTAATTAAAAACAGAGACAATAGAATAGGGCCGGCACCTGCACCAGTGGGAGGGAGCCGTGAAGGAGGAAAGGTCTCCACACACTCGGAAGCCCCTCCACGGGCAGAGACTGCGGGCGGCGGAGCGGGGAGCTTCGGGGCCGCGGAGGAGAGCGCAGCAACAGGGGTGCGGAGGGCAAAGCGGGGAGA
>NW_006797544.1:0-637 GCF_000442215.2 Lipotes vexillifer | reverse complement strand
GAACCGCTTTCCAGTAAGGCAAAGTCCATTCATGGTTACATACAGTTTGCAGAATAAGATCTGCTCTTCATTTGTTGAGTTTCTTCACAGAAGAAAGGAATTCGCTGACGGCTCCTATGAAGCCCTGGGCAGGTTATGAGGCTGCCAGACTCCTATGAGCACAGGCACATCCATAGCACAGGCTATCCCCCATGGCACCACCTGGGTTTTGGCCAGGGGGGGACCCAGGTGCTTTGTATGAATGAGGCACCAGAAGTGTATCCAGTCACAGCAGGTGTGGTGCTGTCCCCCATGGCCCCCGCCCTGTTCTCTGCACAGATGGGTTCCAAGTCTGATGGCAGTTATTGACACAGGGTCTCCCAGCACCGGTGAGATGTTGTGCCCTCCATCCGCACCACCTGTGTATTGGCCAGGTGGGTCCCAGTTGTGAGCGGGAATACCAGGTCCTCCAATCATGGGAATGATGTTGTTCCCTCCTATACGACCACCACCTGGATTGTGAGCAGGTGGGCCCCTTGTGTTTGGAAATAAGGTAGAACTAGAAGTGTGCTGAAACCCACGGGTGGTACCCACGCTTGCAACTCCAACAGATGTGGTGTGCTCTGATGGAAGGTGGAAACTGACATGTCCCTTGACA
>NW_006797542.1:0-1932 GCF_000442215.2 Lipotes vexillifer | reverse complement strand
TTTACACTTTCTAAGCCTCAGGGTTTCTTTTCTTCTGTAAAAAAAAAAATATATATATATATATATATATATACTAACAGGTTATTTTCTGATATGTGGAATGTTTGTTGACTCAACAAATAATTAGTTGAGATCATAAATGTGACACTTAGCACTGTATTAACATTTATTAATACTCTCCCTGTTAATTTCTACAATAAATTGTATAATAAGTAATGATAATAATAGTATTACTAGTAGTCTTAGAAAATGCATAGGATGTACCAGGCATCATACACTGTACTACCCTCCTTCATTTGTACCACAAGTTACACGTGGATATCATCTTCCACGTTGTTTCCTTTAGAGAAAATTGAAGCTCAGCAAGATTGAGCAGCTTGCTCCATATGTGACGTCAGGTCTGAATCACTCCACATATAGGTTCTTAATGACTCCATGTCTTTAATTCCACATCTGCATTTGTTTGTTGTTGTTGTTGTTGTTAACCTTCCAAGCATCTGATCTGAAATTCCTTTCTCTTTGGGGAATTTTCCACTTTGTGGGTCCTGGTGAGAAACAGAGGCTTCCTCCCCTTATACAAGCTGAACATGTCAGATACACTGTTTACTCACATGCTCAGTCTCCCTTACAGATGGAAAACAGTTTGGCGACCTCGGGTTGGCCAACTGCACCTCTCTTGGATTTTGAATTACAAATAAATGATGTAAAGAAGCAAGGCCAGAAATGCTGGGTCAACCTCCTTTTTCCTGTTCCTGCTTGGTAGCAAGGCCAGCTAGGACTTATAACATCACTTTGGCCTGATCCTATAATTGCAATAGCATAGCCTTGGCTTTCGGTTGTTTAGTGTGCTTCTAGTTACTGAGACCTAACCATAAACTTCCCAAAGTTTCCTCTTCTGCTCAAATTAGCCGTATCTGGTTCCTGATGATTACAATTAAGACCTTTCCTGATATACTATGGTGACCTACTTATCCAGGCAGATGTAACATGGTCCTGGCAGGGACAGAGGGCAGGCAAGTTCCTTGAACAGCTGAACAAGAAGAAAAAGACCTAAGAAGGAAGAATGAAGCCAGTTCTGCTTGTGTTATAATTCTATCCGCAGCTGCCTCTGTTTCACAGACCACACGCTAAGGACCATGTCCCTTCCCCTGTAACAGACGAGCAAAGTCGACCCAGGCCTTCCAACCCAGAGACCAGCTGAGCTGTTCCGTGGACAGTCTAGGATGTGAAAGACATCACTCAGTGTCTTTGTCACTTGACACATTGTTCCTCTCTTTGGGAAGTAGCTTCTTTGTGTGACGAGAATATGCTAAGCCAGCACTTAAGTGGACAGAGGTGAAAGATGCCAAAATTAGCTACAGAAAAAAAGGCGTAAAGACTTGTATTTTCTGTTATTTGAAGGTGTTAAGACCCCACATAGAATATGAGTCCTCTAAAGGAAAGTTGTGAATGGCCCAGGGAATGTTGAATTTCCATGTGGCAATATGTTCTTGATCGGTCATGATGATGATGATGGTAGCATCAGTAGCATTGATCAGTGTTTCCGGGGTGAGAGGCACTTTATCCTAACGACCTTTTATCCCCATGACGACCCTGTGAAGTAGGAAATACTATTTCAGCATCTTCAGGGTTTTTTTTGTTTTTTTTTTAATCAAGAATTTACCCTAGATCACAGTTGGGTGGTAGAACGACCAGAGCTGGACACTAGCCGTTCCT
This sequence comes from Lipotes vexillifer, assembly GCF_000442215.2. Classification (NCBI taxonomy): domain Eukaryota; kingdom Metazoa; phylum Chordata; class Mammalia; order Artiodactyla; family Lipotidae; genus Lipotes; species Lipotes vexillifer. Next base: position 216 of record NW_006797542.1, on the reverse strand, counting down.
GAATTCCCAGAGTGTGATCTTAGCAGTTGTATTGCCTGATGCAGAGCCATGTAAATGTTGCCAAAGCAATGAAACGTGTACCTATTTCTAAGAGATTCTGACTCAGAAGCTCCGGGGTTAAGTGCAGAGCAGTTGAGTGTGATTGTCTTTACGGACAGTAGATAACTTAAGAGAAGTTGTTTAAAAGTATATTTGCATATTGCACTACACTGTCAT
>NW_006797541.1:0-1382 GCF_000442215.2 Lipotes vexillifer | reverse complement strand
GGCAACGTTCCTAACATCCATCTCAGTTTACGTGCCCTGGAACACGTGTCGGCCGTTCAAGACACTTTCCTGACATTCCTCACACTTGCAGAGTGAGTGCCTTCAACGCCCTGTTTGGCACACTTTGCGATTTCTGCGTAAGATGGACAGGAATGGGGAGAACCAACGAGAGACTAGCTGTAGGTGTTTGGACGAGCTCATTGAACTTAAATTTCCCACCAGCAAGAAGAATGAACCAAAGCCTCAGCATGCCGGGCCTGAACCAGAGTAGGCTCTGAAGCAATCTAGCGGGATGGCGGCCAGCTCACAAGAAAGTGAGAGGGGGAAAGTAGCTCAGGGCCACTGTATTTCACAAACCTGCAGATTTATAGATGACAGCTTTCGTCCAAAAATATACTGAAGTTAGGCTGCGAAGAGAACTTGAAAGTGAGGCAGAATTGCAGGAAACCGATTTCAGGAGGTGGTTTGGAATTGCATTTAAAGCCTATGAAAATAGGCAGAATGCGGACCAGGATGCCCTTGGCCAAAAAGGGCGTATGCGTTTTTTTCTAAATATATTCAGGAAAAAACGCATACGCCCTTTTTGGCCAACCAAGCAAGCTTGCAACGGAAATCTACGCTACAATGAACTTTCATTTCCCCCCGGTCAAAAAGTCCATCTGCAAAAAGTGTAAAATCCATAAAGGCAGGACAGGCGAGGGAGAACAGGGAGCGTTGTTATGCTGATGGGCGGGATGTAAATTGCCAACAGCCACCCTGGAGAAACGTATGGTATTTCCGGAAACATCGAAAAAACAAGGTACATAGCCTCGGCCACTAGGCTTCGGGAAACAGAAATCAAAAAGACAGAGCCTCCCCAAAGTTTGGGGCTGCCCTCTTCACAGGAACCTCGTCCACTGTACAAGTTAAATACCCACGAAAGGAAAAAATGGATCGTCAAGTTGCGCCACTTACGTGCCATGGAATATCAGTCAGCAATGAAATCAGGGTCATCTGGCCCGTAGCATCTTAGTGATTGGATTTAGGCACGATGATTCCAAGTGAAATAAGTCACACGGAAAAAGAAACGTCATACGGTATCACGAATACACGGATTGTAAACTTTTCTACACATGGAAGGAATTACAAAACAGAAGAGAGTCTCTCATTTAGAAAACAAACTCATACTTGCATAAGGGCAAATCTCAGTGGGGGTGCTGCAGAAAACCAGAGATTGAAATCAGCACAGATACCGTTCCAGAAGCCAAATACGTAATAGACAAGATCTACTCCTTGCTCCACGAAATGGACTCAACAGCCCATATTCAACGCATAGAAAGAGACCTGACTGTTAGGAATCTAAAAACCTATGTATCTATATGTATCCGTAAGAGAATCGAGCC
>NW_006797540.1:0-3911 GCF_000442215.2 Lipotes vexillifer | reverse complement strand
AAAAAAAAAAGGCACAATTAGTTGTATGGTGAAAGCCTACACTCATATTAAAAAAGTTCACTTTGCAGTTAAGTTTGGCCGGCTCAGTCCTCTACACCTGCTGTGCCAACCTGTTTCCCTATTAGGGTTGAAGCTCCTTGAACATGGACTGCATATGTTCTCTTTTTATCCTTCAAGTTGAGTCTTGAGTTCAAGATTCCTTTTAGAAAATAGATGAATATTTTTCGGTGTAAATTACTAGATTGAGAATACTAGCAGACAAAAAAATAAAGACCAAGGTTATGAAGAAGGGCCAGTGTGCCTTCCCCTCTCCAACATTCTCTCCCAGCCCAACAAATACTAAAGCAATCTGTTCTGGAACTAGCTTCTTTGGTATTGCGGTTGGTGGACATTGCCACATTGCCCCCTTTGCAATATGAAGCTCAATTACTATCTCCATTCACAAAAATCACATATAGGATGCATATTACTAAAAATTCAAAACGGGACTCAGATAAATGAGTCTCTCCACTCATGCTTGTGGATCACCTGGGTCTTTGTCTTCCTGAACAGGCAACACTCTTTTCATTAGAAGCTATCAGGCGTGTCATCATTTCCAGTACCCTGTCCCATTCCCTTGTGCCGTTCAGTCTGAAGTTGTCTCATGGCCAAATTTAAGATTCTTTGGAGGAGCTGAATAATTTCTCCACCAGTTCTGTAGCTATTATCCTTGTCTTATGAAGTCTGCTGATATCTGTAGAGTCAGAGCCAAAAGCAGCCTTGGGGAGATGTCCTTAAGCCCAAATAGCGTGTATGCAGATGTGTCACAGGGAGACATTATCTAGACATTGTCTCCTCTAACCTTTGGAGAAGCCATATAATGCTTTCCTGAGCTGGAAAGGAAGAACAGGACTGATTATTGCTCTTGAAAAGCTGTGAAATAATGGAGGCAAGTGCTTTCTGGTGTATCCTTATAAGAGTAAGAAACATTTGGAAGGGTAAAGAGATTAAAGAAGGAAAACAGCAACATTTAATGGAGAGAAGCTATTTCAGGCATAATGTCATGTAGGTTTTCCTATCTCCAATGTTCTCTTTAGAGACTGGAATTCCCTGGTGAGGGATTATATCCCTTTTGGGGGAGGAGGAATCAGGTATCTCAAAAGGAAAATCAAATGGCTTTTCATCTCTCAGTTGAAAGTCCTTTATTAGGAAACAGGACCTTTAAATGTGCCTTTCTCTGAATTAATTTTCATTTTCCAAAAACATGTGCAGGTGTCTGAATCAGATGGAGTGAAAGCAGGTGTGGGGAAAAATAATTACCTGGTGCCTATACACACTTAATCTCATCTCAGAAGGATACCTGCAAAGCCATTTGGTAAAACTGTTTCTCGGGTCCAAAATGAAAGGTTATGAGAGGTGAAAATCCATGATTTGATTTTTGTGGTCTTATCTCTCTTCTTTTTTCCCCAACAATAGAACTTCAGTTATCAAAGGCTTGCAATTGTGAAAAGACAACTGCTTTGTAAAATCAAAACTTCAGCTATTGCAAGTAAGCATTAAAATGCAAAGCATCAACTGCCGCTTGCCAGAGGGAATAAATATTGCAATAGCTTTCTTCAGAATGCTTGTTAGAATGCCGGCCTGGATAACCCCTGAGGTGGGTGACATTAGAGATAATCAATTTAACGCATATGTTTAAACTCTGTTCAATAAGGGCAAAACAGACCCCGCTCCCCGCCCAATCATATTTGGGATATATCACTACACGATAAACTGAAGGCAGTTAGACAATCTAGGATACCAATACTAAGAACAAGTTATGTGATTAGCAAAGCCTTATGGGGTTTAATTTTATTATTTTATGTAATCTCACCAGGCACATTTCCACTAATATGTTTATTGCTGTTTTTCAGTGGTTTGATACATCCTTGTGTTGATTAAATACAGATCAAAAGATTCTTGATCATGGAACCAGTGTTCATTTCTGGTTTTGAATTAAGATTAGTAACTGATAATGATATCGGCCTCCCTCTTTGTGACTTAGTACTTCCTATTAAGTGAATCATTCAATTATGACTGAATTGCAGGGATAGTGCAAGAATTTACAAACACTTAACAGGTTTATTGCAGGTGAGCTAAGCATTCTAATTTGGTAATGACACCTTTAAAAAAAATGTAATGAGGCAATGTTCAAACTCCTTAGCTTCTAGCTTCATCTCTGGTGCCATAACTTATATTCAACAGCAAACTACGCTCCCCATGTACCACATTGATTTTCCTTCTTGGGCATTTGCTGGTGTGGTCCCCTTTGCTCGGAATGCCCCAAGCAGTATACATATTCTCCAAGATTAATTGTTTAAGGCTTACAATTTGTATTAACTCTTTCTGAAAGCAACCCCTGTCTTTTCACACCTGGGCTTTATGCTTCTACCCTGTCCCTTAGCATCTTGTAATTATTACAATTAGAACTCTAACGCAGCTCTTTCACTCTGTTTCCCCCACTACAAAGTTGTTCTTTTGAAGAATGGCAAACATGTTTTATTCATCTTTTTTCTTCTGTGGTCTAGCACCTAACACATAATAAGTACTCAGTAAATATTTGTTAGAAGAAAGACTGAATGACTGACTGAATGGATGAATGAAGCTTTGAGCTCCTTAAAACTCAGCTGTAGGGGATAGGGCAAATATCAGTTAAGTTTCCTTGGTTGAAATAACAAAAACTGCCTCTGACAAGCCTGAGCAGGGAGAGAGAGACTATTTGGAAAGCTACTAAGATAGCTCAAGAATAAGAAAAAGGGATGAACAACCAAGCTTTGTGATGACAGTACTGAGCACAGTTCTGAGTGTTCAACCAAGGCAAGTTCAAAAAACTTCTAAGGTGCTGCCATCAGGTGGGAAGTTCCAACTACCCCCTGTCCCTGTGTGTTCAATGCCAAGAGAGAGGAGCTGACTGGCCCAGAGAATCTCAAGTGCTCACCACTTACGATCAGAGGGTTAGGACCTATTATAAGTGCTTGTGCTGGGAAAGTGTCTGTGCAGACTAGTACTAGCTGCCAGAAGACCTAATCCTCAAAGCAGAAGGGCTGGAGGGAGAGACTGAATGTAGACACCTTTTCTATTATATTTGAAGATCTGTGCATTTTTGAAAAGTGAGTACAGCGGATGGCTTTCAGAAGTTTCAATACTTCCATGGCTTTTTGAACAACTGCTTCCTCTACACTTCTTTCTGCTTTCCTACAATGCTTCATCTATTTTGGTGTGAGCAGAATTATCGTGGGGGTTTGGAATAAAAGTATTGAAACATGGTCTACTCACATTTATTTTAGCTCATACTTTTTAATGCCCATTTTTTGGCATAATTTGTTAGATTTATAATATATTACATATGTGTATAAGATATGAACACTTACACATAAAGAGGCATTTAATTACTTTTTTACATCAAAGCTGTGTGATTAAAATATTTGGAGAAAACTGTTCTGAAGGAGTTAAAGTCTATTAAATTTGAAAGCTATTAAAAAACTATCACTGGAAAGCTATTACAACATAGATATTGATAACAATAATAAAACTTTGTAACATGGCAAACTATTTATTGAAAAATAATATAATATATAAAATAATATATTTTAATATATAAATAACTGTTAATATTTTTATTATAAAATAAAATAGTTTATTTTTCTGTCTTAGGGACCTGATGAGGTTTCATTGTGATGGTATTCTGTTAAGGTATAGGCTGCTTATTTTTTTTTTTATTTTTTTTTTTGCGGTACGCAGGCCTCTCACTGCTATGGCCTTTCCCGTTGTGGAGCACAGGCTCTGGATGCGCAGCCTCAGCGGCCATGGCTCACGGGCCCAGCCGCTCTGCAGCATGTGGGATCTTCCTGAACCGGGGCACGAACCCGTGTCCCCTGCATCGGCAGGGGGGG
>NW_006797539.1:0-401 GCF_000442215.2 Lipotes vexillifer | reverse complement strand
AGTGAATCAGCTATATGTATACATATATCCCCATATCCCCTCCCTCTTACGTCTCCCTCCCACGCTCCCTATCCCACCCCTCTAGGTGGTCACAAAGTACCGAGCTAATCTCCCCATGTGATGCACCTGCTTCCCACTAGCTATCTGTTTTACACTGGGTAGTGTATATATGTCAATGCTACTGTCTCACTTCATCCCGGCTTAACCTTCCCCCTCCTCGTGTCCTCAAGTCCATTCTCTACATCTGCGACTTTATTCCTGTCCTGCCCCTACATTCATTGAAACATTTTTTTTTTGGATTCCATATATATGTGTTAGCATATGGCATTTGTTTTTCCTTTTCTGACTTACTTCACTCTGTATGACAGACTCTAGGTCCATCCAACTCACTACAAATAACT
>NW_006797537.1:0-927 GCF_000442215.2 Lipotes vexillifer | reverse complement strand
TTCCCAGACCGGGGCATGAACCTGTGTCCCCTGCATCGGCAGGCGGACTCTCAACCACTGCCCTACCAGGGAAGCCCTATGTTATTATCTTTAATTTTTGTGGGCAAAATAGTATTTTGGCTTTACTAGGATAATATTCCTATCTTTAAAAGATGCATTACCAGGACTACCCTGGTGGCACAGGAAGATCCCACATGCCACGGAGCAACTAAGCCCATACGCCACAACTACTGAAGCCTGCGCGCCTAGAGCCCATGCTCCACAACAAGAGAAGCCACCGCAATAAGAAGCCCGTGCACCGCAACAAAGAGTAGCCCCCACTTGCAGCAACTAGAGAAACCCTGCGCAGCAATGAAGACCCAACGCAGCCAAAAATAAATTAAATAAATAAATATAGTGATGGAATTTTAAAATAATTTTAAAAAAGATGCATTACCAAATATTTAAAGCTCAAGTATAATGTATGCAATTTATTTTCAACTTACTAACTTTCAAACAGTTCACTATACAATGCATTTATTTATTTGAGAGAGCAAACATGCAAAATACTAAATAAAAGTAAGTGAATCTGGGACTTCCCTAGTGGCGCAGTGGTTAAGAATCCGCCTGCCAATGTAGGGGACACGGTTTCGAGCCCTGGTCTGGAAGATCCCACATGCCGCAGAATAACTGAGCCCACACGCCACAACTACTGAAGCCTGTGTGCCTAAAGCCTGTGCACCGCAATAAGAGAAGCCACCACAATGAGAAGGCCGTGCACTGCAAGGAAGAAAAGCCCCCACTTGCCACAACTAGAGAAAGCCCGCGCGAAGCCAAAAAAAAATAAAAGTGCATCTACCATAGTGAACATTCATTGGGCTAGATGTTCAGATTTTCTTTAGCCTAAAGATTTTACGGAAAAAAAAAAAAAAAAAACTGGGTGCAGTG
>NW_006797536.1:0-218 GCF_000442215.2 Lipotes vexillifer | reverse complement strand
GCCCTGCTTGGCCGTGCCAAAGCGCAGGCCTGCAGGAGATGCCATGAGGCCGTAGACTCTGCTCCACATTTCCATAATGGCAGTATGGTTTTCAGGACACCTAGAAGGCTCGCGTGGGTACACTGTTCCCCGCAGGAACACGGAGGAGCCCCAGGCCCCCCTGGGTCTGCTCAGCAACATCCAGGCCCGTAGTCCTTTGGAGCCACCCTGGGTATGTA
>NW_006797534.1:0-1810 GCF_000442215.2 Lipotes vexillifer | reverse complement strand
CCCGTGTCCCCTGCATCGGCAGGCGGACTCTCAACCACTGCGCCACCAGGGAAGCCCGAAGCAACGTTTTAAGCATGCTTACGCTGAGGAAAATGGGGATGTTGGCTCACAGGTTACCTAATCTCTATTTGGGGTACCATTTTTCTGGTAACTCTGCTCTTGAGACATTGCCGTTATGATGATTAATTTGTGGACCTTGGAGAAAAGAAACCAATTCCAAGTGGATAGTCCATCTGGAACTCTGTCATTTTACCATCTCTTGGAACATTCTAACAACATCCCAGGCTCCTTTCCGTGTATTTCAACTTACTTCCTTTCAGCCCACACTGTGGTTCATCAGAAGTATATTCCTCTCCATACTACTGTCAACTCCCTTCTAAAAATCTGGAGTCCCTTGTTCCCTAGCTTCAAAACTTTTCAGACCAGCTTCAAAACTTCCTATAATTTAATTCTGCTAACACATTGTTCCTCTCCATCATCACATACACAGAAAATCTTAACATATTCAGTTTTCATAACTGCCAGTTATAAATATCTCTTCCTATCAAAGCAAAACTTGCTGTTCTCAGAACATAATTTTCTATCTTTGACCAAGACTTCCCATATTCCAGTCTTTGTATGTGGAATTCTATTTCAATCCATCCTTTTACCTCACTCACAAAAGTATTTCATGAAAACTTAATTAATAATGCTTGGTTTGAACTATTCCTTTCATATCTCACTGTGTTTGTGCATGTGTGTGTGTGTGTGTGTGTGTGTGAGTGTGTGTGTGTATCCAAAACTTGGATACTCTTAATTTCAATAATTTTGGTTTTAGTGTCTCTCTTTACAAACTTTTCATGAATGTTTTATTTTCTTCAATTATTAATCTGGAATCTCTTTTGGATGGCTACCTAAATGTTTAACAAAATAAAGGAATATATGCGAAAATGAATTGTAAAGTAAAAAGTTCTATATAATTATTCAGTACCACTTTTTATATCCTCACAGAACATGCAGTTACCATTAAATAAATGTTGACTAATGCTTAAAACTGAGGAAAAAACCCAGCAAGCAGCAAGCTCAAGGGTAATAATAAGCAATACCAAAATCTATTCAGTCACTCATCCACTCACTCACTCACTCATTCACTGCAGAATAACTACTATATGCCAGGCACTGTTCTGGGCACTGAGGATATAGCAATGAACAAATGAGATTAAATTCTTGCTTTCACAGAACTTACGCTCAAATGGGGAAGACAGAAAACAAAAAAGAGTAAACATATCAAAAAGTAATGTGTTATGAACAAAATAGAGCAGGAGAAGGGGACAGAATGATAGAAGAGCCTTTTTAGAGAGGGTAGTCAGAAATGAGGTGATGTCATTTGAAAAGAATCAAGAATTGAAGAGGGGGATGTGACTCATGAGAATTTCTGGGGGAAGAACATTCCAGACAAATGCAAAGGCCCTCAGACAGCATAAAGCTTAACATACTCAAGAAACAGTAAGGAGGACAACAGCAATGCAAATGCACCAAGGTCATGAGTTTGCTAGTGGTTTTGTGCTGATTTAGAAATTATTCAAGTGCAAATAGTCACATGCTATACCGTGCCTAGGCAGAGAAATAAAAGCCCCTGCACTGGGTATTATACTATTCTACTACCCAAAGTTAATCAATTAAACATTTTTTTTAAACTTGTGTATTTCAAATGAATAAGGTTTTACTATCAACACCAGTGTATTAAAAGGAATTTTATTTTATTTTATTTTATTTTATTTTATTTTTTTTTTTCCTTGCGTTATGCGGGCCTCTCACTGTTGTGGCCTCT
>NW_006797533.1:0-275 GCF_000442215.2 Lipotes vexillifer | reverse complement strand
GGGGGGGGGCTGGTATAGTCTGAGCATTGAGTTACAGTGAAGTGTGTTGTGTTTCAGTGTATGTGCTGGTATGCACTATACACTGAGTCACAAAGAACCGTGCGTGTGTGTGCGTGTGTGTCTATGTGGTGGTGTAGAGTGTGCACTGAGTCGCAGTGTGGTGTGTATGTGTGTTGGTATAGGCTGAGCACTGAATCACAACTAGGTGTGTTTCTGTGTCTGAGTGCTGTTATGGGCTTTGCATTGAGTCACTGAGGTGTACGTGTGTGTGTCTG
>NW_006797532.1:0-1373 GCF_000442215.2 Lipotes vexillifer | reverse complement strand
GCACAGGCTCAGTAGCCATGGCTTATGGGCCTAGCCGCTCCGTGGCATGTGGGATCCTCCAGGACTGGGGCACGGACCCATGTCCCCTGCATCGGCAGGCGGACTCTCAACCACTGCACCATCAGGGAAGCCCAAGCATCTGGATTTTTATTGATATTTTCCTCCTTTATCAAGGTTTTGTTCTGTGCATCTGAACAGTTGAACCCTGAACTCTCATTAGTTAATGTGTCCTTGACTCCTATGATGACTGAAATTGAAATGCCAAATAGAGAATCTAGAAGTACCAACCACTTGTTCACTATTAATACTTTAGAAAAAAGAAAATTTCCTGTAAACTTATAAAGTAGAGTCAAACTGAAGTAATGTTAAACGTGACCTTGGACAGAAATTAGAGAACATAAGTTCTAAGATTGACATATGTATGAAGACTTCATATGGAATCATACATTGTTATATTTATTCAAGTAGTAATATGAGTATCAATTTGAGTTTTTTTAAAAAAATTATTAGTCTTATTTCAAATGCAAGCCTCACAATGCTAAAAACAAATAACAGATTTCTAAGACTCAGGAACTTATCATTTCATTGTATGTACTTAGAGATAGGAGAAAACTTCTTTGTAGCACACTAGCAGACAGGTATCTTTCTCCTGATATAATGCAGACTTTGGCTGCATGGGTGAATGAGAACGTTTCACCCCTGAGATCCACATCACAGACCTGGATTAACACGAGCTTGGAAAACCCAGCTTTTAGTACCAAGAGCCTACACCAAACACATACAGCAGTCATTTTCTTCCCTTGTCTTCTCCTCACATTTTCTATATTCCCTTTTCTTTTCCATTCTTTCTCTTTGCTTCTTATTTTGTTTTGTGGTAAATTTCAGCTATCTTCCTAGTCACAGTAGGTGGAAACCTTGGACCTATCCCTGGTTGATTACATGAGTCTACAAGGTGCTCTCTCGTCAGCAGGTGACTGGCCTGGGGACTGGACTTATGGCTGAAGGGCTTGTGTGATGATGTTTACTCACAGGAAATAATGAGTCACTTGTGGGCATTTTTAGCCTGGTTAAAACTTGAAGCCAGAAAGGGAGGGTCCTGGAAAGAAGGTTCCTTTGCTATTTTTAAAGCAGAATGAAGGAATAAAGAAAGGTGTTTAAGTTCCTTTTTAACTTCACATGGTTTACTTTTACAGATTGTTCTGAAGAATAGACAATACAGGTGGGTTTGGCTTCTAGACCCACACATGGGACTTTGGAGGAAAGTAGGTTGAACATGTAGGACCTGATAAAAAGAGACCAAGAACTTGTTAGAAGCTGGAGGAGATCTAAAGATGGGTGCTGGGAATTTCCTGGTGGTCCAGTGGTTAGGACTC
>NW_006797531.1:0-723 GCF_000442215.2 Lipotes vexillifer | reverse complement strand
AGGGAATGGTGACGATTTAGGGTACAAGTTAGGCTACGACAACCTTTGAGGGTTAGCGTAAGTTTTAGGTCACAGGTTAGTGTTAGCGTACGGGTTAGGTTTCGGGCACGGGTTAGGGTAAGGCTTTGGGTAAGGGTTAGGGTTAGGGTTAGGGTTAGGGAACGGGGACGGTTAAGGGTACAGGTTAGGGTACGACAACGGTTTAGGGTTAGCGTAGGCGTTAGGGCTCGGGTTACTGTTAGCGTACAGGTTAGGATTAGGGCACGGGTTAGGGCAAGGCTTCGGGTTAGGGGTAGAGTTAGGGTTAGGGTTAGGGAATGGGGACGGTTTATGGTACGGGTTAGGGTATGACAACGGTTGAGAGTTAGCGTACCTGTTAGGGCATGGGTTAGTGCTTACGTACGGGTTAGGATTAGGTCATGGGTTAGGGTAAGGCTTTGGGTAAGTGTTTTGGTTAGGGTTAGGTTTAGGGTTAGGGTTAGGGAACAGGGATGGTTTAGGGTACAGGTTAGGGTACAACAGCGGTTTAGGGTTAGCATATGTGTTAGGGCACGGGTTAGTGTTAGCGTACGGGTTAGGATTAGGGCATGGGTTAGGGTAAAGCTTCGGGTAAGGGTTAGGGTTAGGGTTAGGGAACGGGGACGGTTTAGGGCACATGTTAGGGTACTAAAACTGTTTAGGGATAGCGTACGTGTCAGGGCACGGGTTAGTGTTAGCGTACGG
>NW_006797530.1:0-286 GCF_000442215.2 Lipotes vexillifer | reverse complement strand
TCATTTCAACTTACAGTTCTACAGCAATGTAAGTGATAGAATGATGTTTTCCAGAAGAGTTGGGAGAATGCCAGGAGTACACTAGAAAAGCACTAGGTCTTACTTCCTCCCGGTATGCTTTTTTCCTAGAAAAGGGTAAAAATCAGTCAGATGACAAGCCAAGAAATTTGCCAAAGGATTTCAAAGAAATATGAGGAACATCAATATTCCTTTTATTGACTAGATTAAATTATTAATTTTTCCTTCTCATCCCAAATTCTTAAGAAAAATTGTCAAGCCATATTAT
>NW_006797529.1:146579-174243 GCF_000442215.2 Lipotes vexillifer | reverse complement strand
TCTTCATCCATTCAACTTTTGATGAACATTTAGGTTGCTTCTTTGTGTTGGCTAGTCCAAATAGTGTTGCTATGAATATTGGGATACATGTATCTCTTTAAATTATAGTTTTGTCCAGACATATGCCCAGGATTGGCGTTGCAGTAACACTATTGGTAACACTATTTTTAATTTTTCAAGGAACCTCCATCCTGTGCTCCATCGTGGCTACCTCAATTTACATTCCTACCACATTCTTGCCGACATTTCTTGTGTTCTTTTTGATGATAGCCATTCTGACAGGTGTGAAGTAATATCTCATTGTGGTTTTCATTTGCATTTCCTTGATGATTAGCAATGTTGAGCATCTTTTCATTTGCTTGTTGGCCACCTTCATTTATTCTTTAGAAAAATATCTATTCAGTTTTTCTGTTCACTTAAAAAAATTTTTTTATGTTGAGTTGTATGAGCTGCTTATATATTTTGGAAATTAATCCCTTGTTGGTAGTATTGTTTGCAAATATATTCTCCCAGTCCATATGTTGTATTTTCATTTTATTTATGGTTTCCTTTGTTGTGCAAAATCTTTTGTTTAATTAGGTCACATTTATTTATTTTTGTTTTTATTTACACTGCTCTAAGAGATCCAAAAAGATATTGCTGTGCTTTATGTTAAAGAATGTTCTGCTTGTGTTCTTCTGTAGAAGTTTTATAGTATCCAGTCTTACATTTAAGTCTTTAATCCATTTTGAGCTTATTTTTGTATATGGTGTTAGAGAATATTCTAATTTCATTCTTTTACATGTAGCTGTCCAATTTTTCTCAGCACCACTTATTGAAGAGACTGTCTTTTCTCCATTTTATATTCTTGCCGCCTTTGTCATATATTAATTGACTATAAGTATTTGGGTTTATTTTGGGGCTCTCTATTCTGTTCCATTGATTTCTATGTCTGTTTTTGTGTCAGTACAATACTCTTTTGATTACTGTAGATTTGTAGTATAATCTGATGTCAGGGAGCATGATTACTCCACCTCTCTTCTTTTTCAAGATTGTTTTGGCTATTTGTGGTCTTATGTGTTTCCACACAATTTTAAAAAACGTTTTGTTCTAGTTCTGTATAAAATGCCATTGGTAATTTGATAGGAATTACATTGAATCTGTAGGCTTCCTTGTACAGTATGGTCATTTTAGCAGTATTTATCAGTATCTTCCAATCCAAGAACATTGTATATCTTTGAATGTTTGTGTCATCTTAAATTTCTTTCATGAAAAAGCTTTAATTCTTAACAAGATCTGAAAGACATATACATCCCCTTCCCTTAACTTATTTTTTTTCTTTGCTCTCCTTATCTACTACTCTCTAAAGCATTCTTCTCCAACTACATACTTCTTCCTGTTCTTCAAACATGCCAAGCAATGTTGGACTTACTCTTTCATGTGACTGTTCATTGTTTCTCCAGATAGCTTATCAGACTTAACTCCCTCACCTTCTTTAGGCTATTTATTTCACCTAAGGCTGTCTCTGACCACAATAAGTAAAACTGCCCCTCCTAAAAATAATCCTTTTTTGCTTTTTCTACTTTAATTTAGAAAATAACTGATAACTGAGCACAAATATCTAGTAGGAAGAATTAGTAGTTCAGCAGTAGACTCTTTATGTGTATAAAGCTATAAAATGTATACATATAATACTATATAATTAATAAAGGGGAAAGCAAAAAATTTATGTCTTCCTGTGCTTTATATTGTACCATGGATGCTATAAAAGAGATAGTAGAAGAGATCAGACAAATGTGTTAGGCTTAACATATACATTTGGAGTCACAGCAAAACATTTATAATAAAGGAGGTCATCAAGAAAATGAGTGTATAAAGAGCAGTTATTCAAAGACCATGTCTTCTTTGCGCATTGAGGTTGAGCCTAACAGGTTGGAGAGTGAGGAGAAACTGGTAATACAAATTGAAAAAGATCACTCAGAAAGATAAGAAACCTCTAAGTTTGTGTTTTAGAGGGTAAAGAGGGCTTCTTTTTTTCCCTTGAGGAAATCAATGATCAACCATTCTGAAATGTTGTTCGTTCATGGATGATAAGGACTGAGAATTTATCCTTGTAGTTTTCAAAATGAAGATATTTTTGTGACTTTGAAGCAATTTTGGTAAAGCTATAGAAGTTGAAAGCCAGATTAGAGTGGGACTCAAGAGAGTAGCAGGGAGAGATACTGGAGAAAGCAAGCAATTTGACTGCATGAGGAGGGATAGAAATGGAGTTGTAGATAAAAAGAAGAGAAAAGGAGACAGAATATTTGGATAAACAGGTAGGTTAGTAGATGTAATGATGGAAACATGTAGAAGTCTTCTTAATGGTTTTCTTAATTCTCATCTAAGAGAATAAGATTTTTTAATATCAATAAACTCATTAGCGTGACTTCTATATGGGCCTTTACATGTGCTTTTGTATTTTTTATACTATAATGGACATACCTTGAACATGGGAATAATGTTTAATTGATCCTTTTCTCTCTCTTTTTAGTTACTAGAATCATAGAATTTAAAACACAGAATGTTATCTTTTGAATTAAATTGAATGTGTGATTCCATTGCAGAATATAAGTAATATTCACAACTTCCTAAATCTCTGATATATAATAAATGTGTACCCTTTTCTTGAGGGGGGCTGTCACCCTAAAAAAGTATTCTGTTTAAGGGGATAAAATAATCAAATTTCAAAAGTAGTAACTTTGCTTCTGGCCAAAATAGAGTAACCAGGACTGAATTTACCCTTCTACCTGAAACAACTAAATGAACTGAATAAATTATGTGAAACAGTAGTTTACAAGACATTGGACATCAGGCAACAAAGGCAGTTATCCTTGAGAGAGGAGAAGCAAAATAAAACATGAAGAGAAAGAAAAGACTGAAGAGAAATAATAAGAGAATTAGTGAGTTGTAGGACAACTTCAAGCAACTTTATATATATATATATATATATATATATATATATATATATATATATAGGCATACGTTGAAGATATTTCAAGTTCAGTACTACTGCAATAAAGTAAATATCACAACAAAGTGAGTAATGTGAATTTTTTTGTTTCCCAGTATATATGAAAGTTATGATTGCACTATACTGTAGTCTATTAAATGTGTAATGGCATTAGGTCTAAAAAACGTATATACCTTACTTAAAAAATACTTTATCATTAAAAATTCTTAACATTATCTGAGCTTTCAGTAGTCAGACTAACATCAAAGATTACTGATTACAGATCATCATAACAAATAGAGTAATAAAGAAAAAGTTGGAAATAGTGCAGGAATCAAGTGACATAGAGACATGAAGTAAGCAAATATTGCTGGAAAGATGGTGCCAATAGAGTTATTCAATGCAGGGTTGCCATAAAACTTCTATTTATTAAAAAAAAATACAACATCTGCAAAGTGTGATACAGCAAAGCACAACAAAATGAGGTATGGCTATAATTGAAATTCTCAAAGTGGAAAGGGAGAGACATAAAATTATTTGAAGTATTTAAATAGGATTAAAAATTTTCCAAATTTGTGAAAATTTGAAACCCACAGATCTGTGAAGTGCAAGCTCCAACCTCAAGAAACATAAAGTATATCAACACAACCTATAGTCAAATTGCTCAAAACCAGTGATAGAATCTTAAAAGCTACCAGAATAAATAAGACATGTTATGTATAGAAAAAAAAAGAATGACAGCAGATTTCTTATTAAAAAAAAAAATTTTCAATCTAAAAGTTGGTAGACACATATTATTTAGGTAAAAATATTTTTTTAAATTTTATTGAGATATAGTTAATCCATAATGCTGTGTTAGTTTGAGGGGTACAGCAAATTCAATTAGTCATCTATGAATCCATTTTTTTTAATATTATTTTCTCATATAGGCCATTATAAAGTATTGAGTAGAGTTCTCTGTGATATACACTAGGTTCTTACTAGTCATCTGTTTTATATATAGTATTGTGTATATGTCCATCCCAATCTCCCAATTTATCCCTCCCTCCCCTTATTGCCTAGTAACCATAAATATGTTTTCTACATCTGTGACTATACTTCTGTCTTGTAACTAAGTTCATTTGTACCCTTTCTTAGATTCCACATATAAGTTATAGCATGTGATATTTGCCTTTATGTGTCTGACTTCTTTCACTCAGTATGACAATCTCTAGGTCCATGAATGTTACTGCAAATGTCATTATTTGTTCTTTATTATGCCTGAGTAATATTCCATTGTAAATATGTACCACATCTTCTTTATCCATTACTTTGTTGATGGACATTTAGGTTGCTTCCATGTCCTGGCTATTGTAAATAGTGCTGCAATGAACATTGGGGTGCATGTATCTTTTAGAATGCTGGTTTTCTCTGGGTATATGCCTAGGAGTTAGACTGCTGGGTCATACGGTAGCTCTATTTTTAGTTTTTTTTTTTTTTACATCTTTATTAGAGTATAATTGCTTTACAATGGTGAGTTAGTTTCTGCCTTATAACAAAGGAATTCAGTTATACATATACATATGCTCCCATATCTCTTCCCTCTTGCGTCTCCCTCCTACCAACCTCCCTATACCACCCCTCCAGGCGGTAACAACACCAAGGTGATCTCCTTGTGCTATGCGGCTGCTTCCCACTAGCTATTTTACGTTTGGTAGTGTATATATGTCCATGCCACTCTCTCGCTTTGTCACAGCTTACCCTTCCCCCTCCCCATATCCTCAAGTCCATTCTCTAGTAGGTCTGTGTCTTTATTCCTGTCTTACCCCTAGGTTCTTTATGACATTCTTTTTTCTTAAATTCCGTATATATGTGGTAGCATACGGTATTTGTGTTTCTCTTTCTGACTTACTTCACTCTGTATGACAGACTCTAGGTCTATCCACTTCATTATAAATAGCTCAACTTCGTTTCTTCTGCAGTTCTCACTTACTGACCTCTCTGAGGCATCTGACATATTCCACCACTGCTTTGTCTCTTGACATTCCATTTCTCCCTTGGATTTTATAACACTCATGCTATTTATATTTTTTATACCTAAACCTACTTGTTTTATCCTCTTCTTTGCACACTCTCTTCCTTGCTGCCTCTGATGTTTTCCAACATACGTTACTGAGTCTTCTATTCTCTCTCTTACTTTCCCTGGGTATTGTTGTGCACTCTTGTGTGCGCTCAGCACAAATAATAAGGTGTTCATTTCTGAGTTTTATGCCCAGGCTGGATCTCTTCTCTGAGTTCGAGACCTAGATCACTAATCCCTGCTGAAGGCTTCCTGAAAGGCTCTAAACAACTTTACACTTTAAAGTCACTATGACTTGAAGATAACTCATCTTCTGCAAATCTTATCTCTCTCTCTTTTACATTCCCTTTTTCTGGTAATGACAGATCTTTTCCCCCTTTTCTATTCAATTTTACACTACTCTTTCAACAATACCTCTAGTAGCTAATCTGTGCCATTGACATTTGGCCCTGGAATTAAAACAAAAAATAAACTTAAGGATGAATTATTAAAAATTTTCCAAACTAACTTAGAAGAGAAGAGATATATAAAACTCTCAAAAGATGTTTGTAAGTTTGTAGCGTTTATTAAAGCATAAATCTCCATTAAAAGTTTTGGGATAAACATATATAATTATTTCTGCTCTCCATTCTGACATACAGCAGCTTCAACAAAGTATTACTTGGAGAATTAAAATGACCTTCTATTTCAGTATGTGACTGTCAACCATTAACAGTAAAATTTCCTGAAAATGCTTATTCAAGGCCCTATCCTAGTTCTGCTAAATCAGAAATATTGGGGGATAGGGTTAGACAATTTTTATTTTTACACAAGTTCTTCAAATAATTCTTACGGTCAGTAAAGTTTGACAACTACTTTTTCTACTGGTCATGTTGTCAGGCTTTCCTCCTCCTATACATTCTCAATATTGATGCCAGAATGATAGCTAATAAACAAACCAGATCATAACCTTATGCTATTAAAATCCTTAGTCATTGCCCATCAGTTAATAGAGTTCAAATCCTTTTACATCACATAAAAATCCTATCAAAAACTAGTACTTAGGCTTCCCTGGTGGTGCAGTGATTGAGAGTCTGCCTGCCGATGCAGGGGACACTGGTTCATGTCCCAGTCTGGGAAGATCTCACATGCTGCGGAGCAGCTGGGCCCGTGAGCCATGGCTGCTGAACCTACACGTCCAGAGCCTGTGCTCTGCAAAGGGAGAGGCCACAACAATGAGAGGCCCGTGTACCACACACACAAAAAAGATAATCCTCTTTGTTACCTGTAGAAATAAATTTGTCATTAAGAGGACAGGCATGGGAGAAGGCAAGCAGAACGGTGGTGATAACAGCAGCCCAAGTAGTGCTGAAGGATTTGGGTGGGAGGAACCTCAGTCATGGACCATATCACGGTGCCCAAGCCGTGTGGCTGACAGGATCTTCATGCTAAGGTCAAGGGTCAGGCCAGTGCCTCTGAGGTGGGAGAGACGAGTTCAGGACATTGGTCCACCAGAGACCTCCTGACTGTAAGTAATAACGAATAGCAAAAGCTCTCCAAGAGATCTCCAACTCAATGGGAAGACCCAGCTCAAATCAATGACTGATGAGCTACAGTGCTGGACACCCTATGCCAAACAACTAGCAAGACAGGAACACAACACAACCCATAAGGAGGGAGGCTGCCTAAAATCATAATAAGGTCACAGAAGGCCACAAACACACCACCAGAGGCAGTCTTACCCAACAGAAAGACAAGATCCAAACTCGTCCATCAGAACATAGGCACCAGTCCCCTCCAAAGGAGATTTACACATCCCCACAGAACCAACCTTACCCACTGGGGGCAGACACAAAAAACAATGGGAATTACGAGCCTGCAACCTGAGAAAAGGAGACCCTAAACACAGTAAGTTAACCAAAATGAAAGGACAGATAAAAAATCAACAGATGAAGGAGCAAGGTAAAAACCCACCAGACCAAACAAATGAAGAGGAAAGAGACAGTCTACCTAAAAGGGAATTCAGAGTTAGTAAAGATTATCTAAAATCCTCGAAATAGAATGGAGAAAATTAAAAAAACTTTTAGCAAAGACTTACAAGAACTAAGAACTTAGAAGAACTAAAAAGCAAACAAACAATGATGAACAACAAAATAAATGAAATTAAAAATCCTCAAGAGAGAATTAATATCAGAATAACTGAAACAGAGGAACAGATAAGTGACCTGGAAGATAAAATAGTGGAAATAACCACTTCAGAGCACAAAAAAGAAAAAAGGATGAAAAGAATTGAAGAAGACCTCTGGGACAACATTGAACCCACCAACTTTCGAATTGTAAGGGTCCCAGAAGAAGAAGAGAAAAAGAAAGAGACTAAGAAAATATTTGAAGTGGTTATAGTTGAAAACCTCCCTAATATGGGAAAGGAGTCAGTCAAGTCCAGGAAGTGCAGAGAGTCCCAAACACGATAAATCCGAGGAGAAACAGGCCAAGACCCATGCTAATCAAACAGCCAAAAATTAAATAAAAAGAAAAATTATTAAAAGCAACAAGGGAAGAACAACAAATAACATAAAAGGGGATCCCCATAAGGTTAAGAACTGATCTTTCACCAGAAAATCTGCAAGCCAGAAGGAAGAGAAGGACATATTTAAAGTGATGAAAAGGAAAAACTGCAAGAAAAATTACTCTATTCAGCAAGGATCTCATTCAGATTAGAGAAATTAAAAACTTTAAAGACAAGTAAAAGTTAAGAGAATATAGCAACACCAAACCAGCTTTACAACCACTGCTAAGGAACTTCTCTAGATAGGAAACACAAGAGAAGGAAAAGAACTGCAATAAGAAACCCAAAACAATTAAGAAAATGGTAATATGAACATACATATCAATAACTACCTTAAATGTAAATGGATTAAATTCTCCAAATAAAAGACATAGACACTGAATGGATATAAAAACAAGACCTGTATATATGCTGTCTACAAGAGACCCACTTCAGACCTAGGGACACATACAGACTGAAAGTGACGAGATGGAAAAAGATATTCCATGCAAATGGAACTCAAAAGGAAGCTGGAGTAGTAATTCTCATAACAGACAAAATAGACTTGAAAATAAAGATTATTACTAGAGAAAAAGAAGGACACTCCATAGTGATAAAGGCGTCAATCTAAGAAGAAGATATAACAATGGTAAATATTTATGCACCCAATAAAGGAGCACCTCAATACATAAGGCAAATGCTAACAGCCATAAAAGGGGAAATCGACAGTAACACAATCAGAGAAGGCGACTTTAAAATCCTACTTTCACCGAAGGGCAGATCATCCAAAATGAAAATAAATAATGAAACATACTTTAAATGACATAAAACAAGATGGGCTGAATTGATTTTTATAGGATGTTCCATTCAAAAACAACAGAATACACTTCTCATGTGCTCATGGAACATTTTCCAGGATAGATCATATCTTGGGTCACAAATCAAGCCTTGGTAAATTTAAGAAAATTGAAATCATACCAATTATTTTTCCGACCACAACACTATGAGATGAGCTATCAATTACAGGAAAAAATTTGTAAAAAATACAAACACATGGAGGCTCAACAAAACACTACTAAACAACAAAGAGATCACTGCAGAAATCAGAGGGGAAATAAAAAAATACCTAGAAACAAATGACAATGGAAACATGGTGAACCAAAACCTATGGGATGGAGCAAAAGAAGTTCTAGGGGGTAAGATTATAGCAATATAATGCTACTTCAAGAAATAAGAAACACATCTCAAATAAAAAACCTAAACTTACACCTAAAGCAATTATAGAAGAACAAAAACACCCCAAAGTTCGCCGAAGGATAAATATCATAAAGATCAGATCAGAGCTAAGCAAAAAAGAAGAAAACAATAAAAGATCAATAACACTAAAAGCTGTTTCTTTGAGAAGATAAAACAAAAACGGATAAAGGATTAGCCAGACTCATGAAGAAAAAAAGGGAGAAGATTTAAATCAATAAATTATAACTGAAAAAGAAGTGACAACTGATACTGAAGAAATACAAATGATCATGGGAGATCATACATACAAGCAACTGTAGGCCAATAAAATGGACAACCTGGAAGAAATGGACAAATTCTTAGAAAAGCACAACCTTACCAGACTGAACCAAGGAGAAATAGAAAATATAAACAGCCCAATCACAAGCAAGAAAATTGAGACTGAGATTAAAAATATTCCAACAAACAAAAGCCCAGGGCCAGAAGTCTTCACAGGTGAATTCTTTCAATCTTTTAGGGAGGAGACAACACCTACCATTCTCGAACTCTTCCAAAATATAGCAGAGGGAGGAACACTCCCAAACTCATTCTATGAGGTCACAATTACCCTGATACTAAAAACAGACAAAGATGTCACAAAGAAAGAAAACTACAGGCCAATATCACTGAAGAACATTGATGCAAAAATCCTCAACAAAATACTAACAAAAAATCCAACAGCATACTAAATAGATCATACACCATGATCAATTGGAATTTATCCCAGGAATGCAAGGATTCTTCAATATACACAAATTAATCAATGAGGTAAACCATATTAACAAATTGAAGGGGAAAAACCATATGATAATCTCAGATGCAGAAAAGGCTTTTGACAAAATTCAACACCAGTTATGATAAAAACACTCCACAAAGTAGGTATAGAGGGGAGTTACCTCAACATAGTAAAGGCCATATATGACAAACCCACAGCCAACATCATTCTCCATAGTGAAGTACTGAAAGCATTTCTTCTAAGAACAAGAACAAGTCAACGTTGTCCACTCTCAGCAGTATTATTCAACATAGTATTGGAAGTTTTAGGCACAGCAATCAGAGAAGAAAAAGAAATAAAAGGAATCTGAATCAGAAAAGAAGTAAAGCTGTCATTGTTTGCAGATGACATAATACTATAAATAGAGAATCCTAAAGATGTTACCAGAAATCTTCTAGAGTGGTGCTGGGAAAACTGGAAAGCTACATGTAAAAGAATGAAATTAGAAAACTCCCTAACATCTTACACAATAATGAAATCCAAACTGATTAAAGACCTAAATGTAAGGCCAGATCTTATAAAACTCTTAGAGGAAAACATAGGCAGAACAGTCTATGACATAAATAAGAGCAGATCCTTTTTGATCCACCTCCAAGAGAAATGGAAATAAAAACAAAAAAAATGGGATCTAATGAAACTTAAAAGCTTTTCCACAGTAAAGGAAACCATATCAAGAATAAAAGGCAACTGTCAGAATGAGAGAAAATATCTGCAAATGAAACAACTGACAAAGGATTACTCTCTGAAATTTAAAAGCAGCTAATGCAGCTCAATATCAAAAAAACAAAAATCCCAATCCAAAAATAGGTGGAAATAAATGGATATTTCTCCAAAGAATGTATACAGTTCTCCAACGAACATATTAAAAGATGCTCAGCATCAATAATCATTAGAAAAATGCAAATCAAAACTACAATGAGGTTCACATCACAATGGTCGGTATAGCCATCATCAAAAAATATGCAAACAATAAAAGCTGAAGATTGTATGGAGAAAAAGGAACACTCATGCACTTTTGGTTGGAATGTAAATTGATACAGCCACTATGAAGAATAGTATGGAGGTTCCTTTAAACACTAAAAATAGAAATACCATGTTACCAGCAATCCCACTACTAGGCATATACCCTGAGAAAACCCTAATTCAAAAACTCTCATGTACCACAGTGTTCATTGCAGCACTATTTACAATATCTAGGACATGGAAACAACCTAAGTGTCCATCAACAGATGAATGGATGAAGAACATGTGGCACTTATATACAATGGGAATTCAAGGAGAAATACGCCAAGACACATATGAAACAAACTCTCAAAAATTAAATACAAAGAAAACATATTAAAAGCAGCAAGGGAAAAACAACAAATAACACACAAGGGAATCCCCATAAGTTTAACAGCTGATCGTTCAGCAGAAACGGCAAGACAGAAGGGAGTGGCAGGACATATTGAAAGTGATGAAGGAGAAAAACCTACAACCAAGATTACCCAGCAAGGATCTCATTCAGATTTGATGGAGAAATTAAAACCTTAACAGACAAGCAAAAGCTGAGAGAGTTCAGCTCACCAAACCAGCTCTACAACAACTGCTAAAGGAACTTCTCCAGGCAAGAAACACAAGAGAAGGAAAAGACCTACAATAATAAACCAAAACAATTAAGAAAACGGGAATAGGGACATACGTATCGACAATTACCTTAAAAGTAAATGGAATAAATGCTCCCGCCAAAAGACACAGATTGGCTGAATGGATACAAAAACAAGATGCATATATTTGCTGTCTACAAGAGACCCACTTCAGACCTAGAGACAAATACAGACTGAAAGTAAGGGGATGGAAAAAGATATTCCATGCAAATGGAAACCAAAAGAAAGCTGGAGTAGCAATTCTCATATCAGAAAATATAGACTTTAAAATAAAGACTATTAGAAGAGACAAAGAAGGACACTACATAATGATCAAGGGATCGATCCAAGAAGAAGATATAACAATTGTAAATATTTATGCACCCAACATAGGAGCACCTCAATAAATAAGGCAAATACTAACAGCCATAAAAGGGGAAATTGACAGTAACACACACATAGTAGGGAACTTTAACACCCCACTTTCACCAATGGACAGATCATCCAAAATGAAAATAAATAAGGAAAAAAGTTTTAAATGATACATTAAACAAGATGAACTTAATTGATATTTATAGGACATTCCAGCCAAAAACAACAGAATACACATTTTTCTCAAGTGCTCATGGAACATTTTCCAGGAGATACCATATATTGGGTGGCAAATCAAGCCTTGGTAAATTTAAGAAAATTGAAATTGTATCAAGTATCTTTTCCGACCACAACTCTATGAGACTAGATATCAATTACAGGAAAAGATCTGTAAAAAATACAAACACATGGAGGCTAAACAATACACTACTTAATAACGAAGCGATCTCTGAAGAACTCAAAGAGGAAATAAAAAAATACCTAGAAACAAATGACAATGGAGACACGACACCCCACAATCTATAGGATGCAGCAAAAGCAGTTCTAAGATGGAAGTTTATAGCAGTACAATCCTACCTTAAGAAATAGGAAACATCTCGAATAAACAACCTAACCTTGCACCTAAAGCAATGAGAAAGAAGAACAAAAAGACCCCAAAGTTAGCAGAAGGAAAGAAATCATAAAAATCAGATCAGAAATAAATGAAAAAGAAATGAAGGAAGCGATAGCAAAGATCATTAAAAAAAGGGAGAAGACTCAAATCAATAGAATCAGAAATGAAAAAGGAGAAGTAACAACTGACACTGCAGAAATAAAAAAAATCATGAGGGATTACTACAAGCAACTCTATGCCAATAAAATGGACAATCTGGAAGAAATGGACAAATTCTTAGAAATGCACAAACTGCCAAGACTGAATCAGGAAGAAATAGAAAATATGAACAGACCAATCACAAACACTGAAATTGAAACTGTGATTAAAAATCTTCCAACAAACAAAAGCCCAGGACCAGATGGCTTCACAGGCGAATTCTATCAAACATTTAGAGAAGAGCTAACACCTATCCTTCTCAAACTCTTCCAAAATATAGCAGAGGGAGGAACACTCCCAAACTCATTCTACGAGGCCACCATCACCTTGATACCAAAACCAGACAAGGATGTCACAAAGAAAGAAAACTACAGGCCAATATCACTGATGAACATAGATGCAAAAATCCTCAACAAAATACTAGCAAACAGAATCCAACAGCACATTAAAAGGATCATACACCATGATCAAGTGGGGTTTATTCCAGGAATGCAAGGATTCTTCAATATACGCAAATCTATCAATGTGATTAACCATATTAACAAATTGAAGGAGAAAAACCATATGATCATCTCAATAGATGCAGAGAAAGCTTTTGACAAAATTCAACACCCATTTATGATAAAAACCCTGCAGAAAGTAGGTGTAGAGGGAACTTTCCTCAATATAATAAAGGCCGTATATGACAAGCCCACAGCCAACATCATCCTCAATGGCGAAAAACTGAAAGCATTTCCACTAAGGTCAGGAACAAGACAAGGTTGCCCACTCTCACCACTCTTATTCAACATAGTTTTGGAAGTTTTAGCCACAGCAATCAGAGAAGAAAAGGAAATAAAAGGAATCCAAATCGGAAAAGAAGAAGTAAAGCTGTCACTGTTTGCAGATGACATGATACTCTACATAGAGAATCCTAAAGATGCTAACAGAAAAGAACTAGAGCTAATCAACGAATTTTGTAAAGTAGCAGGATACAAAATTAATGCACAGAAATCTCTGGCATTCCTATACACTAACGATGAAAAAACTGAAAGTGAAATCAAGAAAACACTCCCATTTACCATTACAACAAAAAGAGTAAAATATCTAGGTCTAAACCTACCTAAGGAGACAAAATACGTGTATGCAGAAAATTATAAGACACTGATGAAAGAAATTAAAGATGATACAAATAGATGGAGAGATATACCATGTTTTTTAATTGGAAGAATCATCATTGTGAAAATGACTCTACTACCCAAAGCAATCTACTGATTCAATGCAATCCCTATCAAACTATCACTGGCATATTTCACAGAACTAGAACAAAAAATTTCACAATTTGTATGGAAACACAGACGACCCCGAATAGCCAAAGCAATCTTGAGAACGAAAAACGGAGCTGGAGCAATCAGGCTTCCTGACTTCAGACTATACTACAAAGCTACAGTAATGAAGACAGTATGGTACTGCCATAAAAACAGAAAGATAGATCAATGGAACAGGATAGAAAGCCCAGAGATAAACCCACGCACATATGGTCAACTTATCTTTGATAAAGGTGGCAGGAATGTACAGTGGAGAAATGACAACCTCTTCAATAAGTGGTTCCGGGAAAACTGGACAGCTACTTGTAAAATTATGAGATTAGATCACTCCCTAACACCATACACAAAAATAAGCTCAAAATGATTAAAAACCTAAAAGTAAGGCCAGACACTCAAACTCTTAGAGGAAAACATAGGCAGGACACGCTATGACATAAATCACAGCAAGGTCCTTTTTGACCCACCTCCTAGAGAAATGGAAATAAAAACAAAAATAAACAAATGGGACCGAAAGAAACTTCAAAGCTTTTGCACAGCAAGGAAACCATAAACAAGACCAAAAGACAACCCTCAAAATGAGGGAAAATATTTGCAAATGAAGCAAATGACCAAGGATTAATATCCAAAATTTGTAAGCAGCTCATGCAGCTTAATATCAGAAATCAAAGAACCCAATCAAAAAATTGGCAGAAGACCTAAATAGACATTTTTCCAAACAAGATATACAGACTTCCAACAAACACATGAAAGAAAGCTCAGCATCACTAATCATTAGAGAAATGCAAATCAAAGCTACAATGAGATATCATCTCACATCTCTCAGAATGGCCATCAACAAAAAATCTAGAAGCAATAAATTCTGGAGAGGGTATGGAGAAAAGGGAACCCTCTTACACTGTTGGTGGGACCGTAAATTGATACAGCCACTGTGGAGAACAGTATGGAGGTTCCTTAAAAACTAAATAGAACTGCCATATGACCAAGCAATCCCACTACCAGGCATATACCCTGAGCAAACCATAATTCAAAAAGAATCATGTACCAAAATGTTCATTGCAGCTCTATTTACAATAGCCCAGAGATGAAAACAACCTAAGTGCCCATCGTTGGATGAATGGATAATGGAGATGTGACACATATATACAATGCAATATTACTGAGCCATAAAAGGAAACGAAATTGAGCTATTTGTAGTGAGGTGGATAGACCTAGAGTCTGTCATACAGAGTGAAGTAGGTCAGAAAAAGAAAGACAAATACCGTATGCCAACACATATATATGGAATTTAAGAAAAAAAGTCATGAAGAACCTAGGCGTGAAACAGGAATTAAGACACAGACTTACTAGAGAATAGACGAGGATATATGGAGAGGGAAGAGTAAAATGTGACAAAATGAGAGAGAGGCATGGACATATATAAACTACCAAACATAAGGTAGATAGCTATTGGGAAGCAACCACATAGCACAGAGAGATCAGCTCCGTGCTTTGTGACCGCCTGGAGGGGTAGGATAAGGAGGGTGGGAGGGAGATGCAAGCGGGAAGAGATATAGGAACATATGTATATATATAACTGTTACATTTTGTTGTTAAGCTGAAACTAACATACCATTGTAAAGCAATTATACTCCAATGAAGATGTTAAAGTGAAAAAGTCAGAAAGTGAAAAACAAATACCAAATGCTAACACATATATATGGAATCTAAAAAAAAAACGGTACTGAAGAAACTTGGGTCAGGACAGGAATAAAAACGCATAGAGGTTGGACTTGAGGACATGAGGAGGGGGAAGGTTAATCTGGGACGAAGTGAGAGAGTGGCATCCACATATGTACACTACCAAAAGTAAAATAGCTAGTGGGGAACAGTCGCATAGCACAGGTAAATTAGCTCAGTGCTTTGTGACCACCTACAGGGGTAGGATAAGGAGGATGGGAGGGAGATGCAAGAGGGAGGAAATATGGGAATATATGTATATGTATAGCTGATTGACTTTGCTATATAGTAGAAACTAATACACCATTTTAAAGCAATTTTACTTCAAAAACCTTGTTTAAATAAAAGAAACCAAGTCTGTAGGGAACAGTTATTTAAGTCTTGGAACTACTTGGCTTATGGTTAGTGATGTTCATTTCAGTTAAAAAAGACATTGTGCAAGGTTCCAAGTAGAGATCTCAAGATTAAGAAAATCTCTTACTAAAAAAGAACATGTAACCCAGAACAGGAGAAAATACAAGTGTATGTATATGACTGACTGTATGACATATTGTCATATAAGTAAGTAAATAAATAAATGACAAATGCGCCTCAAAAGTGGTTTGACCACATTTGATCAGCAAATAGAAAATATATTGAAAGAATTTGAGCTCTTTTGTTGAATGCTGGCAGGTAATTCCTCCTCTCTTACCTCTCTTGGTCAAAAGAGAGAGGATGCTTCAGAAATATGACAAAAGAACATTTTAGGGGTGCCATGTGTCAGAGCATTCTAAATACATATTTCATTTAAACTTCTTAACAATCATATGTGGTACTCTTACTACACCCATTTTGAAGATGAGGAAACTGAGGCACAGAGAGTCTACATAAATTATAGAAGTATGTTGTGAAACCAGAATTTGACACTCCCAGTAGCACTCTGGTACCCAAATTTTAGCCACACCCTCTATGTCCTCCCATAGAGACTCTAGTTCCTTCCAGCATCCTGGGTTGTGGTAGGGAACACCTGAAGCTTTTGTCTCCCAAATCCACAGTGGCTGAATTCTTAAGGGATCTCTCAGTGCCCTTCAAAATACTAGAGCTCCAGTAGTTGAAGACATTGTGCCCACCTTACCTTCAAAAGTATATTGTCACTAAATATTTATAACAATTTTTACTTATTAAAGTTAAGAATAAAATACCTTTCATAGACATGACAAAATTTTATAAGGTGTTTAAACTTGTTGAAAAAACATAAATGCAGAGATGATTAGTTCACCATCATTTTTCTACCTCACCTTTGATTTCTAGACCCTGCTATACCCTTTTGGACACCAAATTAGTGTGGGGAGAAGGAGGGAAGGGAAAATAAAGGAAAGGGGGAAGGTACGGGCAAGAAACTTGTCTGAGGAAAATGCCATCTTACAGGGGACGGTATTTTTCAGTGATTCCCAGTGTGTACTTAGATTTCATCTACAATCATGAAATTCTCAGAGTTTTTGTTTTGTTTTGACTTTTTTTTAAATCCATATCACTCTTCCCCAGAGGGCTGCTAACCAAAAACAACTGGTTTTGGCTCTGCACTTAAACCTTCCTGGGCCTTTTGTTCCTGAGAGCAGGCACTGCTTGTTGAGTATGGTTTATACTCTGTGAGTGTTATAGGCCTTGGTTTACTCACATGTGACTCCTTTGTCTTGCTCAGTGCAAGGTTTCAGAAAGGCTAGGAACCCATGTCCCTCCCCATTGAGACATTAACATGCAAGAAAGAGAATGCAAGTTTTTATAAAAAGAAAAAAAAAGATGTAGTTGATTCCTATGGTAAAACCATCGAAACACACTTATTTTGCACCCTCCTTCCCACGGCCCTGCTCTCCTTCTAAACCTTTATATGAATGGTTATCTTTCCCCTGTATTCCAGATGGAATCGTGGGCTCTCCAAAGACTTCTCCACACTTGAACTTAGCCAAAAGGCGAAGTAAATATTGTCCTATGATTTTCTGATCACTCATGTCGGTTAAGTCACTATCAACACTTTATCAGAGAATTCCCTTTTAATTTAGAAATTAAGACTTCAATCTGACACAATCCACATTTCAACCTTCATTCAAAGGTAAGACCTCTCCAGGCCTCCCCACCATAACTTCTGGGAGGAACAAGATAGCGTCATCTCTAAGTTTCATTTCTGGCTCTGACTCTCACATGGACGCATCCCCAAATTCTTAGATTCTGGGCACTCCTACTAGCAGGTGCCTCTCAGTTAGCTGGTCACTCCTCCACCCACTCAGCATTAAAAATGCCCCCTAGTTTCTGAAAACATCTAAACCCAGCAGCCACACTCATAAAATATGACCATTTAAGCAGAAGTCAGTCTTTTTTTTTTTTAACATCTTTATTTATAGTGGTTTTACAATGCTGTGTTAGTTTCGGATTTTAACAAACTGAATCAGCTATACATATACATATATTGCCATATCTCCTCCCTTTTGCGTCTCCCTCCATCCTCCCTATCCCACGCATCTAGGTGGTCACAAAGCACTGAGCTGATCTCCCTGTGCTATATGGCTGCTTCCCACTAGCTATCGGTTTTACATTTGGTAGTGTATATATGTCCATGCAACTCTCCCACTTCTTCCCAGCTTACCATTCCCTCTCCCTGTGTCCTCAAGTCCGTTCTCTACATCTGCATCTTTATTCTTGTCCTGCCCCTAGGTTCTTCAAAACCCCCCCTTCTTTTTTTAGATTCCATATATATGTGTTAGCATAAGGTATTTCTTTTTCTCTTACTGACTTACTTCACTCTGTATGACAGGTTTTAGTCCATCCACTGCACTAAAAATAACTCAATTTCGTATCTTATTACGGCTGAGTAATATCCCATTGTATATATGTGCCACATATTCTTTACCATTCATCTGTCAATGGGCACTTAGGTTGCTTCCATGTCCTGGCTATTGTAAATAATGCTGCAATGAACACTGTGGTGCATGACTCTTTTTGAATTATGGTTTTCTCAGGGTATATGCCCAGTAGTAGGATTGCTGGGTCATATGGTAGTTCTATCTTCAGTATTTTAAGGAACCATCATACTGTTCTCCATAGTAGCTGTGTCCATTTATATACCCACCAACAGTGCAAGAGGATTCCCTTTTATCCACACCCTCTCCAGCATTTTTGTTTGTAGAATTTTTGATGCCTTTTCTGACGGATGTGAGACGATAGCTGATTGTAGTTTCGAATTGCATTTCTCTAATGATTAGTGATGTTGAGCATTCTTTCATATCTTTGCTGGCAATCTGTATAACTTCTTTGGAGAAAGGTCTATTTATGTCTTCTGCTCATTTTAGGATTGGGTTGTCTGTTTTTTTAATATTGAGCTGCATTAGCTGCTTGTAAATTTGGAGATTAATCTTAGTTGCTTCATCGGCAAATATTTTCTCTCATTCTGAGGGTTGTCTTTTCATCTTGTTTATGGTTTCCTTTGCTGTGCAAAAGCTTTTAAGTTTCATTAGGTCCCATTTGTTTACTTTCATTTTTATTTCCATTTCTCTAGGAGGTGGGTCAAAAAGGATCTTGCTGTGATTCATATCATAGAGTGTTCTGCCTATGTTTTCCTCTAAGAGTCTGATAGTGTCTGGCCTTACATTTAGGTTTTTAATCCATTTGGAGTTTATTTTTGTGTATAGTTTTAGGCAGTGTTCTAATTTCATGTAGCTGTCCAGTTTTCCCAGCACCACTTAATGAAGAGGCTGTCTTTTCTCCATTGTATGCTCTCTCCTCTTCTGTCACAAATAAGGTGACCATATGTGTGTGTGCTTATCTTTGGGCTTTCTATCGTGTTCTGTTGATCTATAATTCTGTTTTTGTTCCACTACCATACTGTCTTGATTACTGTAGCTTTATAGTATACTCTGAAGGGCGGGAGCCTGATTCCTCCAGCTCCGTTTTTCTTATCAAGATTGCTTTGGCTATTTGGGGTCTTTTGTGTCTCTTGCAAATTTTGAAATTGTTGGTTCTATTTCTGTGAAAATTGCCATTGGTAGTTTGATATGGATTGCATTCAATCTGTGGATTGCATTGGGTGGTATAGTTGTTTTCACAATGTTGATTCTTCCAACCCAAGAACATGGTATATCTCTCCATCTGCTTGTATCATCTTAAATTTCTTTCCTCATTGTCTTATAGTTTTCTCCATACAGGTCTTAGTTCTTCTCTAAATGTCTGATAGAATTCACCTGTGAAGTAATCAGGTCCTGACATCTCTCTCTGTCAGAGTTTAACAACCACACATAGTCTATGGTACAGTCATCAACTTAAATTCTATGACATCTCTCTCTGTCAGAGTTTAACAACCACACATAGTCTATGGTACAGTCATAGACACAGAAGTCTATGGTACAGTCATCAACCTTGAAACAAATGGCTTATGGGTGTGCAAACATGGTTTTCAGCCTATATGGTGGCTAGGAAGGGCCTAGAGTTTTCAAGGACTTTTTAATTTTTGGTGCTCTATACACATAATATTTTTTCATTTTTTTAAACTGAAGTATAGTAGATTTACAATGTTGTGTTAATGTCTGCTGTACAACAAAGTGATTCAGTTATACATATATATATATATATATTATTTTTTTAATACTGTTTTCCATTATGGTTTATTATAGGATACTGAGTACAGTTTTCTGTGTTATACAGTAGTACCCTGTTGTTTATCCATTCTATACATAAAAGTTTACATCTGCTAACCTCAACCTCGCACTTCATCTCTCCCCCCCAACCTCCTCCCCCGTGGCAACCACCAGTCTGTTCTCTATTTCTGTTATTCTGGTTATATTTCATAGATAAGTTCACTTGTGTCATACTATAGATTCCACATATAAGTGATATGATCTTTGTCTTTCTTTTTCTGACTTAACAACTTCATTTAGTATGATAATATCTATTTTCATCTATGTTGCTGCAAATGGCATTATTTCATTCTTTTTTATGTCTGGGTAGTTCTCCATTGTATATATTCACCACATCTTCTTTATCCCTTCATATGTTGATGGACATTTAGGTTTTTTCCATGTTTTGGTTATTGTGACTAGTGTTACTATGAACATAAGGGTGCATGTATCTTTGAATTGTAGTTTTATCTAGATAAATGCTCAGGCATAGTGTTGGGAAAGTTGGACAGCCAAATGTAAATTAATAAAATTAAAAAACACCCTCTCGCCATACACAAAAACAAACTCAAAATATATTAAAGCCTTAAATATAAAACATGATACCATAAACATGTGGTCTGCTGAAAAGAAGTATATACATAAACTCAATTCTCTGGGTAATGAAGTACTATTTACTTTTTGTGGATGTGAAATGTTTGGCCAAAGAAAGCCAAGATTCTAGTGTGACTTAGTCACTGGAGTTAGTGTTCTGAGCTTGTTCCATGATTCACATTTAGGGACAGTGGGAGAGCAAGGAGTAAAAGATCAAGACAGGGCTTCCCTGGTGACACAGTGGTTAAGAATCCGCCTGCCAATGCAGGGGACACGGGTTGGAGCCCTGGCCCAGGAAGATCCCACATGCCGTTGAGCAACTAAGTCCGTGCACCACAACTACTGAGCCTGCGCTGCAGAGACCTCAAGCCACAGCTACTGAGCCCGCAAGCCCCAACTACTGAAGCCTGTGCGCCTAGGGCCTGTGCTCCGCGCGAAGAGAAGCCACCGCAGTGAGAAGCTCGCTCACCGCAACGAAGACCCAACACAGCCATAAGCAAACAAATTTATTAAAATAGAGAGACGGGAATAAAAAGATGTTGATTAAGATACACAGGAATTATGGGCAGAGTTAGTGAATGAACTCTGATGTAGTTGAAGCTCTGTAAATAGTAAGGAAAGTCAGATGTAATCAGATTGGTATTTCGATGGATAAACAGAATTGATATTGCTGTAAAAAAAAAAAAAAATCAAGACAAAGTCATCTCCACAGAGAAAAAGATCGCATGAACATATAAGCCCTTAGTGACAGCATGCAAGGGTTCCAGTTTACTATGCAGCAGTTTACTTTCTAGCCAGTGTTTTTATTATTATTAAAGACATTATTACTATTAATATTTTTAATGAGGACCTAACACTGCTGTCTTAAAAAACTGTAGAATAACTTGCCTTTTCCTTTTTCCTAAGTGACCCTTTTCCTTTTATTCACTTTGCATTGGTGTTTACATTTCTTCCTAAAATGAGTCATTAAAGATGGAAATGTTGGGAGCTTCCCTGGTGGCGCAATGGTTGAGAGACCGCCTGCTAATGCAGGGGACACGGGTTCGAGCCCTGGTCCGGGAGGATCCCACGTGCCGCGGAGCGACTGGGCCCGTGCGCCACAACTACTGAGGCCCGCACGCCTAGAGCCCGTGCTCCTCAACAAGAGAGGCCACTACAGTGAGAAGCCTGTGCACCGCAGCGAAGAGTGGCCCCCGCTCGCCACAACTAGAGAAAGCCTGCACATAGCAACGAGGACCCAATAAAAAAAAAAAAAAAAAAAAAGATGGAAATGTTAACTTAGTTGAAAGACATATACATGGCTGTGACAAAAAGTACTGGTATCCTGAATCAGGACAGAACTTGAAAAGAAATCACTGTTTTTATTCACCCTGATGAGTGGAACATTATAAAGAATATTCTAATGAAACAGGATAATATACTGAATACAATAAAGTCAAATAGTAATCCATTTTCATGTTATTCAGATCAATCTGAGGGTCAAATAACAAGTACATCCTACATCTTAAACTCACAAAATATTATACGGCAATTGTTTCCATAACGCTGGATAAAGGAAAGAAAGGTACAATAAACAGACTCAAGTTGTAGACTACAAAGAGAAAACCAACAACTTTCTAGTTTTTAGACTCAAAGTCTTCCTCACTTATAGTTTTAGGAGACTGATAAAGATTAACAAGAAGACTCCTAAGAAGATCATCATTTAGGTTTAAAGGGAATCCTGAGATTCAGGAAAGAATAATAGTAAGAGTTAGTAGGGGAATCAGAGAATGAGAGGAAGCAAAACGTAATGAGGATTGAAAAAAAGGTATCAGGAGTTGTGGTTTTCAGTGGTACCAAGGATTGAAGGCGCAGACAGGAATAACAGCCCTGAGGATCCTGAATGGCAATGACTTGTTAGTTACATTGGAGGGGTTGTGCTTCAGCACACTATCATTGATATAGTTATAGAGAATTGCTTAAATCTCATATGTGTCAAAAACTAGATAGCTACTGAGGAATTGCTAAAAGAAAGAAGGGAGATGTAATACATAATACTGGGTAAGATTATTTGCACAACCCAGGCATTTAACACAGCAGGAGTTTGAAATGATGCCTTTAATTTCTTGAGATATGTGTTTCCAAAAGAAGCAGAGTCATTAAAAAACAGAAATAAAAACAGTAACAACAAATGATAAAAAAATTTGGGTCAAAATCTGAAAAGATTTTAAAGCTCTAATATCATGTACCCCATAAACCCTGCTCTTTATACAAGTGAGGTATACATTAATAATAAGAAAAAGATTTAAAACTTTGACAACACTTAGAACTGAATGATAAAAAAACTTTACATCAAAACCTTGGAACTGTAGCTAAATCAATATTAGAGAAAATTTATAACCTAAAATGCTTATATTAGAACAGATGAAAGTCAGTAAGCTAAGCACATACTTTGAGAATTTAGAAAAATATCAACTAAAAAGAAAGAATAAAGAAGAGAAAGTCTAACTCAATAACAAAAAAAACCCCAATCAATAAACAAGCAGGAGACCTAAATAGACATTTCTCTAATGAAGACATATTGATGGCCAATAAGTACATGATATGATGCTCAACATCACTTATTACCAGTGAAATGCAAATCAAAACTACAATGAGATATGACACTGGTCAGAATGGCCATCATTAGAAAGTCTATAAATAATAAATTCTAGTGAGGGTGTGGAAAAAAGGGAGCTCTCTTACACTGCTGGTGGGAATGTAGATTAGTGTAGCCACTATGGAAAACAGTATGGAAGTTCCTAAAAATAGAGCTACCATATGATCCCGAAATCCCACTCCTGGGTGTACTTTCGGAGAAAACTCTAATTTGAAAAGATACTTGCATCCCAATGTTCATAGCATCTATCCAAGACATGGAAGCAACCTAAATGTCCATTGACAAATGAATGGATAAAGAAGATGTGGTATATATATATACAATGGAATACTACTCAGCCATTAAAAGAATGAAATAATGCCATAGAAAACATAGAAAAAAACTTATGGTTACCAAAAGGGAAAGGTCAGAGGAGGGATATATTAGGAGTTTAGGATTAGCAGATTAAAAACTACTACATATAAAATAAACAACAAGGTCCTACTGTATAGCAGAGAGAACTGTATTCAATATACTGTAATAAACCAAAATGGAAAAGAAAAGAAAAAGATCTCACACCATTTACAAAAGAAGGATTACTTCATAAATTGAGTTAAATTTATTGGCTATCTTTAGGAGGGGACAATAATTTAGATCTTCATTTTACATCATATATGAAAATAAATTCAACAGGGGAAGCACAGAAGCTAAAGTTATAAGGTAATGGAAAGTCAGTTTAGGGTAAATGTAAAGCTAAAATCTTAAAAAGATGAAATGACAATTTGGATAATTACTGTTGGTGATCTGTGGTCCTCTAGGAATAAACAAACATTAAGTAGGAAATCAACAATCACCAAGGGTAAGATCAATGTATTTGATTTAAAATTTACAGATGTTTATACATCAAAAGTCATTATTAGGGCTTCCGTGGTGGCGCAGTGGTTGAGAGTCCGCCTGCCGATGCAGGGGACACGGGTTCGTGCCCCGGTCTGGGAAGATCCCATGTGCCGCAGAGCGGTTGGGCCCGTGAGCCATGGCCGCTGAGCCTGCGCTCCGCAACAGGAGAGGCCACAGCAGTGAGAGGCCCGCGTACTGCAAAAAAAAAAAAAAAAAAAGTCATTATTAGTGAAATTAAATAAGAAACTGTGGGAATACCTCTCCAAAATACAGAGGGTAAAAATAAAGAATTTTTAAAACTCTATAAAGTCTTTTTTTTAATGGTCTACAATGGTAAAGAGATTTCGAAGAATAAGAACTACAAAAGAATAATAAGCATATAAAAAATAGTTCAACTTTAGTCATTGTATTTGTTGAAAGGAAATTGAAAAAAACGTAAAGGAGCCCCTTTTTTGTTTCTGCTTGTGTTTTCCAACACTGAAAAATATTTTAAAGATAAAATCCTCCCTGGGTGTCTTGGGAGAAATATAAGCATAGAAAACAGGTGTGTGTGTAAATTAGTATCAACTTTTTTAAAAGCAGTTTTACCACTATGCAACAAGAGCTTCACAACCTTATAGAAAATACACTATTGGTTCAAAAATACAAGAATATTTCCTGTGTAAATGATTAGAAATTCAGAGAATTACTTGGAAACAAAGATTGTCATTACAAAGAAAAATTTCAATTACTTCTACTCTAAGCATTTTAAATGTTTCTTTAGTACAATAAGGTGGTATAAGCAGTAAAAAAAGAGAAAGGTAAAAATTAGTGAATAAAAAAGCCTAAGTCTAAATGGAGAACATCAAGGAACCAAAGTTGATATGTTGAAAACACTCAAATCTCAGGCAAGACTGATGAAAAGAAAAGGTAAAGGAAGAGAGAAATAACACCAATAAAGGATGCTTTTAATAATGATGTAAAAGATTTAAAAAATAAGTTTATTCATACAAGTTTTTATGACATAAATCAGAAGACAGACAAAATGGACACATTCTAAGAAAAATATAAACTTCTAAAATTGACATAATATTAACAGCAAAAGCTAAATTTTTATATGGTATTAAAGAAAATTAGCCATTCAAAAACTGTCTACTAAGTTACACTAAATTTTCAAAATAAATGCAAGTTACACAAACACTTTCTAAGACAAGAAAAAGAAAATATTCCACCACACATTTATAAGATTGATTTAATTTGATACCAAAATTCGTTATAAGGAACATGAGAAAGGAAAATTACAGAGTATTCTCAGGTAAATAAATGCAACACTCTAAATTTGAAACTGTATAAAAAATATACAATACTAATCATAATTAATTTGAGTTCATTCCTGTAATACAAGATTGGTTTAATGACAGAAAATATATTGATTAACTTAACTCTATTAACTGATTAAAGAGGATAGTCATACATAACTAGAGAGAGTGCCTCCTAAGTGGAAAGTGCAATTTCTTTACCCCTTTTTAAAATAAAATTGATTGCTCTGGACTTGCTCACTCTTTTGTTGTTTCCTGAATTGGAACGTAGGCATAGAGCTGACCCAGAGGAAGAAGAATCCACACAATGGAAGAAACCTGGATCTTAGAAAAGTCTCCTTAAGCCAACCTGTTGGACCATCCTCTTGTAATGCTCAACCTAATTGTAATGTTTTATTTTGGTCCCTTTGGGCAACTTAATATCTGCACTAATTAACAAAGAGAAACAAGGGAAAATTTATGAAAAATAGCTAAAGTCTGACTGAGACACTGTTTTCTCCATTGCATAAGATGATACGGAGGAAGAGTACTGGAAGGAAATAAGCTTTGGAGGCAGGGACACCCAGGTTTAGATCCAAGGTCTACCACAAACTGACTGATTTTGGGCATGTTCCACTCTGTGATCCTCAGTCTCTCCAGCAATAATGTAGTAAATATCTCTACCCCAACTGTGTAGGTCCTTTTTAGAAGATGCATAACAAAGAGGGGAAATTGATACTCTTGGGAGTAAAATTAAAAATTGTGAAAACTATTTTTTTTAGAAGGATTGTCAGATAATATACAGGACATGTAGGTAATTTGAATTCAGATGAACAATGAATAACTTTTTAAAATAAAAGTATGTTTCAAATATTGCATGGTACAAACTAATACTAAAAAAGTGCCACACTGACCACCAAAGAGGCTATAAGCATTTTCAAGGCGCGTACAGCTCAGAGTCTCCTAGAGTAGCCAGGAGTTTTTAATTGTAAGTTTATTGTTGAACTTTATCCAGTTGTGTGGGTAACGTGGATAACACACGTGCAAGACAATTCATTAATAATTATTTTGCTAAGAAGCATAATGTTGTGGGGCTATCTGGTGCGCCATTATTGGGAGGGTGATCTTGATAGACTACACATTAGATTCTTTCAACACTTAGTTCCAAGACTGCCAGTGCTCCTCCAGCTTCTTATTAGATTAAGGCTGTGCTGAGATTCAGGGGCAGCTGGAATATGGGGAAATGTAGCTCCATGCTTATTACTCACAATAAACAATTCAACCTTGAGAAAACTATCCCAAGCCCACCCTAAGATCTCTTAGTGGAGTTTATGCCATTTATATCACTATCATATTTTCCCATATAAAACACTTAGAACAGTCCCACTTCAAAATATTTAAAAGTGGGCTTCCCTGGTGGCGCAGTGGTTGAGAGTCCGTCTGCCGATGCAGGGGACGCGGGTTCGTGCCCCGGTCCGGGAAGATCCCACATGCCGCGGAGTGGCTGGGCCCGTGAGCCTTTGCCTGTGAGCCTGCGCGTCCGGAGCCTGTGCTCCGCAATGGGAGAGGCCACAACAGTGAGAGACCCGCGTACCGGAAAAATTAAAAAATAAAAATAAATTAAGGTAAATTAAATTTAAAAGTATTTTGAAAAGATATTATGAACATCTAAATTATCGTGACACAAGATAAGTAGTATTTTTTTGCAGTATATGTTTTTCATATTCCATATGTCATTTATTCATAAATTTACTTATTCACTCATTCAGTAAATACTGATTCAATAGCTACTTTTGCTATTGTTATGCTGCATGTCAGGCTTATAGCCTAAATGAGACAGAAAATTCACCCCGTTGCCCTGATTTTCATCTAACCATTCATCCTGTCTTGTTCATGTTCTCTGGAGGTCCTGTGATAGAGCATGTAACTTGTCTAATCTCAATCTCTCTAGGTTACTCTTTGACCAATGAATTTGAAATCATTTTATAAAGTTTGCTAGTTCAGTCCTCATATATTAAGTTAAAAAGTTTGATTTGACCTCTACATAGAACTATGTGTAGGCCATGCAGGAACTAAATTTTGATCTTATTGATACTGCCACAAATGTACGTCTATTGAATTCAAGGCATTTAAAAAAACCTATCGGGCTTCCCTGGTGGAGCAGCTGTTGGGAGTCCGCCTGCCGATGCAGGGGACGCGGG
>NW_006797529.1:136030-146429 GCF_000442215.2 Lipotes vexillifer | reverse complement strand
ATTAAAAAAAAAAAAAAAAAAAAAAAAAAAAAAAAAAACCTATCAAAACCAATTTTCCTTATTAATAAAATTATGGAGCATGAGAATCTGTTGGAAGGTTGCAAAATGAGAATATATATCATTAAACCAAACAAAAACGGAGTATTGTACCCAGAAAAAAAGAGGTTGAGATTACTTGTTAATTCACTATTATTCTCTTCAGCAAACATTTATGCAGGCCTAATTATGGTAGTGTTATGTGAAGAAAACCTGCAGACATTCATCTTGCCCTCTAGAAATGTATGATTCATAATATAATTTGTATCTATTGAATACAGAAAGGTAAGAACTTGCTTATGTTCATTCGCTTCTGATTTTCTTTTCTGCAGCTTCCCTATATTTACTTACGCTATGTTTTTCTAATCCTCATCAACACATTAGCACCTGTTTTTTGATGTTTCTTTGTTTTATTTTAGTCACACTCTTCCCTGTGCTTAGAGTTTAGAAATTCTTTACTATTAATCTTTCTGGGCATCTGTTCTCCTTTCTTGTATCTATACTCTGAAAATATCCCCATGTGCCATAATTCAATTTACCTTTCTGGAAAGTAGTGCTAATAATATTTTCATAGGCCACAGACTGCTGGAATAAAATGAATAAAGATGGTTGTAACAAGATAGGTGGACCACCTGACTTTGAATTCCCCAAACAGATGTAGTATATTGCTCTGCCCAGGGCTACCAGACAGGAACACCCAGGGATTCTGAACATGACCAAGACTGTAAGCACCTGCTCATTATTATAGGCCAGCATTTTTCACAGATCCTCTTGCCAGTTTAATTTTATAAATAATCCACAAAAAGAAGGCATAACTGGCTGATGCTATTTAGGACTGCCAGCTCCCCCACTCAGCCTAGTTGAAAGCAAATTTATGGAAGTCGATTTCCTGAAAGTACTTTAAAGAAAAGTAAAAATCATTCAGTGTGTAAATGATGAAGCACTATAGCTACCACCTGTTGAGTATCTACTATGCACAGGGTACTATTCCATCTTCTTTATATATATTCTTATTTGATTTTCATACCAGTACTGCAAGGTGGGTTTATTACCTCTATTAATGGATAGGAAAGTTACAGAGACTTTAACAAAAGCTAGTGAGTATCTCCAAAGGTTTTGTTCTTCCCACAATAACACGCTACCTCCTGAGCTTTAATAAGAATCACACAGTATGTGCGTATATACTTAGCAGCTTAGACTTTGAGAAGATCTTGACTTTGGACTAAAAGAATAAGTGATGAAAAAAATCCTCCTTTGTAGAAAAAGAACATTCTATGAAGGGAGAGACTTGATTGGTTGTGTGAACAAGATGACTGGGACACTTAATAACAGTCTCTGGACACATGACAAAGAGGATGATTGGCAGTTGTTCTTTATTATTGACAAGATCAGTGGAGTGGAGGCCGGAGGTAGAAGTTACCAATTAAAATATTTGCAAGATGCTAGATAATAATTAAAACGGGCACTGTAGTACCCCATTACAGGAAAATTTAACAATTATCTTATTATTAGCCAATACAGGCATGGAAGTGAGGAGAGTAATTGCTGCATAAATTACAGTATTATGTTCCAACTATTTCCCAGAGTACTGGAAAAATATAATGTTTTCATTGTCAGATAAACCTCTACATAGTGCTTGAAGCACCAGGATAGAATTTAGCTAATAAATACATGTCCTCAGCATGTCTGAGACCTAGAAGGCTATGAAGACTGACATGCATGACGCTTTACGTGCATATACTCATCTGAGACAGGAAGCCACCTTAGATAACTTATAAACTGACAAGAGTCATTCTAGGTCGTTTTCAAATCAGATACCTATAAAGAATAATCTTTCAGGAAATGATTGTGGACTCTAATTTCAGTTATTGAGCATTCAGTTGACACTTGAGTTTACAGTGGTTTACCTGAAATGTATTCTACTTTTCATTAGACATTATGGTTCATTAGTAACTGACTGGAAGATTCCAGCCTAAAAAATTAAGACATATAAAATGCCAGAGTTCAAACTCTAGCTGTGGTTATTTTCAGAGAATTTTCCCCATCGTCCAACTTTTAGAAATTGGCGAGGTCTCACTAGCTCTGAATGATTAAATGTTCTATCTCTAAATAAAGTGACTTGGATGTCTAAGGACTTGATTGGACTTTGCAGTTGAAAACAGAGGGAATATGTTTTAAAACTTTGTTCTCCAAGATCATTGTTCTAGAAAACGCTCACTGCCACTTTCTTGAGGCATGTCTATCGAAGGCAAATAATCATAGGACGTTCTGAACTGAATAGCTAGTAAATAAAGCAATCTCCTGAAACTGTGATACTGACCTAAGTATTCAAGCAATTTAACTATTTGAATCATTTAATTTTAAAAGACTTTAAAATAATGAAGTTTTATCTTTTATAGAATTAAATTTAAAGTAATGGTCGCTTAAAACAGCTTATTATTTTTAGAGTAACTTGTGGTCCTAAAGTCAGCATTTTAGTAAATAGAAATTATTAGTGATTAGCAAACAAATTATGTATGTGTTACTAACACGTTTTGATTTTTTAAAAGGAGTTACTTTGCTATTGCAGGATTACGTTTTCCATAAAATTTTATTATATTATACAGGCTTTTTATATGCAGACTCTAAATAAACAAGTCTAAAAAATTCTTACAAATTCTAAATGAAATGTATTTTTCAACAAAAATACCAACTTTTATCCATCTTCGCTATATTACAAGTAAAATCATCTGTGTATAAAATAATATATTTATAAGGGAAACATTGAATATAGTCTATCTGTTGACAATTATCTAATTTAAAAATTTCCCTCAAAACACACTAGCTGAGACATGGCTTAAAATTAGTGGTGATGTCTTGAATTAGTATAATTTACAACCTTTAACTCTGCTCTTGTCATTCCCAGACTGAAGTTAGTAGGCAGACAAGGTTTTATTTTCATGCTCATGGGTCACAGATGAGCAAAGCTGGGAATGGATCACCGTGCACTCTGCAGAAAAGGAGAGACTGTTTTTAAGAACTTTACAACAAAGCAAGGGAATGAGTGCAAATGATACTAATTACATCACTACTAGGCATAGGCAGAAGATTATCAAGTTCAATATGCCTAAATAGATGATAGATGATAGATAATCTTTTAAATTACATGAATTAATGTTAAATATTAAATGTTAAATATTTTAATTACACATCCACATTCAAAATAGGATAGAAACATGGCATATTTGTAAATCTAATAACCATACAATCTAAAAACCAAGGTTTTAAAAACAAACAAAAGAAACCC
This sequence comes from Lipotes vexillifer, assembly GCF_000442215.2. Lineage (NCBI taxonomy): Eukaryota > Metazoa > Chordata > Mammalia > Artiodactyla > Lipotidae > Lipotes > Lipotes vexillifer. The sequence continues at coordinate 143,107 of NW_006797529.1, read as the reverse complement.
CAAAAAGTCAGGGGTAATTTAATTCCAGCTACAGAGTCTATCAAGGCATAAATTAGTTTATATTTGAACAGCTCTAATAACAGAAAATACATTATTGTTCAAAGTGTTTACTTCCATTATTGTGTTGGTTCCAAGCAGCATTAAGTTCTTTGATACATGGAATTGAAATTCAACTCCATAGAAGGATTTTAAAAATCATGGGTTAAAATAGGAAACTTGCAATATTGTGTTTACAATGGCTCCAATGAATGAGATTCTAACCATCATTAGGAATATGAAGAAGATTTAGGGCATGAGTTTGAGGCAAACAGAACTCTTACTTTAAATTCACTGGTATGCTGCAAAAAATGTGTTTCAATTTTTCAATCATACGATTTTTGTACTTACTGTAAACTTGCAGTTGTCTAATTTATCCTCGTTAGCTAACTGAAATTGAGTTCTGACATGATTATCCAGGTCACTTTCATGACTTTCATCACATTAGTATAGGTGCCAAAGATTACTGAGCAATGGCTAGACAGTTTTGGATCTGTTTTATCACGGCTAAAGACGCAAACTATGAAAAGCAGAGGAACTCATACGTTAAAATGTCCTAAAGCCTAGTTTGACTGTGAAAGTAAATTTTTAAATTCCAAAAAACTGTTTGGTATTTAAATTTTTTACTATAAATCAAAATATTTTTCCTAGAAAAAAATCTTACAATATTAGTGAAGAATGTTGGTTTTGTGCTTTTTCCACATAATATCACAGGATAAAATAGCTTCATTTATTTATTTTTACAGTCAGGAAATTTTCACCAAAGTAAATGATAGAAAAATAAAGAAAAGAATAAAGAATGCGATTGAAAACATTCCTTGTGGTTTTCAGAAAAAAAGTATGTGCCTCACCAGTCTGACTAGAGTATATATTTTTAGAGTTAGATAAATAAGTATGCATAGGCATGCATGAACGTACACACACACACACACACACACACACAGACACACACTTCCCCAAATAAAGAAGCAACCCAAACGGAATAATGCATTCTATGAGAAGTATCTCAAAAACTAGCAGCCAACAAGAAAGGAAGATTTTTAACTAATTTGTTGACTCCTATGGTTCTCCTAGAGTAGTGACCCAGTTTTACTCTCAGACTATGAGTCTCAGACTTAGACTTTGCCAAGGAGGGGGTCCTGTATAAAGCCTTGATATCCCCCTTTATCTAGTGCTTCAACTTTTTTACCCTCTAAATGTATTCTGTCACTTTGTCCATATATATACAAAATTAGTATTAGTAGCCTTCTTTATGATACTGGAGCAATTCTCAAGAAAGCATAGAAGGTAAATCAAATCCCCTGGGAGTCCTAAACAGTTTGAAGGGGCTCTTTCCCAGAGATTCAAACAGTTCTCCTAATTACCCTTTTCCCCCCTTGAGAGACCCTCTTTTAGAAGGCAGAATTTTCAAACAGGTAATGAGATTACCTTAAATATGCTTGTTACACACCGATTGTTAATATAATTGACTAATAAATATAATTAAGCCCACAAGGCTGACGTCTGTAGTCACTGTTCCATTGAATCCCAGAGCCATCATCATCCAAGGAAACAGTTTGAAAGAGTAGACTGGTGGTGATGGAGTATCCTTGGTGTCTGGAGCCAAGCATGTCCAACCATCAAGACTAGAAAAGCCCTATCAGAAAATATAACATGCTGATGATAATAATTGGGTTTTCTCGATCAGACATTTTCTTTGTAGTTTCATCAATCAGTTTCCAGAATTTCACAGAATCATGTATCTGTCTATTGTTAAACAATCAACTAAGATATTAGTTAAAAAAAAAATCATCTCTGACTTGTACAGTTTAAAAGTTTAGAGTAATAAGTGTCTCTATCCAGATATATTTTTTAAAGTCAGGGGGAAAAGTTGTTTTACTTTAGCTGGATAATGTTGAGAGCTGCATTATATAATTAAAGCAAATGATTGCCAGAACTTAAGGAAAGATTCTGACGGTTGAACTTTTAGATCTACTGAGGGCAAAGATGAAATACATAAACCATAAAAATTTGCTAAATTTAAACATAGCTTATCATGAGTCTTCTTGAATATAATACTTTGCTTTCAGTCTTTGTGTATTAACACTTTTTGTTTGAATAACGCAATCAGTCCTTTTACCTTTTTGTCAGATGACATACAATTGTAGCTAATGTACACTGTCTTAAATACCTGCTGGTGCTGCACCTATTTGGAAGCTGACCAATTGCTTAGCAAAGTAAATGTTAAAGAAAAACAGTACAATGCCTCTCTGAGTACTTTTTCTGTGTAATAAAACATACATTGTTAGCAAAATTTTAAGTAACTGCTGAAGATAAACAGCTCATAAACCAGGAACCCCACTAATTCTTTATGTGCCTAACCTAAGTTCCACTTCTTTTCATTCCACAGACACCCTATTTTTGGCCATCAAATTGTTGGGAGCCAGAAAACACAGACTATGGTCAGTGCAATATCTCCTCATTTTACTATTGACAACTAGTGTGTATAGGATGAACCCATGCTTGTATTTTATTATTCGTAACTGAGAAAAGAAAACCACACTTTTCAGTATGGGACTAATATTTCTAACATTGAATTTATGAATTGCCTTTTTTGGAAAGTCACCAAACCTGGTGGCAGCTTATTCCATGTTATAGTGCCCCCTGTGACTATTAAAAAAGTACTTTCTTCTGAACAGAGCTAGAAACAAGCATAAAAGCGTTATTTTTTTTATGTACCACCTTGGTCTACTAGAAAGAGTAACAAAGGGGCTAAGAGAGCCAGAGTTTTAGTTCACCTCTCCTATTTAGCTATGGTTTGTGGTAAATCCCTTGCCTTTTCCAGACTCCATTTTTCTCACTATTATTTGAGGCATCCTATGATTCTGTAAGCAGAAAGTTTTGTCAAAAATGAAAGGCCAAATGCAAGCAAAAGACACAATAGGAAATTTAATCATAGTGAATCAACTTCAGTCAACTTAGAATGAACTCAGTTCAACAACCATGATTTTAGTTAAGCTCTTCAAAGAAATAGGCCCCTAATAAGTGCTCATCGTCTTACATCTTCCTGAAGGCTACAGTTTTCAAAAATAATATTGTATGTATTGTTTTTAAATGTCATTTCTACAAGTATTCACTGAGAATTTGTTCCAATGCAAAGTATTATAGTAGGTGCTAGGAAAACAAGGAGACCCTGACTTTATCTACACTGTTGAGTAACTCATAGGCTAGACGAGAAAACGGAATTATACAGAAGGAGTTGCTGTGAAGTGCTGAGGGAATATAATAGTGGTATGTGTAAAATATATGGAAGTTTAAAAGAATAAGGGAGTGACTTTGAGGGTTTCCAGAGTGATTTCACAAAAGAACTGAGGGCATCTGAGTTGGATTTTAAAGGAGGGGAGGTTTTTCAGGAAACAAGGCAGAGAAGGCATTTGAGGCAGAGTGCCAGCATGTTCAAAGACAGAAACTTCACAGCAATCTGGCTTTTGTTGGCTCCTGGAGAGATGTTTTGTAAGAAAACCATAGGAAAGCCCATGGAGTCATCCCTCATTTTTGTCATTTCAGAAAGTTGAATTTCATAGTTCATCCAAGGGTGGTCAGGTGCCAACAAAAGATTCAAACTAACATAATTTATGGAAGACAATCTGAAAACCATAATACTGAACCATTAATAGAGAGAATAGATTATTCCTTTCCAGTAGTGGGAATATTGATTTTTTCATCCAGGGTACACAGTCTTCCAAACTGACGCACTTGGAGAAGAAGTTAATTTAAAAAAAAAAATGCCGATTTGTGGATCTGAGTTGGAGAACTTTGTGATGTATTTTGTCCAAACTGGGATGATACCTGGGAATTATTTCACCAAAGAGTATGAAGTCCTAGTGGAGAAAATACCTGCACACTTGAGAAGGAGCTCATGGAGAAAAACCCAGGTGTTGGAGGCAGAGAGACCTTACCACAGATACTGCCACAACGATGTACCACATACTAACTCTGTGACTTGGGCAAGCATGTAACATCTCTGAGCCTCAGTCTGCTCACTTTTCAAGCAGAAATAATAATACTGACTTTCTAAAGTTGTTGAAATAACCCAAATTAATATGCCTAAAAAAACTGGTATTGCTCCTATCATAATTAATAAATCAAAATTGCTTTCGGTTGTCATCGTTATTGCCTGACAAACTCTCTCTGTTCCTTACACAAAAGGAAATTCTTATTCTTAATGTCCTCTCAGTCCATATTTTGTGTTTTTCATAAATATTTTAGTGTTCCCAATTGCAGTTCATGTTTCAGCACTTCACTGTAAATTAATGTTTCTGTGGTAAGGCCAAGGAAATGGCATGGCTTACACAGAATATCATTTACAGAACATCCCTCAAAGTCAGTCATCTCAAAATTATTAATGTCATTCAGTTTAACATTAGCTCTTATTGGTGTCCATTTCAAAGGGAATCATCTTTTATACTTTCTACCGAAACCTGGAGAGCCTGCAGTTTTTAACTAAAAATAAGCATAGTCTTTATTATTCTATTTGTTTCCCCCCCGAATAAACATATACCTGTTTATGTCTCACTTGCTCAAGTGAAGAATAAAATATTATTCAATAAAAAGTTATAGAAAAAATGAGAGGAAGTGAAATGATCATGATCTCAGACACTGTCCCACTCTTACAGGCAATGATGTGTTGTCTTTTAAGAATTTTCTTTTTAGGTACAAGTATAGAAGCAATTCAAATTATCCAACTTTGAATTTTCTACCACCATTTATTTAAAGAACATTTATAAAGTATGAACACTTGCTTATAAAGAGGATGTTGTTGATGAACACTTTCTATGAACACTTGCTTATAAAGAGGTTGTGATGTAGTTGGGTGTGAGGCCCAATAGAAATAATAGTGATTACTTAGGCTGTTTATTCTGAGACAGCTTGGGGGCAGACAGGAGTTTATTGCTTAAAGCAGGTTTAAAGAATGGTTTATATTCTATTAGTATCTAATGTCTATTCCCATCACCAATTCAAACTTACTAGGAAGCCTCTGCAGAACATAAACCTCTTAAGCCAGTTTATGTGGAGAAACACTTTTCCATGGTTACCTTGGTTTTGTAGAAAAATAGAATATGTTGATCATGTTTAATGACAAAGGCAAAGTACTTTGCAAATCAAGTTGTGTGAAATTTCTGGTATTTTTTTCACCCAAGTACAAAAAAAATATTCCAATCCAAGCCAATTAAAATGGAGCCCGGAATGGACTTCTCAGGTGTATTTGCATAAGAATCATCTAGTATAAAAGGATTGTAATGAAGGTTGGAGGCCAAGACACGAGGAAGTTTAAGAGAACTGTGATAAGAAGTAGAGACAGTAGTGGTGCTAGCAAACTGCAACAGAAGCGAGAGACAGGAAGTTCACTGATATCTCTAAGCACACACATTGCACGTTGAAGTTCCTACAGATGATCACACATTGACCAATATCTTTCGTCTGGCTCCTTTTGAGGGTTAAATCTCCAATGTTCATATAACACTTGAACTCCAAGAAATCAAAATTTCCAATAAAGACAGGAGCTGACCATATACTTGTATGATTCATGTCACTCACTTCACCTAAATCCTAGTCCTGTTGCAGCGTATCTTAATTGAATACTTTTATATTTTGTTAATTGTAGATATTTTTGCAGTTTTATTTTTTTCATATATTACATTAAAGTATTATTTTTCTTGATTAGTGAGTTTTTGGCCCTCCCTTGACTTTCGCCTCCTAGGCAAGTGTCATACTCATCTCATCCTAGGGCCAACTGACACCAACATATGACAATTGCAGAAAGGCAGAGGTGTTCTCAACATAAGGACCTTTTAACAATGAAAATTGTCCGGAACTTGCATTATCTTGTAGGATGATGGTTGTGCCTTAGAAAACAGTCAACCAAAGGCTTGTATTTTCTCCAGGATGTTGTGAGGTCTTTCAGGCCTAGGGAGAGAGATTCCACTTACTGAACTGAAGAACTAGACATCACTAAGTTCCACCTGTGAAAACCATGCTGAAATAATATTGAGTTCTGGTTGGCCAATCATAGCAATTGTATGCTGACATAAAATAATCACAGCAACTTTGAGATAAATAGTAATTTTTTTCTTTCAGGGACAGATTTTAATTTGGTTGGTTAACATTGATATAAAGATTGCTCTAACCAAATACTGCATTTTGGGGATGGATGACAAGGAATTTATGATTAATTAGAAAGATTGAATACACAATAAATCAGTGAACTTTAAAATAAATGCATGGGCAAAATCAAATTAATAGCATATATAACTTCTTGTCTGTGTCTTAAATGTTAGTTGACAAAATACCAATGCTTTAAATCTTTGTATATTAATAATTCCGTGATATATAATACTGAAAAACTTAGAATTAAAGATTTGGAGGAAAATAGAAGAAATTCAGTTTTCTAAAAATTAGTTTGTTTCTTGACCTAAGACACTGAAATGCTTTCCAAAATATTCATCCCGTTAATAAAATTGTGTGGTGTAGTGCGGTTCCTATTTCATTCTCTTTGGCACTTTTTAAGTTGTTTGTTTCATAAGACCTTTAATAGAGCCTCTACAGTTCTATGTAATAGTCCTACGTAAAACTCCTAAAACCTTTGCCGTTCACTTTTGATGACTCTGTCCCTGCTGTGTCTATTTTTTTTTTTTTTTTCTTTTTTTGCTGTATGCGGGCCTCTCACTGCTGTGGCCTCTCCCGTGGCGGAGCACAGACTCCGGACGCGCAGGCTCAGCGGCCATGGCTCACGGGCCCAGCCGCTCTGCGGCATGTAGGATCCTCCAAGACCGGGGCATGAACCCGTGTCCCCTGCATCGGCAGGCGGACTCTCAACCACTGCGCCACCAGGGAAGCCCCCTGCTGTGTCTATTTTTGAAGTACGTGTTAGTGGTTCCTAAAACCATGTTTTAGAGAAGAATTTCTTAAATTTCTATTTTTGGTACAGTTTTCAGTATATAAAAATTTGAACATAAAATAGGAGAATTCCCCTAAACCACCTCAATACCACCCACACTCTTT
>NW_006797529.1:108758-135994 GCF_000442215.2 Lipotes vexillifer | reverse complement strand
CTATTATTAATATGTCACATTAGTGTAGTAAATTTGCTACAATTGATCCAATATTGAAACAGTATTATTAACTAAAGTTCATAGTTTACAAGAGAGTTCACTCTTTGTATTGTGCATTGTGTGGGTTTTGACAAATGTATAATGACATGTATCTACCATTGCCCTAAAATTTCCCAGCGTTCTACCTGTTCATCTCTCCCTCTCTCCTCCTGAACCGCTGTCAACCACTGCTATTTTTACTATCTCCTTAGCCTTCCCTTTTTCAGAATGTTATATAGTTGCAATCACACAGAATGGAGCCTTTTCAGATTAGCTTTATTCACTTTAGTTCCTTCTAAGTCTTTGAATGAAGTTGTTGAAGAACATCTTTGATGTCCATTTGTTCCAGCACCATTTGTTGAAAGCACTATCCTTTCCCCCATTGAATTGCCTTTGATCCTTTGTCAAATACTGGTTGACTATATTTATGTGGGGCTATTTCTATTCTGTTCCATTGATCTATTTGCCTGTTCTTTCTCTAATACAGCACTTTCCTGATTACTATAGATTTATACTGTGTCTGGAAATTGGATAGTGTCAGTCCTCTATATTTGTACATCTCCTTCAGTATTATATATTCTGGGTATTTTGCGTTCCAGAAACATTAGGATCAGTTTTTCAATACCCACAAAATAACCTGCTGGAATTTGGGATTGCATATCAAATTAGAAATAACTGATATCTTGACAATATTGACTCTTCCTATCCATAAACATGGATTATCTTTCCATTTATTTCTTCTTTGATATTTTTCATCAGAATTTGGAGTTTTAATAAAGATCTTAGTACTCATTTTGTTAAATTTATACCTAAGTACTTTTTATTTAGCACACTATTTACAGTTGTTTGCTAATGTAAATGACATATTTTTAATTTCAAATTCCAATTACTCATTACTTATTTATAGAAAAGCAAATTTTATAACATTAACTTGCTATAATCACTTTTTCGCTCTAAGAGTTTTTTAGTTGTTGCTTTGGATTTTCTATACAGACAAATATCTGTCATCTGTGAACAAAGAGAGTTTTCTGTTTTCCTTTTCAAACTATATACTTTTAATTCCTTTTTTCTTGTCTTATGGCATTAGCTAGAATGTCTTGTAAGATGTTGAATAAGAGTGATGCAAGGGGACATCCTTGCTTTGTTCCTCACCTTAACAGTAATGCATCTAGTTTCTAACCATTTATTATCATGTTAGCTCTACGTTTTCTGTAGATGTTCTTTCTCAAGTTGAGGAAGTTTCCTGTCCAATCCTAGTTTTCCGAGAGTTTTATTTACTTGTTTTTGTTTGTTTATAATCAGTACTATATTTCATCAAATACTTTCTTGGCATTTATTGACATGATCATATGGTTTTTCTTCTTTATTCTGTTGATATGACGGGTTACAGTAATTGACTTTTAGTCAGCCAGTCTGTCATAACAACAATAAATCTCACTTGGCTATGATGTATAATTCTTTTTATACTTTGTTGGATGTGATTTGCTAATATTTTATTGAAGATCTTTTTAAACTTGAAGTATAGATGATTTACAGTGTATCCATGTGTACAGCAAACTGATTCAATTATATACACACATACATATATATACACATATATTCTTTTTCACATTCTTTTCCATATTAGGTTATTATAAGATATTGAATGTGATTCCCCGTACTATACAGTAACACTTGTTGTTTATCTGTTTTATATATAGTAGTGTGCATCTGTTAATCCTCAATTCCTAATTTATCCCTCTCGCCCCATTGGAGATCTTTGCATTTATGTTCATGAAAACATTGATATGTAGTTTTCCATTCTTGTAATGTCTTTTTAGGTTTTGGTATTAGGATAATACTGACCTCAAAGAGTAAGTTAAGAGTATTCCTTCTCCTATTTTCTGGGAGCCATTGTGGAGAATTGCTATTATTTCTTCCATTTTAATGTTTGGTAGAATTCACCAGTGAAACCATATTAGCTTTTGTGCTTCCTGTTTTGGTAGGTTATCAAGTACTGATTAAATTTCTTTAACTGATGTAAGCCTATTCATATTATCTTTTTCTCCTTGCGTCAGTATTGGTAGATTGTGTCTTTCAAAAAATTGGTCTGTTTTATCTAGGTTTATCTGTTTATCAAACCTGTGAGCTAGAGTTGTTTATAATATCCCTTTATTATCTTTTTTAAATAAATGGACTCAGTAGTGAGAGCCCTTCTTTATTTATGTCAGTAATTTGTGTCTTCTTTTAGTTTGGCTAGAGGTTTATTATTATTGATCTCTTCAAAGAACCAGCTTTTGGTTTTGTTGAATTACTTTATTGGTTTCCTGTTTCCAAGTTCATGATTTCTTCTTTTTTTTTTAGTTCATTGATTTCTGCTCTAAAATTTTAGTATTTCTTTTCTTCAGCTTACCTTGGATTTAATATTTTCTTTTTTTTTTGTTTTTTATGCTGGAAGCTTAGGTTATTGATTTTAGATCTTTATTCTTTTCTAATATATGTATTCAATGCTATAATTTTCCCTCTAAGCACAGCTTTCACTGCATCACAAATTTTCATTAAGTTGTATTTTTATTTTCATTTAGTCAAAAATATTTCTGTTTCTCTTGGAATTTCTTTGACTATATGTTATTTACAAGTGTGTTGTTTAGTAACAGGTATTTGAGGGCTTTCTAGCTGTGTTTCTGTTATTAATTTCTGGCTTAATTCCATCGAAGTCTGAAAGTATACTTTGTATGATTTCTACTTTTAATAATTTGTTAAAGTGTGTTTTGTGGCCTAGAATGTGGTCCATTTTGGTGCATTACCTGGGAACTCGAGAGAATTGTACATTCAGCTTTTGCTGGATGAAGTATTTTATAAATTTCAATTAGATTCAGTTGATTGAAGGTGCTATTCTGTTCAACTGTGTCTTCACCGATTTTTCTCCCCAGCGGATCTGTCAGCTACAGATAGATGTGTGTTGAAGTCTTCAGTTATAATACTTATTTGTCTATTTTTCCTTAAGTCTCTCAGTTTTTGCCTCCAGTATTTTGATGCTCTGTTAGCATAAACATTAAGGATTTTTATGTCTTCATGAGAATTAACTCCTTTATCATATAATGCCCCTATTTATTCCTAATAATTTTTTTCTGCAGTCTACTTTGTCTGAAATTAATTTATCTACTCTTGTTTTCTCTTTATTAGTGTTAACATGACATGGCTTTCTTCCCCTTTATTTGTAATTTATATGTGTGTTTATATTTAAAGTGGGTTTCTTATAGACAGCACATAATTAGGTACAGTTTTTAGCACACTCTGACAATCTTTGTCTTTTAATTATTATAGTCAGACCATTCCCATTAGAAGTGTTTATTAGTATTGTTGGATTAATATATATCATATTTGTAACTTTTCTATTCATTTCCCCTTTTCTTTGTCTTGCTTTACTTTTCTTTTTCCTTCCACCCTTTTTCTGCCTTCCCTGATTTTATTTGAGCATTTTATATGATTCAACTTTCTCTCGTATCTAAGTATATAAATTATAATTCTTTTTAAATTTTTAAGATTGCCCTAGAGTTTTAAATAATTTGATGTAATTCTTAGCCTTTGTCTTCTATATGTAAGGTGTTCCCTCCTACTCCCACCCCAGCTTTGCTATCTCTCCATCTGCTTGTATCATCTTAAATTTCTTTCCTCATTGTCTTATAGTTTTCTCCATACTGGTCTTAGCCTTTGTCTTCTATATGTAAGGTGTTCCCTCCTACTCCCACCCCAGCTTTGTTCAAGGTTTTCACTTTGTCTTTGGTTTTCTACATTTAGAATATGATCTATATTAAGTATAGTGTTTTTGGTATTAATCATGCTTGGTGTTATATAATGAGTTTCCTGGATTTGTGGTTTTAATGTCTATTGGTTTCCTAAGGCTGTCATAACAAAATACCACTGACTACGTGGCTTAAACAACAAAAAAATTTTTTCTCACAGTTCTGGAAGAATTGTTGGTTTTTAGTTTGTTCAGCAGTAACAATTTCCAAGCTACTTATAGGATGGACCAAAAGTCAGAGAGCACTTTTTTTAAGGGAATTCCTTTAGTTTTATATTTTATTTATTTATTTTTGGCTGTGTTGGGTCTTCGTTTCTGTGCAAGGGCTTTCTCTAGTGGCAAGCGTGGGCCACTCTTCATCACAGTGCGCGGGCCTCTCACTATCATAGCCTTTCTTGCAGAGAACAGGCTCCAGACGCGCAGGCTCAGTAACTGTGACTCACGGGCCTAGTTGCTTCGCGGCATGTGGTATCTTCCCAGGCCAGGGCTCGAACCCGTGTTTCCTGCATTGGCAGGCAGTTCTCAACCACCGCGCCACCAAGGAAGCCCCAGAGAGCATATTTTTATAGTGGGAAAAATATGAACAGATCATGACCAAGCTTGTTGTTTTTGTTTACTTTGTATCTGCTTTTCTTTCATTTTTTTCTTTTTCTTCAGTATTTAATTCTGGGATGGTTTCTGAGCCAACATCTAAGAGAAATGGAAAACATAAAGTTGCTTCTTTCTGCTCTATGTGTTCTCCCTTCCCACTGGGCTTTGGAGAGTATCTGAAAAGCAACCATTAGTGTCTTTTGAGGTTGTTGTTTTCCCCTTGATTTCCCTGTAGGCAGCTTTAGAGCTGCTGTAGAAAGGAAAGGGAGAGAAACCTGGCACTCTCGATTGGAAAAGCATGATATAAAGGCAGAGACACAAGATAAAAGTGTGTTTAAGTAGAATTCTAGTAAGCCTTTCATGTTCTTAAATTTTATATATGTTCTACTATAAACCTGTAAAGAACATAATTTACATGTTATGTTCCAACATTTTTTCCCAAAAGCTATCATGATCAGTGGTCATTTCTAAATTGATGTGCCCTGGATCAAAATCAGAAGTGGATTCATAAAGAAGAATAAAATGTCACAACTTACCAGAAATGTCCCATCATGATTCAAAATTACAGATTATCTGGAATAATTAAAATTTTAAACCATAAAATAAAAATCTTCACTGATCCAACAACTTTGCAGTAATCTAATTTGTGGAAATGATGGACTCCCATACATCTCTCTTAATAAAAATGAAAATCTATATTTAATATTTTATTACTGTAGTTATAAAGGATAGTATTGGTAATATAATTTATTTTATAAACGAAATATTCACCGTGAAATAGTTTTAGCAAAAACAACAAATTATGTCTTAAAAACAAAATGCATTTACTCGATAAACAGAACTACTTTATTGTCTAAGACTTTTTAATTTTAGAGCTAAAGCATTTATGACATCTTAAAAATACAAATATCAGCACAAATTGTTCTCCTTTATAAAATGTCCCAAGATTTTGTCATTTCAAGACACAAAACGTACTGATTAAAATGTTATTGAATGAATTGGGTCCTGCTGCTCACTGCTTACAAAATCAATTACATACAAATGTCAGGAGAAAGGAAAGGTGACTTTAATGAGAATGCCAGCAATCTGGGGAGATGTTGGACTCAGCGCTCTTCAAAAACCACCTCCAAATATTCTGCTCAGCCATAAACACTCTGAAAGGCAAACAGAGATGTAATCTCAGGAAATTATTGAGATGGAGGTCAGAATCATTGCAGTCCCCCACTGTGTGCCGGCTTGTGGACTCCTCATGATCTTCCTCTAGATAAATGTTCACACAGTTTGGTCACAAAGTTAGATCAGGGGATTACTGAAAGGGACGCAGGGAAGAGATATGGTCATCTGTTAATTACGTATTCTTCACTTCTACTTCTTTGATCTATGGAACTGACAAGTTAGGCAAGGTATTGTGTGATTAAAGTTGCAGGATACAAAATTAATACACAGAAATCTGTTTCACTTCTATACACTAACAACAAAAGATTAGAAAGAGAAATTAAAGAAACAATCTCATTTACCATCACATCAAATAAATAAATAAATTATTAAATACCTAGGAATAACCCTAACTAAGGAAACAAAAGACCTATACTCAGAAAATTATAACATACTGATGAAAGAAATCAAAAACGACATAAACAAATGGAGAGATATACCATGCTCTTTGATTGGGAGAATCAATGTTGTCAAAATGACTATACTACCCAAAGTAATATACAGATTCAGTGCAATCTCTATCAAATTACTAATAGCATTTTTCACAGAATTAGAACAAAAGAATTTACAACTTGTATGGAAACACAGAAGACACCAAATAGCCAAGGCAATCTTGAATAAGAAAAAAGGACTTGGATGAGTCAGGATCCCTGACTTCTGTCTATACCACAAAGCTACAGTTATCAAAACAGTATAGTACTGGCACAAAACAGACATATAGATCAATGGAACAAGATAGAAAATTCAGATATAAACCCACACACTTATGGTCACCTAATCTATGACAAAGGAAGCAAGAATGTACAAGGGAGAAAACACAGTCTCTTCAATAAGTGGCGCTGGGGAAACTGAACAGCTACATGTAAAAGAATGAAATTAGAACACTCCCTAACCCCATAAACAAAAATAAACTCAAAACGGATTAAAGACCTAAATGTAACATCGGAAGCTATAAAACGCTTAGAGGAAAACATAGGCTCTCTGACATAAATCTCATCAAGAAACTTTTTGATCCACCACTGAGCATAATGAAAATAAATAAACAAACAAATGGGACCTAATTAATCTTAAAAATTTTTGCACAGCAAAGGAAACCAGCAACAAAATGAAAAGAAGACTTACAGAATGGGAGGAAATATTTGCAAACAAAGCAACCAACAAAGGATTAATCTCCAAAATATACACATAGCTCATGCAGCTCAATATCAAAAGAAACAATCAAAATATCTAAATAGACATTCTCCAAAGAAGACATACAGATGGCCAAGTGTCACATGAAAAAATGCTCAACATCACGAATTATTAGAGAAATCACCCCACACGGGTCAGAATGGCCATCATCAAAAAATCTACAAGCAATAAATGCTGGAGAGGGCATGGAGAAAAGGGAACACTCCTATAAGGTTTGTGGGAGTGTAAATTGGTAGAGCCACTATGAAGAACAGTATGGAGATTCCTTAAAAAACTAAAAATAGAGCTGCCATATGATCCTGCAATCCCACTTCTGGGTATATATCTGGAGAAAACCATATTTGAAAGGATACATACACCCAAAGTTCATTGCAGTACTATTTACAACAGACCTAAATGGCCATCAAAAGAGGAATGGATAAAGAATATGTGATACACATATACAATGGAGTGTTAGCCCTTAAAATGAATGAAATAATGTTATTCACAGCAACATAGATGGATTGACCTACAGATGATCATACTAAGTGATGTCAGACAGAGAAAGAAAATGTCATATGGTATCACTTGTATGTGGAATCTAAAGAAATGGTACAAATGAGCCTATTTATAAAACAGAAGTTTAGTCACAGATGTAGAAAAGAAAATTGTTACCAGGGGAAAACGGGAGGGACGGATAAATTGGGAGATTGTTGTTGACACACACACACTACTATATATAGAATAAATAACGAATAAGTACCTACTGAATAGCACAGGGAACTATATTCAATACTCTGTAATGACTTATATGGGAAGAGAAACTAAAAAAAGAGTGGATATATGTGTATGTATAACTGACTCACTTTGCCATACAGCAGAAACTAACACACTGTTAATTAACTATACTCCAATTTAAAAAAAAAAAGATTTGAAAGGTGTGCTTGTGCCAGAGATGAGTAGAGCATGGGGGTGCCTGGTTTAAAAGTTAATTAAAATATAGCTTTCCTAAAGTGACAAGAGGCTTCCTTCTGAGGGCAGTTTTCTGCAAGAGCTGCTTACAAAAGGAACAAACCCTTAAATGGTTTGGTTTTTACCTGACTTATGCAAAGATTAAGACACTTTATTTACTCTCTTTCCCAAATATTATATACTTTCACCTACACATATGAATATTGCACAAACATTTATTTATTTATTTAAGATAAATAGAGCATCTCTAATAGTTAAATAGTTCCAGTATCCATAGTTATGTGTGATTGATTGCAGCAGTGCTTTCTTCAAATGCCATTTGCAAATACATATTAATAATGCTCTTTGGTTTGGGAGTTTTCTAACATCATTCTTTGGACTTTACACATAATTTTAGAATTTTTAGTTAAGGATGATACATATTTTAGTGCGTTAGAAAATGTATTACAATGATTTAGTTATGACGTTACATCCCTCTCTAAATTTGAACTTATTTTTTAACATCTTCATTTGAGTATAATTGCTTTACAATCTTGTGTTAGTTTCTGCTTTATAACAAAGTGAATCAGCTTTACATATATACTCATATCTCCTTTTTGCATCTCCCTCCCACTCTCCCTATCCCACCCCTCTAGGTGGTCACAAAGCACAGAACTGATCTCTCCATGCGATACAGCTGCTTCCCACTAGCTATCATTTTACATTTGGTTGTGTATATATGTCAATTCTACTCTCTCACTTCGTCGCAGCTTACTCTTCCCCTTACTGGTGTCCTCAAGTCCATTCTCTACACTTGCATCTTTATTCCTGTCCTGCCCCTGTGTTCATCAGAACGATATTTTTTTTTTAGGTATTAGGTCGTATGGTAGTTCTATTTTTAGTTCTTTAAGCAACTTCCATACTGTACTCCATAGTGGCTGTATCAATTTACATTCCCACCAACAGGGCAAGAGGGTTCTGTTTTCTCCACACACGCTCCTGCATTTATTGTTTGTAGATTTTCTGATGGTCGCCATTTTGACAGGTATGAAGTGATACTTCATTGTAGTTTTGATTTGCATTTCTCTAATGATTAGTATTGTTGACCATCCTTTCATGTTTTTGTTGGCGAGCAGTATATCTTCTTTGGAGAAATGTCTATTTAGATCTTCTGCGAACTTTTGGATTGGGTTGTTTGTTTTTTGATATTGAGCTGCATGAGCTGCTTGTATATTTTGGAGATTAATCCTTTGTCAGTTGCTTCTTTTGCTAATATTTTCTCCCATTCTGAATGTTGTCTTTTTGTATTGTTTATGGTTTCCTTTGTTGTGCAAAAAATTTGAAGTTTCATTAGGTCCTATTTGCTTATTTTTGTTTTTATTTCCATATCTCTAGGAGGCGGATCAACAAGGATCTTGCTGTGTTTTATGTCAGAGTGTTCTTCCTCTCTTTTCCTCTAAGAGTTTTATAGTGTCTGGTGTTACATTTAGGTCTTTAATCCATTTTTGAGTTTATTTTTGTGTATGGTGTTATGAAGTGTTCTAATTTCATTCTTTTACATGTAGCTGTCCAGTTTTCCCAGCACCACTTATTGAAGAGGTTGTCTTTTCTCCATTTTATATTCTTGCCTTGTATTATTCTTATCAAAGATAAGTTAACCATATGTTTGTGGGTTAATCTCTTGGCTTTCTATCCTGCACAAACATTTAAAAGTATTTGTGTCGACTGAAATAAAAAACACACAATGTAAGAGTAGTGAGTTTCATCCAAGGACCTTACTGAGGACTAGAGCCCAGGAGACAGTCTCTCAGATAGCTCTGAGAAACTACTCTGAGGTAGGGGAGGAGCCAATATATATATATGAATTTCTGGCTGGGAAATGCATGTAGTCAAACATAAAATGATTACTACTAATCACAAAGAGCAGATATCTCAAGTTAATTATTTTAGTGCTTTTCTATGTGTAGGAAGATGCAAGATTCTTGGGTGGTTGAAATTCTTCCTTAGACATGCATCTTAACCATCCAGGAGACTGTATGTTCAAAGCACAGAATGTATCATCCTATTTTTCCATCTTGAATTCCCCTCAGGGCACACTGTCTGTGGGCAACTGCAGTGGGTTGCCACTTAACCTTTTGTGTAAGGGGATAATGAATGACTCTTTGTTCTTTTTGTTTACAAATGTATACTTGCATCATGCCTACATAAAATACACATATAGTTATCCAGATTGAAAATTATAAGTCCTAGACATAGTATCTACAAAATAAAATTAAGGTTATATTAATATTTTTGAAATACCAGCCTAGTTTATAACCTCAATCTCTAGAAATGCTGCTGTTGTACTGAAAATAACTGCAGTTAAGCAAGCCACCAGCTTGGAAGTATCATGTCGCTTATCTCTCCAAGTGGTGAAACAAACCTACTGAGAAGATTCATACCTAATGATTTGTGCTACTTATTGGTTTCTGGTTTGGTTCCATCCTTACATTTCCTTATGAGTCTTTTCTTCCTGTCAGCTACCAATAATGATATGAAAAAAGAGAAACATTTGACATATTTGATATTTTATAGCAAACGATATTCAATTCTTAACTGCCTAATGTCAGCATTGTTATTTTTATATTTACATTATTATTTATTCATATATTAAGCAAGGAAAAGTTTTCCTTTAACTCTGCTATGTATGATATACATATGTAAATATATTGTGTTCATGTTTGTGTATGTGTATTGAAGGTGGGTGAGGGATGATTTTTTTGTATGGAAAGACCAATTCTGGAAGGATTGAAATACATTACAATTTTAAATAAGCAAAATCAGCGACATGCTTCCAAACAAGGAACTAATTCTGTGTCTCTGCAAGTCACGAGAATGGAATTTTTAGGACCTGCTGCTATCTCTCAAATGCTTTATATTTCACTGTTTCTTGAAGTGTGGCCCTGATTTGTCTGCATCAGCTTTGATGATTTTAAAATCCAGATTCCTGGTCTCTTTCTTGCCCAGTTGAATCTGAGACTTCAACCTGAGAATTAGCATTATTAATTAGCTCTTCCAGATGTACACTATAGTTTGAAAAACAGGCAGTCATTATTTATTTAGTTTACCAAGTCTGATTAACTTGATATTTGTATTTCTGGTGTCTCTACATTTTCTCTCATTTTGAATGATCATTCCTGTTTGTTCAAGAACATTTTAAATAATGGTATAACAGAAATTTTAATTTGAAATTAGCTTATCTTTATTATAACTTTACATACATTATTTGTTTTAATCTCTCTCAAGAAGTCTTCAGAGTATTATTAACCATACTCTACAGATGAAAAAACCACAACAAACAAAAAAACAAAACCAAGAAAAAACAAAGGACTAGAGAGGTAAAGAATCTACCCTGCTGCTAAAAAGGACAGAGCCAGGATTGGAACTCAGGACTTCTGACTTTTATGCTATTCCCATTCTACTGTACTTGCCTTTCTTTCACGGTCCACTGGGCATGGGTGTTTCTCAGTTACGCCATACCATGGTGGCATTTATAAGACTTATAGCTAGCTTGGTGTTTAGCTACATGTGGCCAATATGCAGCTGCCTATGCAATGATATTAAAGGCATAGTTATGCACAAGATAATTCAGGAAGGACCTGCACAGTGAATCAAATAGAGGACCCAGGTTGAAACCTAGATTATATCAACATTTACAGACAAATTACCAGAAGAGGAACCAGCAAAAGAGAATGAGAGCTGTGGAGATGAGATTTCAGTGAAGGGATGGAAAGTTAGGAAACAAAGGCAGTAATAAGCTGATAAGCTCGGAATGTTTTGCCAACTATTTGACAATGAAGTGAGAAGATAGAAAATGTTGGATGGGTGGATGGATGAATGAATGAATGGGATAGAGAGAAAAAAATGGAAAAAGCAAGCTTGCTCAGTAGATGGAAATGATGATGCAGTGTTAGTGGTATGTCGTTCAATATGGAAGAAAGATGGATTTATTTGGAAAATAAAGGGACGTTTTAATGAAGGGATAGAGATTAGAAAAAGTAGGATGAGCAATGCATCTTCTACAGATGTTTGCCCAGGATACAGTAAGAAAGAGCAAAGGATTCCTAATTCAGTCCAAACTCTAGCACTACTTTCTCTCTCTAGTGTGCTTATTCCTAACAGGAAATACCCTTTGGAATAATAATTTTCCATCCATCCGTGCTATCATTTAGAACTTAATTTCAAACATTATGGCACATTTTAGTCAGGTAAAAGTTTCCATTATCTTACCCTACTTAAGTTTTAGGTAGAAAAAAAAGAAACCTCAATAACAATAAAGTGGCACTGGATAGGAAAAACTGTGGAATAGATATGTTTGTTTCAAACAAAGGAATATGGATAACTCATATGTGAACTATAATGTATGCATGTTTTTTGTGAAATTATTGGAAACCTATTGTCTTGGAATGCAATTGATGTAAATATGCATCATAACACACCGTGAGATTAAATAATTTATAGCAATCTGAATAGTGGTGATAATATAAAATAAACATTAATTTTCAATTTAAAGTCACTGAAAATTATTACCAACTCAGAACAACACTGCAAATGCTATAATATCCTCTTAAAAAATTACTGGAATCCCAATGATCCATGGTTACATGTGTTCAAAACTTTGTGACATTGCCAAGTGTCATGTGACAGTAAAACTTCCCAGGAAAATCTTAATTGGAGACCACAGTAAATTCTGTTAATGGGCTAGTTTTAGTCTATGAATTTCAAACTTTATTTTAACCTTTTTGGTTGTCATATCCTGATGCAGACTGAAGGAAACGCAGCATTGGGTCATTTCACAGCCCTTCAGAAAGAACCTTAGAGCAGTGGGCTGTGGACCTATTTATGAGAATCATGGATTTGGGGATTTGTTTGGATTAACAAACTCTCCCAGTTCCAATTCCTTGGATATACCAAGTACGCCTTCTAGCTTTTTTGTGAATTAATTGAATCACATAATCAAGTGCCTTTCTTCAAGTGAAAATACAGTAGAAGTACTTAGAAAAACGTAGTTGTAGTTATTCACTGGTTATTTGGTTATTGTAATTACAATTTTGTAATTACAATTTCATGTATTAAAAATTGTAACTGTGGTTTATTTGGGACCTGGATCAGGATAGAAATATTCTGGCTTAGGTAGATCTTTTTTTATTTTACCTGGTGGGGTTGGAATAAAAAGGGGGTAAGAGGCTTTGACAGTATCAGTGTACAAGCAAAACTTCACATTTTGCTTAGGCTTAATAATTACAAGAAGCACATTATTTCATTTAAAGTTTTACTAAAGAAAAATTGTTAATCATGGTAACCATGAGGGAAAAAAAACACATTCACACTCCTTATGGAGACTTTTTTGAAGATCAAAGAATGGAAGGGAAATTTTTAAAATAACAAAGATCATTGGTGAGATCATTTATAATTTAAATACTAATAGGCAATGCATTTTACAAATTAGCAATACTATTTCATGAAGATTCAGTTTTCTCAAGTCTAGCAATTAAAGCAGCATTATTTTTTCATTGTTTTAATATAGAGTGGCTGGGGGCGTGCAAACTACTCCACTCAGTTTTTGGTCCTTGAAATTTTCTCAGCATGGGAAGTTAGAAATAGAACCTTCACATCCTGGATGGTATTCTATATCTTATGACTCTCTGGTTAGGTAACAGAAATTTTTGTGGCATAATGCTGAAATAAGACTACTTCTAAGTACAAGTGATTTTCAAAAAAAAATTTTGTTTTCTTTAATTAAAACCTGCTTAAAGGGAAATTTGCATATCTGATTTCATATTTTCCTTGAGCAAGGAGATGGTAGGGGGACTTAATATTTTGTTTCTACATTCTCTTAATAGGAAGGAGATTTAGATTGTTTTAAATCACACTAGAAAAAGGTCCTCATGGGAACCGTGGAGAAAGTGAAGCAAGAGAGTAAACTTGAGCACCTGGCTAGGTTCTGAATTTTCTGGTGACATAGCAATTGCATGCGCTACAACTCTTCTTGCCTCAGAATGTCAATGTTAGAGTTAAAACATGACTTTCCCCAGTAATGGAATTTCAGAGCTGCAGGGAATCTGAGATAATCCAATTCGACTATCTCAGCTAAAGGAGGCAACTGAGTTCCAGAGAGTGACAGGATTTGCCAAGCCAAGGTCACAAGTTATTGGCCAAGTTTAGAACACACTAAAAGTTAGATAAGTAGAAGACTGCTGAATTCTTACTTAGCAGAGCATTCAATAAAGACTTTCAATAACTTATTGAAGTTACTTTTCTTAGGCTATTAAGGACATATACCAAATGTGCTATGCCTTTGTATTTCTATCATTGTTATGGAACAAATTCTGGTAAGATAAGTTTTCTGTGACTGACATGGATTATGCATTCGTGCTAACTTTGAGGTGTCAGGTTCTTTTAAGTTTCTCTGCAAGCCTAGAAATATTATCCTAAGGCTGCCCAGTCTCCTACTTTTGCTTCCTGGTTTCTTTGTAAAGTATTGGCCAGCTTCCAATTATTATAATAAAAGTAACAGTGATAACACACTGTACTCCCAGATTACCGTACTATTTGTCAGGTTCTTGTACTATTCATCAGGCTGATTTCCTGGAGGGAGAGGCAAAGGGTAAGAACTGCAAAAGCATCTTAAACATATTTCTGTTTTATAGTTTACCAGCTGGGGAAAAACAATATCTCTGCTTAATTTATAGGAAGGAACTAGAATACTTCTGTCCAGCTCCCTGACTATTCAATTCAAACCACCAAATGAAATACCTTGGAGTTAAAATGTGTCAAGAGTGATTCACAAAATGGAATCATTGGAACATGACTTAGCAATTGCTGAGTGCTTTTTGAAGGTTAAATCCTATCCAAAGGTGGTACAGTACCCTAGGTGGACTTTTAATGATATACCGGCAGACCGTCTAGGGCACAGTTACATGAGAAGTTATCAAAATGAATAGTTCAACAGCCTCTTTCCAAAGTGACTGGCACAGCCTTGGGTGAACTTTATAGAAATTTGCTTAGAGATCCTGGTCTCCAGCTAGCATTTCTATGCCTTAGGCCACTGTAGTTAACATAGACATAGATGACTTCCCTACTGAAATCTGTTTCACAATATGAGTAACCAGAGCATACTGTCTGGTTACTGTCAGATGGCCCAAGAACACTCTGACTCACCTACTTATAATTTGTATGGCCCTGGGAGTGGACTTAGGCTCTTTGGGTTTCACTGATAGCATCAGTACCTCCTTTCTGAGACAGTTGATTTAAGGGTCTGGATAAGCTAATACATGTAAATGCCTTAAGATAGAGCAAGGCTCATGGAAGCTTGATTAGATGACATTTCCTTTTCCTTAAGGAGGAGACAGACGTCCACAGCTTTAATTATTTTCATATTTATAGTTCTTGGCTTTTATTCCAGAGATGTCTCAAAGGAATTCTGTCTCCTTAAAACTAGAACTTCAAGGTAAGTATTTGAAGATTTTAAAAGTCCAAGTGTTCAATTACCGTAGCAGATCTCCCTATTTTAAACAGAAGTATAGTTGATTTAGTGTTTCATGTGTATGGCAAAGTGATTCATATATACACATAATATATATATATGTATATGTATATATTCTTTTTCACATTCTTTTCCATTATAGGTTATTACAAGATATTGACTATAGTTACAGGTGCTATACAGGAGGTCTTTGTTGTTTACCTATTTTACATATGGTCGTGTGTATCTTTTAATCTCTGATCCCTAATTTATCTACCCCTTCCTTTCCCCTGTGGTAACCATAAGTTGTTATTTACGTTGGTGAGTCTGTTTTGTAAATAAGTTTTTTTAGATTCCACATATAAGTGATATCATATGATATTTGTCTTTCTCTAACTTACTTCACTTAGTATAGTAATCGCTAGGTCCATCCATGCTGATATTATTGACATTATTTCATTCTATTTATGGTTAACATTCCACTGAGTGTGTGTGTGTGTGTGTGTGTGTGTGTGTGTGTGTGTGTATACCACATCTTTTTATACACTCACCTGACAGTGGACATTTAGGTTGCTTCCATGTCCTAGCTACTGTAAATAGTGCTACAAGGAACATTGGGGTGCATGTGTCCTTTCGAATTATGGTTTTCTCCAGATATAAGCCCAGGAGTGGGACAGCCGGATCATATGGTAGCTCTGTTTTCAGTTTTTTTGAGGACCCTCCTTATTGTTCTCCATAGTGGCTGTACCAGTTTACATTCCCACCAACAATGTAGGAGGTTTCCATTTTCCTCACACCCTCTCCAGCATTTATTGCTTGTAGACTTTTTGATGATGGCCATTCTGACTGGTGAGAGGTGATAGATATCTCATTGTAGTTTTGATTTGCATTTCTCTAATAATGAGTGATGTTGAGCTTCTTTTCATGTGCCTCTTGGCCATCTGTATGCCTTCTTTGGAGAAATGACTGTTTAGCGCTTCCACCCATTTTTTAATTGGGTTGTTTGTTTTTTTTTTGATATTGAGCTGCATGAGCTGTTTGTATACTTTGGAGATTAATCCCTTGTCAGTCTCTGCGTTTGCAAATATGTTCTCCCATTCTGAGGGTTTTCTTTTAGTTTTGTTGATGGTTCCTTTGCTATGCAAAAACTTTAATTAGGTCCCATTTGTTTATATTTGTTTTTATTTCCATTATTCTAAGAGAGGGATCCAAAAAGATATTGCTGCAATTTATGTCAAATAGTGTCCTGCCTATGTTTTCCTCTAGGATTTTTATAGTATCCAGTCTACCATTTAGGTTTTTGATCAATTTTTAGTTTTTTTTTTTTTTTTTTGCGGTATGCAGGCTTCTCATGGTTGTGGCCTTTCCCGTTGCGGAGCACAGGCTCCGGACGTGCAGGCTCAGTGACCAGGGTTCACGGGCGCAGCCGCTCCGCGGCATGTGGGATCTTCCCAGACCGGGGCACGAACCCGCGTCCCCTGCATCGGCAGGCGGACTCTCAACCACTGCGCCACCAGGGAAGCCCAGTTTTTTTGTATGATATTAGAGAATGTTCTAATTTCATTCTTTTACATGGGACTTTCCAGTTTTACCAGCAGCACTTATTGAAGAAACAGTTTATTCGCGATTGTATATTCTTGCTTCCTTTGTCATAGATAAATTGACCATAAATGCGTTGTTTTATTTCTGGGCTTTCTATCCTGTTCCATTGATCTGTATTTCTGTTTTTGTTCCAGTACAATACTGCTTTGATGACTGTAGCTTTGTAGTTTAGTCTGAAAGTAGAGAAGGTTATGCCTCCAGCTTTGTTCTTTTTCCTCAGGATTGCTTTGGCAATTCTGGTTCTTTCATCGTTCCATTTAAATTTTTGGATTATTTGTTTAGTTCTGTGAAAAATGTCATGGGTAATTTAATAGGGATTGCATTGATTCTGTTGCCTGCTTTGTGTAGTATAGTCATTTTGTCAATATTGATTCTTCCAATCCAAGAACATGGTATATCTTTCAATCAGTTTATGTCATCTTCAATTTCTTTCATCAGATCTTAAAGTTTTCCAAGTACAGGTCTTTTGCCTCCTTAAGTAGGTTTAACCTAGGTATTTTATTCTTTTTGATACAATGGTAAATGGGATTGTTTCCCTAATTTCTCTTTCTGATATGTTAGTGTATAGAAATGCAAGATTTCTGCATATTAATCTTGTACCCTGAAACTTTGCCAAATTCATTGATAAGCTCTAGTAGTTTTTGGTGACATCTTTAGGAGTTTCTCTGTATAGTAACATGTAATCTGCAACCAGTGACAGTTTTAGTTCTTCCTATTCAATTTGGATCCTTTTATTTCTTTTTCTTGTCTGATTGCTGTGGCTAAAACCTCCAAAACTATGTTGAATAAAAGTGGCAAGAGTGGGCCTCCTTGTCTGCCTGATCTTAGAGGAACTACTTTCAGCTTTTCACCATTGAATATTATGTTGGCTGTAGGTTTGTCATATATAGCATTTATTATGTTGATGTAAGTTTCATCTAAGCCCACATTTTGGAGCGTTTTATCATAAATATGTGTTGATTTTTTTTTTTTTTTTTTTTTTCACTGTCGTGGCCTTTCCCGTTGCCGGACGCGCAAGCTCAGCGGCCACGGCTCACAGGCCCAGCCGCTACGCGGCTCAAGGGCCCAGCTGCTACGCGGCATGTGGGATCCTCCCAGACCGGGGCACGAACCCGTATCCCCTGCATCGGCAGGCGGACTCTCAACCACTGCGCCACCAGGGAGGCCCAATGTGTGTTGATTTTTTTCAAAAGATTTATGCATCTGTTAAGATGATTATATGGTTTTTATTTTTCGATTGGTAATGTGGTATATCACACTGATTGATTTGTAGATATTGAAAAATCTTTGCATCCCTGAGACAGATCCCACTTGATCATGGTTTATGATCCTTTTAATATAATGTTGGTTATTATGTTGAAGATTTTTGTGTCTATATTCATCAGTGATATTGGCTTAATAGAATGTTTTTGGGAGTGTTGCCTCCTATTCAGTTTTTTGGAAGAGTTTGAGAAGGATCAGTATAAGTTCTTCTTTATATGTTTCGCCTGTGAAGCCTTGTGGTCCTAGATTTTTGTTTGTAGGGAGTTTTTAAATTACAGATTCTATTTCACTTTTAGTGGTCGGTTTTTTCAAATTATTTCTTCTTGATTCATTTTGGTGGGCTCTATGTTTCTAAAAACTTGTCCATTCCTTCAAGGTTGTTGAATTTGTTGGCATATAATTTTTCATAGTATTCCCTTGTTGGTTTTGGGGGGGGATTTCTCTGGTATCAGTTGTTACGTCTCCTTTTTCATTTCTTATTTTATTTCTGTTCTCTCTCTTTTCTTTTTGGTAAGACTGACCAAAAGATTTGTCAATCTTCTTTACCCTTTCAAAGAACAAGCTCTTGGTTTTATCGATCTTTTCTATTGTTTTTAAATTTCCTTTTTATTAATTCCTCTCTGATCTTTATTAATTCCTTCCTTCTGCTAACTTTAAGTTTTGCTTATTCTTCTTTTCCTAATTCTTTTTTGGTGATGTCAGATTGTTTATTTAAGGCTTTTCTTGTTTTTTTGAGGAAATCTGTATTGCTATGAAGGTCCCTCTGAAAACAGCTTGCACTGTATACCACAGATTTTTTATAGTTGTGTTTTTATTGTCATTTGTCTTAAAGTGTTTTTAAATTTCCTCTTTGATTTCATTGTTGACCCATTTGTTTTTGTAGTAAAATGTTGCTTAGTGTCCACATCTTTCTGCTTTTCCCATTTTTTCCTTTAATTAATTTCTAGGTTCATACTGTTGTGGTTGGATAAAAATGCTTGATATAATTCCTATCTCTTAAATGTTAAAACTTGTTTTGTGACCTAACGTGTGATCTATCCTGGAGAATCTTCCTTGTTCACTTGAAAAGAATGTGTATTTTACTCTTTTTGGATGGATTGTCCTTTAGATATCTATTAAGTCCAACTGGTCTACGGTATCATTTAAAATCACTGTTGCCGTATTGATTTTCTATTTGTATGATCTGTCCATTGATGTGAGTGTGGTGTTAAAGTCTCTTACTATTATTGTTTTTCTGTCAATTTCTCCCTTTATGTCTGTTAGTATTTGTTTTATGTATTTGGGTGCTGTATATTAGGTGCTTATATGTTGATGAGTGTGAAACCCTCTTCTTGTATTGATACTTGTACCATCGTATAGTGTCCTTTACCTTTCTTTATGGCCTTTGTTCTAAAGTCTGTTTTGCCTGATAGGAGTATTTTGAACCCTATTTTCCTATAATTTCCATTTGTATGAAACATCTTTTTCCATCCCCTCACTTCTAATCTATGTGTGTCCTTTGTCTTAAAGTGGGTCTCTTTTAGGTAACATATTGTAGGCTCTTGTTTTTCTATCTAGTCTACCACTCGGTCTTTTGACTGCTGCATTTAGTTCATTGACATTTAAGGTAATTATTGATAGGTATGTATTTATTGCCATTTTAAACCTTGTTTTCCTCTTGATTTTATATTCCTTCTTTGTCTCTTTCTTTTTCTTTCTGTTTTCCCTTCTGTGGTTTGATGATTTTCTTTTGTATTATCCTTATGTTCTCTTCTTTTTATTTTTGATGAAACTATTGTATATTTTTGATCTGTGGTTACCCTGTTTTTCAAGTATGTTAACCCCTTCCTATATCTACTTGCCTTAGACTGGTAGTCTTATAAGCTCAAACACATTCTAGGAAAGGAAGAAAAAATCTGCATTTTCTTATTCTGGTTCCCCACATTTTATGATTTTTATGTCCTCTTTTACATCTTCATGTTCATCCTTTTGATCTTCATTGTTGTTATCACAAAAAGAAAAAATTTTAATGTGCGTACTGGCTTATTTAGGTGACTTCCTTTCCAATTCTGATTTTCTCTTTCCTATAGATTCTTACCTCTTTTCTATTTAGAGAAGACCTTTCAAAATTTCCTTTAGGATAGGTTTAGTATTGCTGTATTCTTTTAGTTTTTG
Source organism: Lipotes vexillifer (assembly GCF_000442215.2). Lineage (NCBI taxonomy): Eukaryota > Metazoa > Chordata > Mammalia > Artiodactyla > Lipotidae > Lipotes > Lipotes vexillifer. The sequence continues at coordinate 115,721 of NW_006797529.1, read as the reverse complement.
CTTGTCTGAGGTATTCTTTACCTCTCCCTCTATTCTAAATGATGATCTTGCTGGGTAGAATATCCTTGGTTGCAGATTTTTCCTTTTCAGGACTTTGAATATATCTCACCACCCCTTCTGGCTGCAACATTTCTGTAGAGAAACCAGATGATAGCCTTATGGGGGGGTTCCCTTGTTATTTACTGTTTGTTTTTCTCTTGCTGCCTTTAGAATCCTCTCTTTACCTTTAAATTTTGCCATTTTTATTATAATACGTCTTGGTATAGGTCTGTTGGGTTTATCTTGTTTGGGACTCTGTGCTTCCTGTACCTGGATATCTTTTTACTTCTTTAGGTTTGGGAATTTCTCAGCCGTAATTTCTTCAAATACATTTTTGATCCCCTTTTCTCTTTCTTCCCCTTCTGGAATCCTTATTATGCATAGATTGGCATGCTTTATATTATCCCATAGGTCTCTTATATTGCTTTCAGTTTTTTCATTTGGCTTTCTGTCTGTTGTCCTGATTGGGTGATTTCCATTATTCTATCTTCCAGATCACTTATTCACTCTTCTGCATTATTCATTCTGCTATTCATTGCTCAGCTTTCAGTAAAAAACTCAGTAACTCAGTAAATGAGTTTTCTAATTTTTCTTTGTTCCTCTTTATAGTTTCTAATTCAGTTTTACATTACTCTGCATTTCTGTCAATAACTTTTCTTAATTCCTTCAGTATTTTGATTGTATCCTTTTTGAAATTGTCCGACTGAATAGGTCTATTTCATTGTTTGTTTTTTCAGGAGAATTTTCTTGGTCTTTTAATTCGGTGTCATTCCTCTGCTTCTTCATTTTACTTATATTTCTCTTATTCTGTGACTTTAGGAGAAACAATTATCTACTGTTGTCTTGGAGGGCTATTTAGATGTGGGAACATCCCTGTGCAGCTTGGTGTGGGTTTAATCTTTTTGGTGCAAGGGATGTTTTTAGAACGGACGTCTGTCACCTCTTTCTTCACTGTATGCTGGCCATTATCCCCTTTTTAGGGGGTGTGCAGGTGCAGTGGCTGGAGTCCAGTCCTGGGATTCTCAGCGGTGGTGGCAGCTCACCCCTGGAGCATGCGATGGAAGCAGAGGTGGCTCACGACCATCCCTGGCACCATTAAGGGCAGTGGTGATGGCTTCTGACTGATCCTGAAGCCCAGGGGTGTGGTGGTGTGGGCTTGTGACTGTTCCTTAAGCCCAGGGCAGGGGGTGATGGGGTGGTGGTGGCAGCTCGCAACTGCTAGTGGATTCCATAAGGGTGGCAGTGCTGGCTTGCAACCGCTGCTGTAGCCTGAGGGGGTGTTGCAGCAGTGGCTAACGATCACTCCTGTACCTCGTGTAGGTGGTGTCCTGCCACCTGAAAGTGCATGCAAGGAAAAGCCGCAATGGTGTGTCTTCCCACTGCCCTCATGCACCCCCCCCCCCAAACAATGGCACCTGGCCTCTAAGGTGAGCTGGGCTTCCCCTGCATACACCCTCAGTGGCAATTGCACCAGACTCTAGCCCCTTCAGTCTGTTTCCACTAATCCCATACCAGTCTTCTCCCTGGGTTTGAGCTCCAAAGCCCAGCTTCAGCGTCCAGCCCATGCCCACACCAGCAGACACTCATCTCAGTCTGTGGCGTGCAGGGCAGTAGCACTGACCATCTGTTCTACCTGCTTCAAACCGGTTACTGCAATCTCTTCTAAGGCTATGAAGCTCCACCTTCTGTCCTGACTGATTTCCCTGCCAGTGAGGGGACTTCCCAGGTTGCTTCCTCCCATGGGCACAGGTCCTGTCCAGATTCCTTTCTCATTTTCTTTTTTTTCTTTTTTCTTTTGTTTTACCCATTTACATGGAGATTCTTCTTGCCCTTTCAGAAGTCTTTCTTCTGACAGAGTTCAGATACTCTGTGAGAATCTTTCCACCTGTGGATGTATTTTTGATGTATTTGTGGGAGGAAGTGAGCATCACATCCTACTCTTCCACCATCTTGATTGCTTCTCCACCACAATTAGTTTTTTGTTTTGTTTTGTTTTGTTTTTGCAGTATGAGGGCCTCTCACTGTTGTGGCCTCTCCCGTTGCGGAGCACAGGCTCCGGACGTGCAGGCTCAGCGGCCATGGCTCACAGGCCCAGCCACTCTGCAGCATGTGCGATCTTCCTGGACTGGGGCACGAACCCACATCCCCTGCATCAGCAGGCAGACTCTCAACCACTGCGCCACCAGGGAAGCCCTCTTCTGGGTTTTTATCTTGATAAATCTTCTCTAATAAAGGCATTTGATCCCATACAGTAACAAATTCATACTCCTATTTTATAATAACATAACCTTCATTATTAATATAGAAAATTTAATAATTTAAAAATAATTTATATAATACATTCTCCTAGTTAGTTTTCTTTTAAGATTTATCTTGCTTTTAATATTTGAGTTGTTGTAGAGTCATAAATTTAAAAAAATAAAATTACCTTAATTACTGTTATTTCTTACCTTTTCATTCCTCTAAGTGCACTCCTAATGACTAAATAGTTAAATGATTCTTAGATTTTATAGTGCTGCATTAACATTAAATTTAAAGTACTTCCAAGGAACTATTTTGGAAATTATGTTTTTAAAGAAGATAATTATCTCTTTTTTCAGAGTGAAATGAAGATAATTTCAGTTTGTTTTTAAAAGGTCCAAAAATTATTGAGGTTTTAATATATGTCCATTCAGCATAGATATAATTACAAAATATATTTACATATTTGGGTAGGTGTAAGAAGAACTGACTGACACAGCATACTTCCCAGAAATTTTCCCATATTGCTCCCCCTCACCCCTGAATGAAATAAAAAACAAAGAGCAAATCTAGACTAGAATGTATCATACATTTACCTTCAGGGTAATTATCAATATGTATGTTCCTATTACCATTTTCTTAATTGTTTTGGGTTTGTTATTGTAGGTCTTTTCTTCTCCTGTGTTTCCTGCCTAGAGAAGTTCCTTTAGCATTTGTTGTAAAGCTGGTTTGTTGGTGCTGAATTCTCTTAGCTTTTGTTCTCCGTGAAGCTTTTGATCTTTCTGTTGTATATGAATGAGACCTTTGCTGGGTAATTTTGTTGTAGGTTTTTCCCTTTCAACACTTTAAATATACCCTGCCACTCCCTCTGGCCTGCAGAGTTTCTGCTGAAAGATCCGCTGATAACCTTATGGGGATTTCCCTTGTTTGTTATGTGTTGCTTTTCTCCTGCTGCTTTTAATATTTTTTCTTTGAATTTAATTTTTGTTAGTTTACTATGTGTCTTGGTGTGGTTCTCCTCGGGTTTTTCTTGTATGGGACTCTCTGCACTTCTTGGACTTGGGTAACTTCCCAAGTTAGGGAATTTTTCAACTATGACTTCTTCAAATATTTTTTCATACCCTTTCTCTTTCTTTCTTCTTCTGGGACCCCTATAATTTAAATGTTGATGTTTTATGTTGTCCCACATGACTCTGAGGCTGTCCTCAATTCTTTTCATTCTTTTTTCTTTATTCTGTTCCTCAGCAGTTATTTCACCAATGTATCTTCTGGCTCACTTATTTGTTCTTCTGCCTCAGTTATTCTACTATTGATTCCTTCTAGTGTACTTTTCATTTCACTTATTGTGTTGTTCATCTCTGTTTGTTTGTTATTTAGTTCTTCTTGATCTTTGGCAACATTTCTTATATCTTCTCGATCCGTGCCTGCATTCTATTTCCAAGATTTTGGATCATCTTTACTATCATTACTCTGAATTCTTTTTCAGGTAGCTTGTCTATTTCCTCTTCATTTATTTGGTCTTCTGGGTTTTTACCTTGCTCCTTCGTCTGTAACATATGTTTTTGCCATCTCATTTTCTTTGATGGGTGGGGCTGTATTCCTGTCTTACTTGTTGTTTGGCATGAGGCTTCCAGCACTGGAGTTTAGAGCCAAGTCTTGGTGATGAGACGGTGACTTCCAAGAGACCTCACTTTGATTAATATTCCCTGGGGTCTGAGGTTGTTAGTCCAGTGGTTTGGAATTGGTGCTCCCACCACAGGAGCTCAGGCTTGACCCCCAGCTTCTGAACCACAATCCCACAAGCCACATGGCGCAGCCAAAAATAAAAAGGAGCATAACAGTTACAAAGAATAAAAAATAAAATTAATAAGTAAAAAATATATTAGAAAAATATATATAAATGAAACAACAGCAAGGTAAAACAGAACCACAATAGAAAAAAAGAAGCCAGAAAAGGCCTTGGCTGTGGGGGTGGGGCTTAGGCAGGGGAGGGGCCTAGGCTCAGGACACTCACAGTTGGAACATGCCCTGGGAGTGGGGCTGGGGCAGGGAGGGGCTTAGTCTGGAGGGGCGGCAGGCCTAGGTTCAGGACCCCGAAAATGCCCTGGGGGTGTTGGGTGGTAGATTTTAGGCTCTGCTTGGCCAGAGGGGCCTCAGAGTGTGGAGGATCTGGCCCAGTACCCAAGCAAGCTCCATGGGGCCCAGTTGGGCAGGGGAAACACTGGCCATGTTCCCTTCCAATCCTCTGATTCCCCAAGGTTTTCTCCCCATCCCTGTTGATTCCCTCATGGTGAGTGGGCCCCTCTGAGTTTGTAAACACCTCCCCTTCCCCAGCCACCCCTCAGTGTACCAGTCCCATTCCTCCTCCTCTTATCCTTCCCCCTTACTCTCCCTCATGTCCTACCTGGTCTCTTGGGGGTTCCTCGTGTTCTCTTAGGTGTCTGAGGTCCCCAACCAATGCCTGGTATGTGCCCTAGTGGTGAGGAGATGCAAACTCCACATACTCTTACTCTGCCATCTTAACTGCACCCCCAGATATTTTTAATTTTATTGACGTTCAATTGATCAATTATTTCTTTCGTAGATTGTGCCTTTGCTGTTGTATTTATAAAGTCATCACCAAACCCAACGTCACCTAGATTTTCTTCTATGTTATTTTCTACGAGTTTTACAGTTTAGCATTTTACATTTAGGTCCAATTTTGTGAAAGACATAAAGCTTGAGTGAGCTTTTAAAAAATCTAAAGACTACCAAGTTACTTTCATCTTAAAACCTTCCAATGACTTCCACTTGTGTTTAGAACTGAACCAAAGATTTTACCATGGTCTATAATTTCTACCTAACTTAACCACTTTCCACGACTCCAAAGTGTCAGGGTACATTTTTCTCCCCTCTGCTACAGCAGACTTCCTCGTGCCTCTGGACATGTGGAATTCATTCATGAAACACATTGAAGTAGGGTTACTTATTTAAGAATCGATAGCCAACAAATAAGATTGAGTAGGAATCAAGTGAGTAAGTATTATAGAGGAATGTGAATGGAAGGCATTCCAGGGTAATTGCCACAAACAACTTCTTTCAGTCTGTGTTTAGTGTTTAGTAAATGGGTGGGTAAGAAAGTCTGAAAGAATCAGAAGCTAAATCAATTGGCAAGTGCCCAAAACAGAAAGAAAAGCATGAATTGGCTCTTTAAAAAATATCCTAAAAAAAAAATATATATATATATATATATATAAAATATATTTTAAAAAATTATATATATATATATATATATATATATATATATATCCTGAGGTTGAACACTTCAAAAATTTAGAATTACTTTGTATAAGAGTAAGGGATCATTTTAATTTAGGTACAATACACTGCAAATTGATTTTTTAAAACTGTTACAGTGTTACAGAAAGACAAATCATTTTCAATAATTTAATTGTATTTGAACCAATAATTAAATATATACAAAAATATAAATTTCCCTGAGTCACATCTGATTTTTAAATTTCCAGGAATATGTGTATCCCTTACTGTCAGCTCTATATGCCACCTCATTCTTAAATCTCCACTTATTTGTCAGGACACTGTTTTGCCCAGTTACACATCAGCTACAGTTGATTGAATTTAAACAGAGTTGTTCTCCATTACTATTAATAGTGCTGCTCTTCACCAAGGATCCTTAAGATATCCTGTTATTCTGAAAACGTGTGCCTTCCACTACAATTAGTAAAAATGCATTATTTCATGAGAGGAAATAAATGATTTTAGATGCTTTTAAATAAAATATCAATAATGAAAGCAAGGGAGGGTGGGAGGGAGGGAGATGCAAGAGGGAAGAGATATGGGGACATATGTATATGTATAACTGATTCACTTTGTTATGAAGCAGAAACTAACACATCATTATACTCCAATAAAGATGTAAAAAATAAATAATAATAACAATAATGAAAGCAAGAATCCCAGCTTCTGTTTTGCAACTCATTAAGACACTTAAATGAATGCTATGGCAGTAATATTTCTCAATATTATGATCATTTTGCCCCTTCAGGAATGGATTCCAAGACATTAAATTCTACTTTTAATAAATAGTATTATAGTAATGTTACAGCACAGCTTAGTTCTGTTTAAAATAAATTCATCCTTGAATTACTAGAAATAATGTATGCTTCTTTTCTAGGCCAGTGTAAATACAACTTTATTATTCCTTAAATCCAACAATACTGTGTATTTAATATTATATATGTAAAATAGTACATATTTGAACATTTTTACTGAGTGCCTACTTGATAATGGTAACGTTATTTATATCTTATTGGGAAGATATGTTTTGTAGTTCAGAAAAACAATTTATACATAACATTTCAAGCAGATCTGCTGGCAGCTAGTGGTATATATTATATAAGCTTCAAAAAGATAACTGCCTTTTTAAAATACCAAGGCCAACAAGGTCTTATTGGGATTAAAATTGCTTAAAAGCAAAATTTTTAAAAATATTTATCTGCCATATTGGTGAGGACAAACAGAATGTACATAAGAATGGATGTCTGAAATGTTCTGTTGTTGAGTAATGCCCTCTGCCAACTTCTGTCCAGTCCTCATGCTCCTACATTGCAATGGTTCATCTGTCTGGCATCCTTATTAACAGAATATTGAGGTATGGTCATACCTTCCTTTTTTTTTTTTTTA
>NW_006797529.1:86701-103970 GCF_000442215.2 Lipotes vexillifer | reverse complement strand
GGGGCTACTCTTCGTTGCAGTACACAGGCTCTATGTGGCTTCTCTTGTTGCAGAGCACGGTCTCTAGGCACACATACTTCAATAATTGTGGCATATGGTCTCAATAGCTGTGGCTTGTGGGCTCTAGAGTGGAGGCTCAGTCGTTGTGGTGCACAACCTTAGTTGCTCCGTGGCATGTGGGATCTTCCCAGACCAGGGCTCAAACCTGTGGATTCTTAACCACTGTGCCATGAGCGAAGTCTCTATTGTGTCATTTAAAGCTTGTGTTTCCTTATTTATTTACCATCTAGATGATCTGTCCATTGGTGTAATTGGGGTATTAAAGTCCCCCACTATTATTGTGTTACTGTTGATTTCCCCTTTTATGGTTGTTAGCATTTGCCTTATGTATTGAGGTGCTCCTATTTTGGGTGCATAAACATTTATAACGGTTATATCTTCTTCTGGGATTGATCCCTTGATCATTACATAGTGTCCTTCCTTACCTCTTGTAACAGATTTTATTTTAAAGTGTACTTTATCTGATATGAGTATTGCTACTCCAGCTTTCTTTTGATTTCCATTTTCATGAAATATCTTTTTACATCCCTTTACTTGCAGTCTTATGTGTCCCTAGGTCTGAAGTGGGTGTCTTGTAGACAGCATATATATGGGCCTTGTTTTTGCATCCATTCAGCTAGTCTGTGTCTTTTGGTTGGAGCATTTAGTCCATTTACATTCAGGGTAATTATCAATATGTATGTTCCTATTACCATTTTCTTAATTGTTTTGGGTTTGTTATTGTAGGTCTTTTCCTTCTCTTGTGTTTCGTGCCTAGAGAAGTTCCTTTAGCATTTGTTGTAAAGCTGGTTTGTTGGTGCTGAATTCTCTTAGCTTTTGCTTCTCTGTGAAGCTTTTGATCTTTCTGTTGTATATGAATGAGACCCTTGCTGGGTAATCTTTGTTGTAGGTTTTTCCCTTTCAACACTTTAAATATACCCTGCCACTCCCTCTGGCCTACAGAGTTTCTGCTGAAAGATTGGCTGATAACCTTATGGGGATTTCCCTTGTTTGTTATTTGTTGCTTTTCCCTTGCTGCTTTTAATATGTTTTCTTTGAATTTAATTTTTGTTAGTTTGATTACTATGTGTCTTGGTGTGGTTTTCCTCGGGTTTATCCTGTATGGGACTCTCTGCACTTCTTGGACTTGGGTGGCTATTTCTTTTCCCAAGTTAGGGAATTTTTCAACTATGACTTCTTCAAATATTTTTTCATGCCCTTTCTCTTTCTTTTCTTCTTCTGGGACCCCTATAATTTGAATGTTGATGTTTTATGTTGTCCCACATGTCTCTGAGGCTGTCCTCAATTCTTTTCATTCTTTTTTCTTTATTCTGTTCCTCAGCAGTTATTTCACTGACGTATCTTCTGGCTCACTTATTCGTTCTTCTGCCTCAGTTATTCTACTATTGATTCCTTCTAGTATACTTTTCATTTCAGTTATTGTGTTGTTCATCTCTGTTTGTTTGTTATTTAGTTCTTCTAGATCTTTGTCAACATTTCTTATATTTTCTCGATCCGTGCCTGCATTCTATTTCCAAGATTTTGGATCATCTTTACTATCATTACTCTAAATTCTTTTTCAGGTAGCTTGTCTTATTCCTCTTCATTTATTTGGTCTTTTGGGTTTTTACCTTGCTCCTTCATCTGTGACATATTTTTTTGTCATCTTTTTTTTTTTTTTTTTTTTTTTTGATATGTGGGATTGTGTTCCTATCTTAATGGTTGTTTGGCCTGAGGCTTCCAGCACTGGAGTTTGTAGGCTGTTGGGTAGAGCTGTATCTTGGTGCCAAGATGAGGACCTCTGGGAGACCTCACTACGATGAATAGTCCCTGGGGTCTGAGCTTCTCCATTAGTCCAGTGGTTCAGACTTGGTGCTCCCACCACAGGAGCTCAGGCTTGACCCCCAGCTTCTGAACCACGATCCGACAAGCCACATGGTGCAGCCAAAAAAAAAAAAAAAGCATAACAGTAACAAAGAATAAAAAATAAAATTAATAAGTAAAAAATATATTAGAAAAAATATATATAAATGAAACAATATCATGGTAAAACAGAACCACAATAGAAAAAAAGAAGCCAGAAAAGGCCTTGGCTGTGGGGGTGGGACTTAGGCAGGGGAGGGTCCTAGGCTCAGGACACTCACAGTTGGAAAATGCCCTGGGGGTGGGGCTGGGGCAGGGAGGGGCTTAGTCTGGGGGGGAGGCAGGCCTAGGCTCAGGACCCCGAAAATGCCCTGGGGGTGTTGGGTGGTAGATTTTAGGCTCTGCTTGGCCAGAGGGGCCTCAGAGTGTGGAGGATCTGGCCCAGTACCCAAGCAAGCTCCATGGGGCCCAGTTGGGCAGGGGAAACACTGGCCATGTTCCCTTCCAATCCTCTGATTCCCCAAGGTTTTCTCCCCATCCCTGTTGATTCCCTCATGGTGAGTGGGCCCCTCTGAGTTTGTAAACACCTCCCCTTCCCCAGCCACCCCTCAGTGTACCAGTCCCATTCCTCCTCCTCTTATCCTTCCCCCTTACTCTCCCTCATGTCCTACCTGGTCTCTTGGGGGTTCCTCGTGTTCTCTTAGGTGTCTGAGGTCCCCAACCAATGCCTGGTATGTGCCCTAGTGGTGAGGAGATGCAAACTCCACATACTCTTACTCTGCCATCTTAACTGCACCCCCAGATATTTTTAATTTTATTGACGTTCAATTGATCAATTATTTCTTTCGTAGATTGTGCCTTTGCTGTTGTATTTATAAAGTCATCACCAAACCCAACGTCACCTAGATTTTCTTCTATGTTATTTTCTACGAGTTTTACAGTTTAGCATTTTACATTTAGGTCCAATTTTGTGAAAGACATAAAGCTTGAGTGAGCTTTTAAAAAATCTAAAGACTACCAAGTTACTTTCATCTTAAAACCTTCCAATGACTTCCACTTGTGTTTAGAACTGAACCAAAGATTTTACCATGGTCTATAATTTCTACCTAACTTAACCACTTTCCACGACTCCAAAGTGTCAGGGTACATTTTTCTCCCCTCTGCTACAGCAGACTTCCTCGTGCCTCTGGACATGTGGAATTCATTCATGAAACACATTGAAGTAGGGTTACTTATTTAAGAATCGATAGCCAACAAATAAGATTGAGTAGGAATCAAGTGAGTAAGTATTATAGAGGAATGTGAATGGAAGGCATTCCAGGGTAATTGCCACAAACAACTTCTTTCAGTCTGTGTTTAGTGTTTAGTAAATGGGTGGGTAAGAAAGTCTGAAAGAATCAGAAGCTAAATCAATTGGCAAGTGCCCAAAACAGAAAGAAAAGCATGAATTGGCTCTTTAAAAAATATCCTAAAAAAAAAATATATATATATATATATATATAAAATATATTTTAAAAAATTATATATATATATATATATATATATATATATATATCCTGAGGTTGAACACTTCAAAAATTTAGAATTACTTTGTATAAGAGTAAGGGATCATTTTAATTTAGGTACAATACACTGCAAATTGATTTTTTAAAACTGTTACAGTGTTACAGAAAGACAAATCATTTTCAATAATTTAATTGTATTTGAACCAATAATTAAATATATACAAAAATATAAATTTCCCTGAGTCACATCTGATTTTTAAATTTCCAGGAATATGTGTATCCCTTACTGTCAGCTCTATATGCCACCTCATTCTTAAATCTCCACTTATTTGTCAGGACACTGTTTTGCCCAGTTACACATCAGCTACAGTTGATTGAATTTAAACAGAGTTGTTCTCCATTACTATTAATAGTGCTGCTCTTCACCAAGGATCCTTAAGATATCCTGTTATTCTGAAAACGTGTGCCTTCCACTACAATTAGTAAAAATGCATTATTTCATGAGAGGAAATAAATGATTTTAGATGCTTTTAAATAAAATATCAATAATGAAAGCAAGGGAGGGTGGGAGGGAGGGAGATGCAAGAGGGAAGAGATATGGGGACATATGTATATGTATAACTGATTCACTTTGTTATGAAGCAGAAACTAACACATCATTATACTCCAATAAAGATGTAAAAAATAAATAATAATAATGAAAGCAAGAATCCCAGCTTCTGTTTTGCAACTCATTAAGACACTTAAATGAATGCAGTGGCAGTAATATTTCTCAGATTATGATCATTTTGCCCCTTCAGGAATGGATTCTAAGACATTAAATTCTACTTTTAATAAATAGTATTATAGTAATGTTATAGCACAGCTTAGTTCTGTTTAAAATAAATTCATCCTTGAATTACTAGAAATAATGTATGCTTCTTTTCTAGGCCAATGTAAATACTTTATTACTCCTTACATCCAACAATACTGTGTACTTAATATTATATATGTAAAATTTTACATATTTGAGCATTTTTACTGAGTGCCTACTTGATAATGGTAACGTTATTTATATCTTATTGGGAAGATATGTTTTGTAGTTCAGAAAAACTATGCATAACATTTCAAGCAAATCTGCTGGCTGCTAGTGGTATATATTATATATGCTTCATAAAGATAACTGCCTTTTTAAAATACCAAGGCCAACAAGGTCTTATTGGGATTAAAATTGCTTAAAAGCAAAAGTTTAAAAAAATATCTGCCATATTGGTGAGGACAAACAGAATGTACATAAGAATGGATGTCTGAAATGTTCTGTTGTTGAGTAATGCCCTCTGCCAACTTCTGTCCAGTCCTCATGCTCCTACATTGCAATGGTTCATCTGTCTGGCATCCTTATTAACAGAATATTGAGGTATGGTCATACCTTCCTTTTTTTTTTTTTTTAATTTTTGTTACCTGTACACGGGCCTCTCACTGTTGTGGCCTCTCCCGTTGCGGAGCACAGGCTCTGGACGCGCAGGCTCAGCGGCCATGGCTCACGGGCCCAGTAGCTACATGGCATGTGGGATCTTTCTGGACCTGGGCAGGAACCCGTGTCCCCTGCATTGGCAGGCAGACTCCCAACCACTGCACCACCAGGGAAGCCTCATACCTTCATTTTTACATCTTACCATTTATCATTAGATCTGACAATTAGATACAGAAATAAATTTTCTAAAATTATTTAAAAATTCCCCCCAAAAATGTATTGTTGTGTTTCATTCACCACAGTGTTGAAGTGTGGAGTGTGGAAGGAAGGCTCAAGAGGGAAAGGATATGGGGTAAAAAACCTACAAGACCAAAAAGATGAAGAGGAAATAGGCAACCTACCTAAAAAGGAACACAGATTAATTGTCGTAAAGGTGATCCAAAATCTTGGAAATCGAATGGAGACATGTATTGCAAAATTACAAGAAATGTTTAACAAAGATCTCAAAGAAGTAAAGAACAAACAAACAGAGATGAACTACACAATAACTGAAATGAAAAATACACTAGAAGGAATCAATAACAGAATAACTGAAGCAGAAGAATGAATAAGTGAGCTAAAAAGAATGGTGGAAATAACTGTCAAGGAGCAGAATAAAAGAAAAAGAATAAAAAAAATTGAAGACAATCTCAGAGACCTCTGGGACAAAACTAAATGCACCAACATTCGAATTATAGGGGTCCCAGAAGAAGATGAGAAAAACAAAGTGTATGAGAAAATATTCGAAGAGATTAGAGTCAAAAACTTCCCTAACATGGGACAGGAAATAGCCACCCAAGCCCAGGAAGCACAGAAAGTCCCATACAGGATAAACCCTAGGAGAAACACACCAAGACACATATTAAACTAACAAAAATTAAATTCAGAGAAAAAAAATAAAAGCAGCAAGGGAAAAACAAAAAATAACATACAAGGGAAGCTGATTCCTCTTGCAGGACATACTAAGTGATGAAAGGGAAAAAACTACAGCCAAGGTTACTCTACCCAGCAAGGATCTCATTCATATTCAACAGAGAAATCAAATCTTTATAGACAAGCAAAAGCTAACAGAATTCAGGACCACCATACCAACTTTACAACAAATGCTAAAGGAACTTCTCTAGGCAGGAAACACAACAGAAGAAAAAGGCCCACAAAAACAAACCCAAAACAAGAAAATGGTAATAGGAACATACATATTGATAATTACCTTGAATGTAAATGGATTAAATGTTCCAACCAAATGACACAGACTGGCTGAATGGATACAAAAACAAGACCACTATATGTGCTGTCTACAAGAGACCCACTTACAATAGACCCACTTCAGACCTAGGGATACATACAGACTGAAAGTGGAGGGATGGAAAAAGATATTCCATGCAAACAGAAATCAAAAGAAAGCTGAAGTAGCAATACTTGTATCAGACAAAAAAGAGACTTTAAAATAAAGACTGTTACAAGAGACAAAGAAGTACATTACATAAGGATCAAGGGATCAAGCCAAGAATAAGACATAACAATTATAAATATTTATGCATCCAACATAGAAGCACCTCAATACATAAGACAAATGCTAACAACCATAAAAGGGGAAATCAACAGTAACACAATAATAGTGGGGGTCTTTAACACCACACTTACACCAATGGACAGATCATCCAAACAGAAAATAAATAGAAACACAATCTTTAAATGATGCAATAAACCAAATGTATTTAATTGATATTTATAGGACATCCCACCTGAAAGTGGCAGAATACACTTTCTTCTCAAGAGCACACAGAACATTCTCCAGGGCAGATCACAAATGAAGCCTCAGTAAATTAAAGAAAATTGAAATCATATCAAGCATCTTTTCTCACCACACTGTTATGAGATTAAAAATCAATTACAGGAAAAAAAACTGTAAAAAATACAAATACATGGAGGCTAAACAGTGTGCTACTAAATAAACAAGAGACCACTGAAGATATCAAAGAAGAAAAAGAAATATATAGAAACAAATGACAATGAAAACACAATGACACAAAACCTACGGGACGCAGCAACAGCAGTTCCACAAGGGAAGTTTATAGCAATTCAATCTCACCTCAAGAAACAAGAAAAATCTCAAATAAACAATCTAAACTTACGTGTAAAGCAACTAGAGAGTAAAGAACAAACAGAACCCAAAGTTAGTAGAAGGAAATAATAAAGATCAGAGCAAAAATAAATGAAATAGAAATGAAAACAACAGTAGCAAACATCAATACAAGTAAAAGCTGGTTCTCTGAGAAGATAAACAAAACTGATAAACCTTTAGAGAGACTCATGAAGAAAAAAAGGCAGAGAACTCAAATCACTAAAATTAGGAATGAAAATGGAGAAATTACAACTGACTCCACAGAAGTACATAGGATCAAAAGTGACGACTACAAGCAACCTATATGCCAACAAAATGGACAACCTGCAAGAAAGGGATAAATTCTTGGAAGTTACAACTTTCCAAGACTGAACCAAGAAGAATTAGAAAATATAAACAGACCAATCATAAATAATGAAATTGAAACTGTAATTAAAACTCTTCCAACAAACAAAAGTCCAGGACCAGATGGCTTCACAGGTGAATTCTATCAAACATTTAGAAAAGAGCTAATAATTATCATTCTCAAACTCTTCCCAAAAAATTGCAGAGGGAGGAACTCTCCCAAATTCGTTCTACAAGGCCACCATCACCCTGATATGAAAATAAGACAAATATACCACCAAAAAAGAAAATTACAGACCAATATCACTGATGAACATAAAAGCAAAAAACCTCAACAAAATACTAGCAAGCAGAATCCAATAACACATTAAAACGATCATACACCATGATGAAGTGAGATTTATGCAAGGATTCTTTTTTTTTAAGTTTATTTATTTATGGCTGCATTGGGCCTTTGTTGCTGTGCACAGTCTTACATAGTTGAGGCGAGAGGGAGTTACTCTTCATTGCAGTGCACCGGCTTCTCACTGCAGTGGCTTCTCTTGTGGAGCATGGGCTCTAGGTGCACGGGCCTCAGTAGTTGTGGCACGCAGGCTCAGTAGTTGTGGTATATGGGGCAGTTGCTTCACAGCATGTGGGATCTTCCTGAACCAGGGCTTGAACCTGTGTCCTGTGCATTAGCAGGTGGATTCTTAACAATTGCACCACTAGGAAAGTCTCAGGATTCTTCAGTATACACCAATCAATGTGATACACCATATTAACCAAAGAATTAAGGAATAAAACCCATATTATCATCTCAATAGATGCAGAAAAAGCTTTTGACAAAATTCAACACCAATTTATGATTAAAAACTCTTCAGAAAGTGAGCATAGAGGAAACATACTTCAACATATTAAAGCTCATATATGACAAACCCACAGCTAACATCATTCTCAATGGCGAAAAACTGAAAGCATTTCCTCTAAGATCAGGAAGAAAACAAGGAGGTCCACTCTCACCTGTTTTATTTTAACATGGATTTGGAAGTCCTAGCCAATGCAATCAGTGAGGAAAAGAAATAAATGGACTCCAACTTGGAAGAGAAGATATAAAACTGTCACTGTTTGCAGATGACATGATATTATAAAAAGAAAATCCTAAAGATGTTACCAGAAACTACTAGAGCTCATCAATTAATTTGGTAAAGTTGCAAAATACAAAATTAACACACAGAAATCTCTTGCATTCCTATTCACTAACAGAAAAAGATTAGAAAGAGAAATTAAGGAAACAATCCCATTTATCATCCAATCAAAAAGAATAAAATACTTAGAAGTAAACCTACGCAAGGAGGCAAAAGACCTGAACCCAGAAAACTGTAAGATACTGTTGAAGAAACCAAAGGTGACAAAAACACATGGAAAAATATCCCATGTTCTTGGACTGGAAGAAGCAATATTGTGAAAAATGACTGTACTGCCCAAAGCAATCTACAGATTCAATTCAATCCCTATCAAATTACCAGTGACATTCTTCACAGAATTAGAACAAAAAATTTTACAATTTGTATGGAAACACAAAAGGCCCTGAATAGCTAAAGATATTGTGAGAAAGAAAAATAGAGCTGGTGGAATCAGGCTCCCTGACTCCAAACTATATTACAAAGCTACAAGTAATCAAAACAGTATGGTACTGGCACAAAAACAGCAATATAGATAAATGGTAGAGGATAGAAAGCCCAGAGATAAACCCATGCACATATAGTCACCTAATTTATGACAAGGAGGCAAGAACACACAGTGGAGCAAAGACAGCCTCTTCAATAAGTGGTGCTGGGAAAACTGGACATGTAAAAGAATGCAATTAGAACACTCCCTGACACCATAAATTAAAATACAGTCAAAATGGATTAAAAACCTAAATGTAAGGCCAGGAACTATAAAACTTCTAGAGAAAAACGTAGGCAGAACACTTTTCCACATAAATCACAAGACCTTTTTTGGCCCACCTCCTAGAGTAATGAGAATAAAAACAAAAATAAACAAATGTCACCTAATGAAACTTAAAAGCTTTTACACAGCAAAGGAAACCATAAACAAGACCAAAAGACAACCCTCAGAATGGGAGAAAATATTTGCCAATGAAGCAACAAAGTATTAATCTCCAAAATACGCAAACAGCTCATGGAGCTCAATATTAAAAAAAGAAACAACCCAATTAAAATGGGCAGAAGACCTAAATAGACATTTCACCAAAGACATACGGATGGTCAAGAGGCACATGAAAAGATGCTCAACATCACTAATTATTAGAGACATGCAAATCAAAACTACAGTGAGCTATCACCTCACACTGGTTAGAATGGCTATCGTCAAAAAATCTACAAACAGTAAGTGCTGGAGAGGGTGTGGAGACAAGGAAACCATCTTGCACTGTTGGTGGGAATGTAAATTGCTACAGCCACTGTGGAGAACAGTAATGGAGGTTCCTTGAAAAACTAAAATTAGAACTACCATATGACCTAGCAATCCCACTGCTGGGCATATACCCTGAGAAAAGCATAATTCAAAAGGACACATGTACCCCAGTGTTCATTGCAGCACTAATTGCAATAGCCAGGACATGGAAACAACCTAAATGTCCTTCAACAGATGAATGGATAAAGAAGATGTGATACATATATACAATGGGATATTACTCAGCCATAAAAAGAATGAAATTGGGTCATTTGTAGAGATGTGGGTGGACCTAGAGTCTGTCATACTGAGTGAAGCCAGAAAGAGAAAAACAAATATCGTATATTAACGCATATACGTGGAATCTAGAAAAATGATACAAATGAACCTATTTGTGGGGCAGGAATAGAGACGTAGATGTAGACAATGGACATGTGGACACAGTGGGGGCAGGGGAGGGTCGGATGAATTAGGAGATTAAGACTGACATATATACAATACCACGCATAAAACAGCTAGAGGGAACATGTTATAAAGCACAGGAAGCTCAGCTCGGTGCTCTGTGATGAACTAGCTGCATGGAATGGGGGCGGGGCATGGAAGGGAGCTCCAAGAGGGAGGGGATATAGGTATACATATAGCTGATTCACTTCGTTGCACAGCAGAAACTATTAACTACAATAAAAATAAATAAATAAGGATTTGGGGGTTTTGGGGTCTTATGTCAGTACCTTACATCAAATTATTCTTGTGGGGGGAAATATTTTGTATTTATTTGCAACAGTTTGAAGTTGCTTCAAAGAGAAAAAGAAAAAGTTTAAAGATAATTGTTTCAAATAGAGATAAATGTTTTATTTCACTTTTAGAAAAATATGGGAAACCCCTGAGTAACTTTAATTCCTGGATGAAGTGGATAAATTTCTAGAATATAATTTAGAGCATTCAGGTAGGTCATATAATACCAAACTCTCCTATAATGGAGCACCTAAAAATACTGGACAACATTTTAAAAAATTATTTTAAATGGATAACTAAGTTCACAAGAAGGTGGATTATCCTCAGAGGAAAAAGAAAGTAAAGATACAATATAAGGTTAGCATAAGATTATAAGCATAAGAACATTCAAAAATGTCGATGAACAAACTATCATAATAGATTTTAGAAAGTTTCTCATATGCACGTTAGATACTTTGCTGATGGAAGGATCCACATGTGAAACACAATATATTCTAGATAAGAGTAATGACTAATAAGAAAAAATTAGGTGAAATACTCCATTCAAAATAATTTTTAAATAAAGAGCAGTTAAGAATAATTTTAACAAAGTGGATGAACCTCATAAAGAAAATAATACATTTTGTTGAAGAACATAAAACATTTAAAAAATGGAGAATGAGAATTTTCAATAATATTACACACATATCGATTTTTTCAAATAATTTAGAAATTCAGTGCAGTCTCAATCAAATGTAAATAGAACTATTTGTGGAACTTTCAAATTAATTATAAATTTATACAGAAGCATAAATGAGCAAGAATAAATGAGGTAAAAAAATGAACAAGGAAATGCCACTTAATCTACAATTTAGCAAGAAATTCTATAAAGTTATAGTAATTTTAGAATAGTGAAATTGGCCCAGGAATAAATCTATAGATAAATGCAATAGAAAAGAGCCCCCTTAGAAGCATACACAGAATAATTGTATGATGGGGAGGCATCATGAATCAGTGGGGGAGAATTTGGACTATTTAACACATCGTGCTGAAACAATTACATATCTCTATATAAATAATAAAATCGTGAAATACAAAATAAAGTCCAGATGGATCAGAAACATAAATATTTAAAAAACTGAACTATTTGAGTCAAAAAGAAGACTATATTTATGACCTTAGGTTAGAAAGATATTAATTAAATTATCCCAGTAACACACATAGAACAGAAAAACATTAACAAATGTGGCTATAATCAGAATTTTAAACTTCTTCTTAATGAGAAATAACATTTACAAGGATACGACAAACATATAAGTAGAGAACACGTAAAACCAAGAATTATTTTTAGAGCAATAGGGGAATGAAGTGAAATGAAGTGAAATTTCACTTGAAGTGAAATGAAATATCATGGATTATTATTTCGTTGTTATGAGAATGAATTATATTTGTATTTATCAATATAAATAGCTCTCAAAAATACGGTTGAATAAACAAGTAAGCTCTTAAATAATATGTACAACTATTTAATGTTTTAAAAATTCAGGGGCTTCCCTGGTGGTGCAGTAATTGGGGGTCCGCCTGCCGATGCGGGGGACGTGGGTTCATGCCCTGGTCCTGGAGGGTACCGCGTGCCACGGAGCGGCTGGGCCCGTGAGCCATGACCTCTGAGCCTGCGCATCTGGAGGCTGTGCTCTGCTGGGGGAGTGGCCGCAGTGGTGAGAGGCCCGCGTACGGCAAAAAAGAGCTCAGAAAAATTATATTTGTGGGTGTGCGTGTGTCTAAATGTACGTAAGAGAACTCCGATAAAAAAAATTGCTTGGAGGTTTAGTCAATATGGGTCATGATAGAGGTCAAGGTCAAAATGGAAGTTTATTTCTAAACATAACTGTAATTTTAAAAGCAATGATCATATGTTCATATATAACTTGTATACTTTTTCAAAACTTGAGAAAAATAAAGGCCAGAAGTGTATATAATATATGATATTCAGGCAACAAAATAAATTGAACAGAGACTAGATCTTGTGATACTTGCTGGGAGAATATGTGCTGGCTTCTTATGGGCTTCTTAGGTCTTACTAATATGAAATCAACAAGGGAGAAAAAATACGTATTCTTTCTATACTGTATTTAGAAAGACTTCATTTTACCCTTGTATCTATCATTAACACCCACCATTTAATTAAGAACAAGTTTCTAATCTTGTCAGAAAATGAGGACCATTAAATCGCCTGATGCACATGAATTGCTGCATGCCCTCAGTATGAGCAGAACTTTATCAATTTGCTGACTTTAAGATGACTTCAAGATTCAAAGCTCTGATCCATAGTCTCCACTATCAAAGAAGCCTCAAGGAGAAAGACAAGCTGCATCATCCATACTAACCAATCTGTGGCTTACTTGGTCTTGTCTGTCTCAGAGAGGCTTATTCCCATCTCAAGTTCACAGACTGCTTTCATTACATAGGTTCTTTTGAGGTGCTGACCTGAAGCAAGTACAAGTGGAAAGGCTCAACCATTTAAAGGTGAAGTGAAAGTTCGGCCTTTAACTCCTAGGTGCAAAATTTTCTTCTGTGACCACATGAGGGTATCGCAAATTTAAAACCTAACTACATGCCTCTCTATCATTCAAGCCACTGTAAGATTAAATGTGACACAATTGATTCAAAAAAATATTAATAACTGGATGTTTTTCACCTTAGCTTCCCAAGCTTCCAAAGAAGTGTCATCACAAGACTCATTCTCCCCTCCAGAGCTTTGAAAAACATAGATTGTATATATGCAAAAGGAAAACTTTTTGTTAAGAATTAATGACTAATACAAGAAGAAGCTCCTATCAACTCTCTAGAATCACAGTTTTCAGAAGAATGATAGTAGAGAAAATGGTTAAAGTCCCAAGTTAGAGTATAGACAATCTAAGTCCAAACCCAAACCATGGGACTTACATACTCCACATGGCTATAGGAAGATTTGGGTCTGCAAAGCAGACACTGGGATTTCTTCTCTAGCCAGGCTGTAAGACCTCAGATTACTTCCCACAGTAGATAAAACAGAAACAACGAAACTCTTATTTCCTGAGAAGAGGATATGCCCATCTGAGCTTATCACAGGTGTATAGAAAGGAGAGGAGGAGCCCTGGTCCTTGTTTTTGAGCCAAAGTAATGTCTGCCAAGACTTCCAGTCTCTCATTACCCTGAAACTTTTCTTCCCAGAGGACAAGAAGAAGCTAACAAGATCTGTCAGAAGCTGAAATTAATTGGTCCTTTTGGAGCAATTGAATCTACAAAAAAATTGACTGGTACTGGTAAGTGAATTTATAGATAAAAGATCTATACATAAAAACCAATTGAATTGAAAGTATTTTCAGAATGGTAAAGACTTCCAGAAGTCTGATCCTCAATAAAAGCAATGAGAATGCTAGCAAAAATGATCAAAATCAATTTTTTTTCAGAAATCTAGAAATTCACTAAAGGCTTGTAATAATTGGAAAAGCATTTATTCAAGAAAGCCAGATGAATTTTGGTAAGAACAGTGAGTCTTTGGTGTTTTAACTCATCTTTTTACCTTCCCCCTTTCCGTAGCTTCATGGTCACTTTGAAAGCCAAAAGCCTCACAACTACAGTGAAAGCCATCAACCTCACAGCCACCGGACAAAAGAAAATGTGTTTAGATCTCCACAACAGCCCCATCCCAAAAGATTCATCCCTGACCTGTCTGGCAGCTTCCTGAAAAGCTCTATTCTCAGGTCTTCTCTTCATTTGACCTGACTTAGAACTTGCACTGTGAGAAGAGCCCTATCACTAGGATGTTGGCTAAAAAAACAATCAGTAGCAATTGTTTAACATCACAGCTACCTGAGGCAATGATACCAGTTGGGGATTGTAGGAGGCTAACTTAAAAACATAAAAGGAAAAACTGAGGAATGATAAAACTATGATATATTCCAAGGAATCTAGAAGGTAACACACAGGTACAGTTCTGGGCATATGACCAAGAAAACCCTGAGAAGGCCCTACTCTGACTAATCTTAAGCTTCTATGAAAACAGGAAGTGAAGGTTAAGGAAGAATTGTAAACGCCCTGCTGGAGCATTGAAAATATCAGCAATTTACATACAGAGCCTCTCAGTGAATGTTTGGTAATTTATTGATTCAAGGTATTTAAAGAAATCTCTAATTTGTAGCTGACCACTAAGGTACCTGAGCAGACAATTAAGTGACTGCACATGACAAAAATTAAACTTAACAGGATTAGTCCAGGGAAGTCTTGAAACAAAGAGCCAAAACAATAACAAGAACAAAAAACAATAACAAACATTTGGGGAAGGGAGGGTGGCACCAAACTAATTTCTAGAATTACCACATTGTATTATCTAAAATGTACAGTTTTCACCAACAAATTACAAGAAGTGCACCCAGGCAGGAAAATATGGCCCATACTCAGGGGGAAAAAAAGCAATAAAAACTGTTCCTGCAGAAGCCCAGTTGTTGAAATTACTGAACAAAGATTTTAAATCAGCTATTATAAATATGGCCAACAATGAAAGGAAATCAGGTCTAAACAATTAGAGGAGAATATGAGATACTATCTCACCAAATGAGAAAGAAATATCCAAAATTAAAAAATACATAGAGACAGAAATTAGATTACTGGTTGCCATGGGCTAGAGGAAAGGGGGAATATTGAGTGACCAGTAATTTGTTTCTTTTCTGAGTGATGAATGTTTTAAAATCAGATAGTAGTAATGGGTGTACAACTCTGTTAATATTCTAAAAACCACTAATTTGTACAATTTAAAAGGATAAATGTTATGATGTGTGAATTATTTCTCAATAAAATGTAATAATAAATCAATTGTGTTTCTATATAGTAGCAACAAACAATCAGAAATTAAACAAAAAATACTATTTGCAATGGCATCATAAACATGAAATATTTAGGGATAAATTTAACAAGATGTTGAAAGATCAGTACATTGAAACTTCAGACATTACTGAGGGAAGTTAAGGAAGACCTAATTTAATGGTGAAGTACATTCTGTCCGTGGATTGGAAAAATCAACTCACACATATTGACAAGTGATTTTTGACAAAGGTAACAAGATAATTCAGAGAAAAGATCATCTTTTCAACAAATGATGCTGGTACAATTAGATATCCATAGGGAAAAAATTGAACTTCATTCCATACACAAAATTTAACTCAAAGTGGTCATAAACCTAAATATAAAACTAATACAATAAAACTTCTATAACTAAACCTATGGGAAATTTTTTGTGACTTTGAGTTAGTCAAAGATTTCTAAAATATGACACCAAAAACATGATCCATAAAAAGAGAAATTAATATATTAGATCTCATCAAAATTTTAAAGTTTTGTTCTTCAGAAGAAACTGTTAAGAGAATGAAAAGTCACAGATTGGGAGAAAATATTGTTAGTTTTATTAGCTACTTGGTAAATCCATCTTCACAGCTAGCAGTTGGTAGAATCTGGAATTCAAAGTCAAGAGTGTCTGACTGCAAAGCCCATGTTCTTCACCAAATCAGAGAGGTCTCCTCCTACAGCAGTAACGCTGTATCTGGCCCATGGTATATTCTTAGTACATAATTGTTGCATGAATGATACCAATTAAGTAGGTGGGAACTCACTTGTATGTGTATTGTCAAATGAAAAATATTCACAACCTATAAGCTGAGAATTATGTTTTTATTCAGTGAACAAAACTGAGGACTTAAGCCCAAGACACAGCATCTCAGATAACTCCGAGAGATTTCTCTGAAGAGGTAGAGGAGCCAGGATCAATAGGAGTTTCTGCAACAAAGACCAGGTAGTCGGAACTTTAAAAGATTACTGTTAATTAAAGAAAATCAATTATCTCAAGTTAAGGAATTTAGCACTTTCTGTGTATGGGAAGATGCGAGAGTCTGGGCTCACTGGAATCATTCCTTTGATATGTACCTCAGCTATCTGAGGCCAGTATCCTATGATTTCTCATGGCGAGGCTCCTCAGGGTGCACTGTTGGGGGTGGCTGCAGTGGTTGACTGCTAGATAGCTGGCATCGTGTTTCTATCCTGAGTTCCCTCAAGTCTTATTGTCAGGGCAGCTGTAATGTGATGACTTGATGGCTGCAACATCCTTTGTTTACTGATATGGCAGGCAACATTTTTTTTCATTGATAGTCCCTCCCTTTGGTCATAAATTCAACCAACGTTTGGGAGACACTTCATGACCAATTTTTGTACCATGTTGCTAGGAAGGCTCATTCCTAAATCAGGCAAAGATTCTGTTCATATGCCACTCAACGTGCTAATTTCTGGATAAGCCCTGTTGATAATTTAAAATTCTGTGAATCCCCTGTCTTACTACTTTTTTATGATCCAGAAAATGTTTTCCCTTGTTGCTTCTTTCCATACCTATCACACTATTACAATTATTCTATGTGTAGTTATGAATTTAATCTATTTCCTCAAGATGTTTAGCCATCATTAATTTTGTTGGAGGCCAGGTTCCACTTTGGGTAATGTAAGAGACAAGAATCCTATAAAATAGGGCTTCCCTGGTGGCACAGTAGTTGAGAGTCTGCCTGCTGATCCAGGGGACACAGGTTTTTGCCCCGGCCCGGGAAGATCCCACATGCCACGGAGCAGCTGGGCCCGTGAGCCATGGCTGCTGAGCCTGCGCGTCCGGAGCCTGTGCTCCACAATGGGAGAGGACACAACAATGAGAGGCTTGCGTACAGCCAAAAA
>NW_006797529.1:9529-86547 GCF_000442215.2 Lipotes vexillifer | reverse complement strand
AAAAAAAAAAAAAAAAAAGAATTCTATAAAATAGACAGCATATAAGTAATACAACTAATAACATTGACAAAGTCACAGTGTAGCAGGGAGACACAAAGCATAAGTAATTTGGAAATAAAGAACAAATTAAAACAATGATTAGTATAACTAGTTGTAATCTAGTTGCAATAAATCATCAAGTCCACCGGACAGCCAGCTGGAGAAGCCAAATTCTGAAAGGATCATATAGAAAAGATGCATGTTTAATCTTTGTTTACAAAGGTATACTTTATCAACTTGTTGCAGTTCATAGCATAAGAAGAAATGTTTCTGGAAAACAAAGGTTAAAAGCAAGTATATTTCAAAAGAAGTCATAAAGTTATAAATCATATTTATCAGTTCCTCAGTCCCACATAATTAATTAATTCCTCTTGATTTGGATGAAGTCTTCAGGTTTTCCTATTTAAGTGATATAATCTAAAAATTATCTGAAACTTATATCTGTCAAAAAAGTCCTTTTATGAATTTTGTTGAAGATCTCCATTTTATAAAAGCATCAGTGCAAAATAATGATTGTCTATAAAGGACAAAACTTAAAATGGCATGTTTAAAGATTTGATTACAATGCAGTTGGCAAGAAACTTGGACTTTTCTGTGACATATAACACTTTAAGATAATAACTAGAATTAGAACCAATAACATTATACCAGGACATATCAAATTTTCAGGAATTCTATACAAAGTTTGGAATATCTATATAAAGGACATTTATTCATACAATAAGTTTTATGTCCAACCACTTAATAATGTTTATTAAGTAATTTAACCTACCAAATAAGCCTACTTGGTTTAATATTACTCTCTGAGGGCTTCCCTGGTGGCGCAGTGGTTGAGTCTGCCTGCCGATGCAGGGGACACGGGTTCGTGCCCCAGTCTGGGAAGATCCTACATGCTGTGGAGCGGCTAGGCCCATAAGCCATGGCCGCTGAACCTGCGTGTCCAGAGCCTGTGCTCCACAACAGCAGAGGCCACAACAGTGAGAGGCCTGCGTACCGCAAAAACAAAACAAAAAAAAAAGCAGACCTCCAAGAAAATTTGTCTTAACAGAGAGAAAATCAAACTCCTGTCTTGTACTAGCTTACTTTTAACAACAAAATCCATTTACTTAATTAAATTCAATCTAAATTTAGCTAATCCTGATCATGCATCAAACTCTTTTCCTGGGGTTCCTTTTCCACAACCTCTCATCACTTTCTGTCTCCATATTAGTTTGTGCCTTATGTTTCCATCCAAAAACAACCAACTCTAAGACAAAATTAATCTTTTCCCCTTAACAAAATATATTGCTACTCCTCATACGTTCTTTTGCTGAAAACACACATTCTACTTTTCTTGCATACTGAAAGATTGCATTATTGCTAGTAGCTTTAATTACATATTACAAATTTAACCTTTAAAAAACTTAATCCTGGGACTTCTGTGGTGCGCAGTGGTTAAGAATCTGCCTGCCAATGCAGGGGACACGGGTTCCATCCCTGGTCCAGGAAGATCCCACATGCTGTGGAGCAACTAAGCTCATGCACCACAACTACTGAGCCCGCGTGCTACAAATGCTGAAGCCTGTGTGCCTAGAGCCGGTGCTCAGCAACAAGAGAAGCCACCGCAATGAGAAGCTTGCATACCGCAACGAAGAGTAGTCCCTGCTCACCGCAAACAGAGAAAGCCCGCGCACAGCAACGAAGACCCAACACAGCCAAAAATAAATAAAATTATTAAAAAAAACTTAATCCCTAACAAAAATTGACAATCAGTGATTGTGAACTGTCTGTCATACCGGAATTTTCTGATTGGAATATCCCATAGCCTCATGAAACATAACAATTGATTCAATGTGGTACAAAACATGTCTAATAAACCCAAACATCTTTAGTTTCCCTCTCATAAGTAAGTAAATTTAGACCTGTTTAGCAATTTAATGTTCTAGCATCTTATTTTCTTTGGAAATGACCCAGCTATTCAGTAAACCTTTATCATTTAACTTAATTTAGCACAACTCTAGAATTTCCAGTTAACAAATAACTAGAGAGGTAATTTTAAGTTGACATTTAAAAATATATAATTGTTTTTAAGGAGTTCACCCAAAAGCTCTTACCTCATTTGCATTCCGTTTACTTATAAGAATTTCATCATAACAAGTTATTTTTCTTGCTGACAAATTTGCAACAATTGTAACAAGATCTTATTTGACGTCTATTAAACTGAGGTACAATAAAAGTATTATACTTGATGACTAAAGACGTGTATAAATTAGATCAACAAACTAGAACTAACCTTATACCAGATGTCAATTTAATATTGAATATTTCCCAGTTAAAGTGAACCTGAAAGTCATTTGGGTTGGGTTTTTTATATTTAGAAATATTCAGTTTGTAAGCACTTACTTTTAAGTCAATTAAATAGAGCTCTTTAAAAAATTTAATTTTGATAATATTTTCCAGAGATAGAGATATCTCATCTGTATAAAGTATACACAGACATATAAACAGAGAAAACTAGAGATCTCAAGGCTTCTCTTAAAAAAAAAGTTATGAATCAGGTATTACAATATAAACTTACTAGTTTATATATAACCGTTGGGATAAATTAAAGCTGACTAAGGCTTTAGTATTTGTGGAAAAGACTTTTAAGATTTGTATTTGTCCTTGATAAAATTCTAAGGACACTAGATTTTCAGCTGGGGGAGGTTTCCCAGCAGTTTGAGTTTAAAGCTACCACTTTTTCCCCGCTTGGTTTCAGGTTTTACCTGTTTAAGAAATTAGGCTCAGTCTCAGATCCTTGTAGCTAGTTTGTATTTCTGATTTGTAGAGATATGCAAGACAAAAACAGTTGTTTTTAGCTCTCCCAAAGAACTGGTCTGTCACATAAATGATCTTAAAAGATTGATTTGCCCAACTCTATTTTCTATATTGGTGAGAATATTTCTAACTAAACTGATATTTAAGTGTTCTATTATCTAGAACTTCAGGGTATAACACCATGCCTTCAAAATTTGTATAAAGCATTCAACAAAGAACCTCTTTCTGAGTTCACAAGTTAAACCTGAAGCAAAATCACTAATTTTATTGTTATTAACCCATGAATATTAGTTTCCAGTTTTACTTTATATTGTATGGTTTCAGGTAACCCTATTGGTTTTCTTTGGTATGTGTAATTAATGTTTTCTGAGGGACAGATTTATATGCCTTATCTTATAATACCATGTAAGGCAAGCATTTCCCTGTGAAACATGCTTATCTCACAATATAAATAATCAAGAGATGTAACCATCTTATAAAAAACCCATACACACACATACACACACACACACACACACACACATAAATTTTTGTAAACTTTATCTTGATCCTGTCAACTTTTATACCTTTGACTTTAGTTTTCATTAGGACTCAGTCAACAAGTTTTGATCTTACAGGAGGAGTCCTAGAAGTTTTTCTTTCTTCTAGGACTGTCCAGTTTATCTATTTTTAAATAAAAGGCTCTGGGATCCCCAGAGAGGGGTTGAGCCAAGGAACTCAGGTCCATTTGTCAATCTTGATTAATTGGCCTGTTGCCCCAAGTAATTAGTAACTAGTAATTAGTAATTATTGGTCAGGTATCTCAGTGTAATTTTTTTCAGCCCTTTAAATCTGTCTATCTATCTATCATCTATCTATCTATCGATCGATATCGATCGATCGATAGATAAATAGGTTTTAAACTGAGGTAGAGTGGATTTGTTTGGCCTTTAATGTTGGGGACCAGTATTGGATCCCTTCTGGTCTATTTAACCTTAGGTAGTGTTATATCGAAACCTTGTGTTTTAATCTCATAAATGTCTGTTTTGCTTATCCCATTTTAAATAACCATCTAAAGACTTCTTTATCCTTTTGGGATAAGTCTCTTTAAATTTTCTACTTTGTTGGGAAAAAGTGTCTAGACTTTCCTCACAGTTTTTTCCTGTTAATCAACTTAGTTAACATTAATTATTCTAATGTTTTTGTTAGAATTTGTAAGACCCATTGAGGGGAAGCAGAGAATAATATAAGCCTTCCCAAACTGGTTTTTCTTGTTTGTTTTAAACTAAGCAAGTTCCCACATATTTTTTGCCCTTGGGGATCCTTCCCCATGAATCCTGTGCGTTCTTTCATCTTAGCACCAGAGACAGATTATATCAGTGTTATTTATTTTGAGTACCTGTCTCTCTATTAGGAGTTCTTATAACCTGCCCTTATCCATCCAACAGTAAGCAGAGTACCTGGAATATAGAAAAGTTGGGTGGAAGTATTTTAAACCTACTGATGAGCTGCAGAAGTCCTATATGCCTTTAAAATGAAACAGTCAAGTGTTGAGAGTACGTCTGTGCTCCCTTCTTAGGATCTAAAGCGAACTGTAACTTCCAAATGTACAATTCTTCTTTACGTCCATTGAAAGCAATCCTGCATACGCATTCACGTCTGCCAGAATAAGTGGCTTGCTGAAACCTGGCCCTGGTTAATAAGTAAAAAAATCTCTAAGTAATCTTGAGCTGCATTTAAATGTGTAAGATTAATTGTTCATGGGTGCATAATATATACATTAGTCATTTGTTTAATATGCTAATCTGGATCTTGTATTCCGATCCCCAGTGTTTTTTTTAAGGCAAAAAATATATAAAATAAAAATACATACATATAAAATGTAAAATATAAAAATAGGGTGCAGCAGTTTGGTATGATGAAGAATAGATTGACTTGTTGGAACACTACTATATTTCATTACTTTAAAGATTCACCAATTATAAAATGAACAATTATATTATGTATCACTATAAAAGGGGAAAAAATAGCCCACAAATCACTGTCAATTAAACCAACACAATGCTTTTGTACCACTAAGAATTTTATTTTAAACTTATTGAAAAAGTTTTTAAAGAACTTATTCAAACATTCAATCATATATCACTCTTGTTTAGCCATAAAGAGAAAAAATATGAGAGAAATATATTGTTAAAGGATTCCAAAAGTTTCTTCTCATTCAGAATCTGGTTATTCAGAATGACTTTGCATCCCAGTTACTGATACCCTCATCCTTCCACAAAGTATTTTCATCTGTGTCATCAAGAGAACAGTGATGTAAGACTTCATAGGAGAGGACTACATCAGGAGCAACTTGCTGTACATTTTGATGCTGGCCTTTTCTTCGGGTAAGAACCCGAAGATGTCAGTGGAAGTTTTTTCAGACAAAAATCAAATCGATTACTCCTTCCTCAAATGGTCCTTAAATGGTCTGTTGGAGAAAGTATTGAAGGTTATAGTTGCCCAGTCCTGCACCAGAAATAGCAACCAAGGGTTGCATACATAGGTAGTAACAGCTAAGACATGAAACAGTGACTGCGGGATGCTGTTGATTATAAGATGTATCACAGTTTCAGAGAAGCAAAATGTGCCAAAAAAATTATGTCACTTGCTATTTGTGCCACCTTGGGCAACAAGAAAAATGTTTAGAGCCCAGGATTTGGAGTGTTCTTAGCAGAACATTGTACTAAAACAGTTTCATCTTTAGAAGTATATCCTAAGGGCTTCCCTGGTGGCGCAGTGGTTGAGAGTCCGCCTGCCGATGCAGGGGACACGGGTTCATGCTCCGGTCCGGGAAGATCCCACATGCCGCCAAGCGGCTGGGCCCGTGAGCCATGGCCGCTGAGCCTGTGTGTCCGGAGCCTGTGCTCCGCAATGGGAGAGGCCACAACAGTGAGAGACTCGCGTATCGCAAAAAAAAAGTACATCTTAATCTCATCCACTTGAATGTTAAAATACAGCCTATTATGGAATATTGAACAGTTAGAGTATGGAAATTCTTTCTGTCTGTTTTTACATTATACTAGTGTTAGAATATCAGGACACATTAAAATGCTGTAAGGAATGGGTAGTTATATTATTATCATTACTTACCCATGTTAATGATATATCTCTTCATAAGATGATCCAGACTTTTGAGAGTTTTACTTTCTAAACTGATGGAGGAAACACAATTTAAATATACTTTGACAATAAAATTTAATTTCTGTTCACTTCAGTAGATAGGAATTTTGGAATATTGGGGAGTATTGGGAGGGAACATCTCCCCCATTATGCTAGCTGAAATTGAGGTTGATATTCAGAGTAATTTTCTGTCTAAAACGGAGAAAACACAGCTATATATATATATATATATAAATCACTTAGTAATGTGCATGAAATAATATGAACTAACATTCATTGTTATGTTTAAACAATGTCCTAAAATTTCAAGTAACTTAGAACATCAGTTCAGATTCTTCATTTGCAAGCAACAGAAAGCCAGTTTAGTTAACTAGCTAAAAAAAGAGGTTCTGGAGGCCGGTTGGGACTTACACAAGCTGGTGGGAAGCTGTAGCATCAGGCTTGGGAATGAAAATACCTGGAAGTGGGAACCTTGGCCATGCTGCTTGGGCACACAGGACAATGAGAGAACTCTAGGCATTTTCCAACTCTCTGCTGCTCTGAGTCATGATCCTGGTGGAAAATTTCCAATTGCTTGAGTAGAAGTCCCAAGATTCCGGAGTGAAAATTTGGGGGCTACTGAGAAGTACTTATTTGGTGTAATAGGCTCGGATTAGTGTTTTTTGGAAATAAAGAGATAAATCCCCTGGAGTGAGTGGCCCAGTTGAAGCTCTTGTACCAATCAGTCAAGGCTTCCCCAACTCTTCCCCAGCTGGGCTCCCCATACTGCTTCTGGGTCATCTCCTCTGATTGACATAGCCGAATAAGTGTGGATGGGAGACTTCAAGAAACACCTGATGTGACTATGACTTTACTAAGAAAAACCTCTTGCTGCCTTTTAGTTGCCTTCTGAGTAAAAATCCAAACCTTTTATCTGGCTCTTCATAGTCTCTGGAGTCAGAATGTCTATGGCTCGAATCCAGGTTCCACCAGTTTCCATCTCAGTTTCTGTACCTCACTTTCATTGTCTGTGAAATGGACATAAGAGTGATTAGAAGAGTTTATACACATAATACAATCAGAGCAGGATCTGGCACAGAGTAAGGGCTTTGTAGGCATGATTATTAATCTTGTCAATATTATCTTTATCGTCTTGTGAATTTTTATCTTTATTATTGTCTAGTGAATAAGGTATCCAGCTTATTCTTGTTAATAGAATTGCAGGCACCTAAAGTCCCACTGTGAAACATTGTGTATGTAATGTGTATGCATTGTGAGGAAAATAATTCCCAAGGAGGGAGACTGGGATGCTGTTAAGAAGGAAAACTAAATTTTGGATGGTGTATTATTTCTCCAGAGAAATAGAACCAATAGGAGATCTATTTATCTATCTATCATCTATCTATCTATCTATCTATCTATCTTATGTGTACATACATATACATACATACATATATATATATATATATATATATATATATATATATATATATATATACACATATATATGGGAAGAGAGAGAGAGAGAGAGAGAGAGAGAGAGTATAAGGAATTGGTGGAGGGTAGTGGCTAATCCCAAGACCTACAGGGTACATCAGCAAGCTGGAGACCCAGAAAAGGTGATGGTTTAGTTCCAGTGTGAAGGCCAGCAGGCTCGAGACTCAAGAATAACAGATGTTTCAGTTGATGTTTCAGTTCAAGTTTGAAGACGGGGAAAATGGTGTGCTGGTGGCTGGTATTCAGTCAGGAAAGAATTCTCTTACTTGGGGAAGGGTCAGACTTTTTGTTCTATTCAGTCCTTCAACAGATTGGTTGAGGGCATATTAGAGAGTGGTCTTCTGATTTACTTAGTCTACCAATTAAAATGTTAATCTCATCCAAAAACATCCTTTCAGAAACACCCCAAATAATGTTTGACCAAACATCTGGGCACTCCGTGGTCCAATCAAATTGACACCTAAAATTAACCATCACAGATGGCAAATCAATAAATAAACAGTGATTTGACTATAGTTACTTTAACAGAATATTGAAATTTATTTATATAACTCAAATTCATAAGCAGCACATAAGCCTTGAAAAGTCATTGTTTACGTAAATGGGTAGGGGAATGGAATTAAAAATACTAGCTGTATCAACAACCTAGTATTTGGGTATATCCTGGTTAGTGTTTCTTTGAGCTGCAATGTATACCAGTTTAAAATTATTTATTATACAGGGTCAGAAATCTTGTAGATCTAAATGTGCATTATTATGCATAGGGTTAATGAAGAGCACATTCCAAACTAAATTAGTAATGATGAAATTAACTAAATTAATAATTATGAAATTAATAAAAGAATAACAAAAAGTCAAAAGTGACTGGGACACTGATAAACCATATCTTTGTCCTGAATATTGCAATGTCTCATAGGAAATGGTGCATAGTGAAGCAGAGGTTTGTAGGATTGCCAAGAGGTAAATATGAACAAAACTCTCAACTCTACCAATATGATTATTTATATCTAGTGGATTTTCAGTAACAGTGCTTAGTGCACAAAATAATAAAAATCTGTTTAACTTTATTTCCAACAAGAAACAAGGAGAGAATTTGCATTTTGACATCAGTTTGAAGCTCATCAGAGATGATATTTTAATCCACCAATGGGCAAAATAGATCTTCCACAGACCTTTTGCAGAGTTGGGGAAGAGGTTATGAGTGGCTGAGTTGAACATACTTTATGTTTCAATATATCATTAGGGTAATTAGTTCAAGTAATGGATAATTAGTTTGAGGACTTTTGATCCATTTATACTTTCCCTGGTATTTGCTGTTTTCATTGGTCATTAGCAAATCAAACCTCAAAGTGTAGGGGAAGTAGGTATGGGGGTAAAAGAAGGAAAAGAAAAAATCAAAAACTGAAAAGGAAATGAGAACAGGAAAGAGCAGAGGAGGAGAGGGAGAGAGAAGTGGAAAGGGGAGAGGAGGAAAAGGCGGGAAGGGCAGGAGAGCAGGGGGATTTATATAACTGCATTTATATCGCTGACATTATGAAGATGCCATGTAGGAATCCTAATATTGCTGCTCCCCCAAGGAAGAATCTAAGTAGGACAAGCAAGAATCACCATGGTATCCACATAGGGCAACTCCCAGACCTTTTCCTTAGGGAGCCATCTGGCGGGGGCGGGTGGTGGTGGGAAGCGGCCCACAGGTGCTTATGAGGACGCCTCCAGGCTCCCTGAAAGACTCACCCATTTACATCTTTTAGTGCAGGCCCACCTCTGCTGTCTCCATGGAGCCCTTCTTGATTTCCTACACTGATATAATCATTTCCTCCTCAGAACACTAAAGCACATTTTTGTTCTTCTACTCTTAGACATATCATGAGTATATTTTTAGAAATAAAACATAACCCAGAAAATTTTCCAGCACATAAATGTGTTTATATGCAAATACATGCTAATACAGTTAATTTTACTTGTGACTGACTTGCTCCTGTAAGCCATTTCAAATCCCTTAGGAAATGAGGTTTGTATAAATAAAAAATCTACATACAAAAGAAATCTTACAGAGGTGTAATAATACTTTACATAAAGTTACTCATTTAATATATTTTGTTACCTGAAATGTGAGACTGTCCTGGAAAAAACAGAACGTGATTCCCCAAATTATCTATGTTGCCGCGTTTTATACTGCATGAGTTGTGTTCAGGTCTATTTTTCCCTTCCAGATTCTCAGGAAACTACCTTTAATTCTGACCACTATAATAGGTTAAATCGGCACTTTTGCCGTTAACAATTGACTTGCCTGACAGAATTAGCTCAAGGCTAATTGACAGGTCAGGTAGGATTTTAACCCAAGCCATCTATCCCAAGTCCTGTGTTTATTCCACTAACCTACAAAGTTTTGCTTGAGCGACTTTGAGAAGGTATTAAGAGCCTCCTTTGTCACCAGTGAAGGAATTAACCTTTGAGTGAGAGCATGGTCTTGGGGAATTGAGTCTGCCAACTGTTTTCAAATTCTGAGGATGCCCCATTGGCCATTGTGATTAAGATATATTGTGCTATATCATACCAGGAAAGTCTCCCTCTCCTTCCTGCTTTGCAAAACATTGAAGAATGCTTGTCTTGTCTGATCAAACTGTTCATAAGACATAAAGGGACCCCCAAAGTTATCTTACCCTGACTAGACATAGGATCTTGAGCACTTAATTACCGACAAGTATGTATTTCCTTCTCCTGAAAATGTAGGTAATTGAAATATATACTTTTTAAGATTCTTTCATCAGAACACAAGAAAAGTGTTTCCTAGGATTATTTTCCGGAGTTTAGAGAACAAGGATCAAATATGAAGATAGAATCATCAGAATAATATTGCCTTTTAAGAGACAACGGTATAGCTGCTTAGAAATGTACTACGGAGGGTTCATAGCATAATGGTTAGCTCCGGACTATTAATTTGGGTATGACCATCCAAAAATAAAAGTAAGTTATATTTTTAATTCACAGGTTATATACCTATGTAGGGAAGAAAATGAAGTAAAATGAATAAATTTCATATCAAATTTATTTTTTTTGTCTTACTATACTGTTATAGCTTATGTATATTGTTATGTTCAGACAACAAAGTCGGTAAGCACTTATGTAGGCTATCCTGTGAGCCAGTTCTTTAAACAGCCCCCAAGATTGCAAACTCACATGCCCACTGCTCTGGTTCAGGATCCCAATGCAATTAAAAAGAAGAGACCTTTTATTCCAAAAGGCTTGATATTTTTTTTTTTTTTTTTTTTGTGGTACGTGGGCCTCTCGCTGTTGTGACCTCTCCCGTTGCGGAGCACAGGCTCCGGACGCGCAGGCTCAGCAACCATGGCCCACGGGCCCAGCCTCTCCACGGCATGTGGGATCCTCCGGACTGGGGCATGAACCCGTGTCCCCTGCATCGGCAGGCGTACTCTCAACCACTGCACCACCAGGGAAGCCCTTGATGTCTTTTGATGACTTTTTTTGATGACTGTTTTCTTTCGTATCGTAATAGATATTTTCTTTTACATGTAGCTTCTAACTGTCACTGTCATCAGACTGCTCTCTGAATCTGGTCTTTCATTGCCGTTTGATTTATTTAGGGCTTTGCAGTTGTCTTTATTCCTCACTGTAACTTGGGTCCATGGACAAGTGTGTGTCAGCCACTCCATCACGTGGGGTGCAAAGATAGCAGAATATGTGCTTAAGTTTTATCTTTGAAGAAAACAAATTATACTGGCATGAAACATAGACTTGCAAACTCAAATAAAATTGATTCCTGATGGAAATGTGACCTTCATGAAACGGTTGTTAAGAACCGTTTGTGAAGAAATAAATGTGGTTTCTGAGCAAGTCTGACATCTAGTGGTCAATTGATATTTCTAAGCTAGCTAAATGAGCCACCTCTGTTCAAGTGAATTGTGATGGAACTGTTGTACAGATATGGTAAGCCTACAGACTGATGGAGTCAGTGCAATAAAGTTAAAAAGTAAGGAATGGAAAATTATGAAGGTTACTCAGATATTTGTTATACCTGTTTATGATCAGACAACTTAAGTGACTATAGACTCAGAGACATGAGTCCAGGCAATCACTTCACAAGGAAAAGAGGGACAGAGAAAGGAAAATGTGCATGGGATTGTATGTGTTTATTGATAAAAATAATAACTACATGATACCACATGACAAGTCTTATACAAACTGCTGCAAACATCACTGTCTTCCCGGAAACCTTGAAAAGTTATATGATACTTATGGCTGATGAAATTGAGAGGTTCAGTGACTTGCTGAGTTACCCAAATTCTTGTAACAAAAGTTAGTAGAGATAAATCCTTTGTCTAGGATTTATCTCTAGGATTTCCAGCTAGGCTATAATAGCCCAGCACATCGTAACAGGCAGAGGAGATTAAGGGGTAATTATGGGGTAATAATATCATACTATTACTAAATATAAATAATAATACTGTTAATTAATATTGTTAAAATAAATAATAATAAACTTATTATTCATAAATTGAAGACAAGTAAAAGAAAAAATAAACCTCTGCCTTAATACAGTTTTAAATTTTATTTAATAATCAATTAGCATATGTGTGTGAATTATTTTTAAGATTTGAACTTTTTCCCCCAGTTTTATTTTTTGTGAGATATGAATGACGTATAATATTGGATTCGTTTTAGTTGTACAACATGATGCTTTGATGTAAATATACAGCGAAATAATCACCATATGTGTTTTCCTTTAGGGTGTCATAATTTTCAGCTGGAGACCATGTTAGAAGAGAAAAGACAAGCAAAGAAATCCTTACTCGCTCCACATCTCTAGTTTTCTGACCAGAGAGCAACTTTCAACATGACATGACTGCTTGGCCTTTGAGTATCACAAATGCTTCACCTTTATAGAAGCCTTGGGTGGCTTCCTGCCATGCAATACGGTTGCCAAATAGGATGGTACGTTAGATATTTTTCTGACCTAAGCCCAGCACTCAGGAAGCTCAGTGAACCCCGAAGATTTAAATTAAATAATTATGAGGTCTAGTCAGTAAGTATGGTTGGGCCTTAAATTGCTTT
The DNA here is from genome assembly GCF_000442215.2 of Lipotes vexillifer. Classification (NCBI taxonomy): domain Eukaryota; kingdom Metazoa; phylum Chordata; class Mammalia; order Artiodactyla; family Lipotidae; genus Lipotes; species Lipotes vexillifer. Next base: position 74,022 of record NW_006797529.1, on the reverse strand, counting down.
GCAGGCTGATCTTTTAGTCATTCTAAAATACTTATGACATTATTCAGTTTTCAGCTCATAATTTCTAGAAGAACTCCTCTGAATCCCATGACATCTAAGAACCCTAACCATGGTATAGAGCCCTTGTCTGAGTCAGAAAACCCTAGTCTAAATGAGCTAGAGTAAGGCTTCTAGGGGCAACGTGATTCAAAAAGACACTGAGCAAATAGAACATGTTCATAAGTGTGTAACAAAGGAGGGGTAGGTGGTGATGTGCAGAAAGGGGCGGGGGGTGGATGCCCAGACTCATTAAACTGGCACTGCCACTGCACACAAGTTATTTGTTGTTTAATGGTGCGCTGCTTGCTGTAGAAAGAAATGTCAAGGCAGGAAACTGGCAGGCCTGGGATCAGGAGAAGGAGAAATTTTCTCTCATCTCAAGCCAGGATGTTTCTTCACGAGAGAGGCTGACTCTGGGCTCTGGTCAACTACCTGACTTGGGGTGGTTCCTTGTGAATGACTGTGAAGCCTGTATGTTCAAAGAGGTGTGTGATCTGAAACCATGAGTGTCGAAGCCAGCATGTTGCCAACAAACTAGTGAATACAACAAAAGTGAAGCAGACTCACAGATACAGAGAAAAATGTAGTGGTTACAAGTGGGGAGAGGGAAAGGAGAGGGGCAATATAAGGGGTAGGGGAAGAAAAGTGGTTATTATGGGATTATATGAAATTATCTGTGTGAAACTTTTTTTTAACATCTTTGTTGGAGTATAATTGCTTTACAATGGTGTGTTAGTTTCTGCTTTATAACAAAGTGAATCAGCTATACATATACATATATCCTTATATCTCCTCTCTCTTGCGTCTCCCTCCCACCCTCTCTATCCCACCCCTCTAGGTGGTCAGAAAGCCCTGAGCTGATCTCCCTGTGCTATGTGGCTGCTTCCCACTAGCTATCTATTTTACATTTGGTAGTGAATATATGTCCATGCCACTCTCTCACTTCATCCCAACTTCCCCTTCCACTTCCCCCCATCCCCAAGTCCATTCTCTACGTCTGCATCATTATTCCTGTCCTGTCCCTAGGTTCTTCATAACCATTTTTATTTTAGGATTCCATATATATGTGTTGGCATACGGTATTTGTTTTTCTCTTTCTGACTTACTTCACTCTGTATGACAGACTCTAGGTCTATCCACCTCACTACAAATAACTCAGTTTCATTTCTTTTTATGGCTGAGTAATATTTCATTGTATATATGTGCCACATCTTCTTTACTCATTCATCTGTTGATGGACACTTAGGTTGCTTCCATGTCCTGGCTATTGTAAATAGAGCTGCAATGAACATTGTGGTACATAACTCTTTTTGAATTATGGTATTTTCAGGGTATATGCTCAGTAGTGGAACACCTGGGTCGTGTGGTAGTTCTATTTTTGGTTTTTTAAGGAACCTCCTTACTGTTCTCCATAGTGGCTGTATCAATTTACATTCCCAACAACAGTACAAGTGGGTTCCCTTTTCTCCACACCCTCTCCAGCATTTATTGTTTGTAGACATTTTGGTGATGGCCATTCTGACTAGTGTGAGGTGATACCTCATTGTAGTTTTGATTTGCTTTTCTCTAATGATAAGTGATGTTGAGAATTCTTCCATGTGTTTGTGGACAGCACCTGGGATGCTGGGTGCTTGGTTGGGGGCAGGACTGCAGACCGCAGAGGGCCCTGCAGACACACTCTCCCGGGAACTGGATCGATTGGATCCTGGAGCAACAAAGAGCAATCAGGTCTGCACAACAAGGAGTTCTGCGTTGTAGAAGAAGCACTAGGACATAGGGCCTGGAGAGTGGGGACACTGCGGGAGAGCCCTGCTAGAAAGCTCCCACAAAGAACTTTCTAGGTCAACAGAATTAGGGCTCGTGACCAAGACAGGGACACTGGGGAGTTTCAAGCATGGGCAGTAAATGCAAATGCCAATAGGGACCCAATGGTCATATAAATGAGTATAACAGGCGCAACATGGCAGACTCAGCACAAAGTCCCTACGTTACCTGTTAACTGTGAGGGCCTGTTCTTTACTTCGACAGAGAAACAGTCTCCCTTTTGCTTGAAACATACGGACCTCCCAGTCTGTTTCTCCCACTTTCAGAGACACGGGGATTATGAAATGAGACATCTGGCTTTAAATCATCTTCCCACGTTCCAGTAAGGGCTCAAATTGTGTGTTTTAAACCCTGTGAGCCACGCCGAGCACTGCCGTGGGCTATGCTGGTCCACCTCTCCCAGGCGTTATCACTAAATCCCAGAGCGAGGGCAGGGCCTGTGGCCTCAATGAGTTGGGGGGCAGGGAGAAGGTGCCAGGTTGACGGAGTGCTAGCAGGGGGCCGGGAGGGTGTGGAAGCAGCGGGTAATCCTGGGACTGCAAAGCTTCCAGGACAGAGTCTGAGCAGCGCTCCCCAGGGAGTCTATGACGGAAGCTGATAAGGATGGTTGTGACTGGAAAAGCAGTGCCACAGTCAGTCCTAGAAATTTAGGAAATCCTGAATTAACAGGGCTACAAGGGTTTCTTGACTCAACTTCCTAGAGCGTCTCAAGAGCTCTGGTGAATTGTGAGCTCCCAAGAGGATTAATTCATACAGGAAGAGAGTTTTCCCCAAATACATGTGGCTGAAAAACCCACTGCATCTCTGGGATGAGTATTCAAGAATGCCCACTGAGAAACCCCGGGACTTCCCAAGGTATAAGAGGGGTGTGTGTGAGGGAAAAGGCACCACCTCAGCGCGAAACAGCATCTCACAAAGGTGGTGAGCATTAGGAGCGCGCAAGAAAACCGCAGGCAGTTGGCAAGCGATGACAAGACGCTCGTTTCAGTGGTGCCCGCTCCAAAAGACAAACCAGAAACAAGAAGGGCACGACGAGTGCATCCTGCGGTGAGAGAAGCCCACAAAAGAGTCACTAGGCCTCTCCTGACTGCCTAACTTTTAAATAAAAAATTAACTCTAAATTTGCACACAATTAGGAAAACTAGAATAAAAATGTAAAGATCTAGTCCCTTCCATAGAGGTGGTTGCCATTAACAGTCTTTTGTGCATTTTCAGGATCAGATACACAAATGTGTATAAGTGTATGTATGCGTGTTTCCATATGTACATATATACGTATATAGTATTTACAAACACTGTGGGTTTCTAAGTGGAATAATAGAAATGTCCTTTTCTACACCTGCTCTTTTTCCTTTTGCCCTGATGACGTATCAGGTCGTCTTCCCAGTTTGCTCACAGACCTTCCCCGTTCTCCACACACACGTTACTCCATACCACGGATGGATCCTAATTTCCTTCAGCAGACCCCTCCTGAAGGACATCCAGGTTGTCTCTAGATTTTCTCCATTACGTAAGTATCCCTCATTGGACTTGGGGGTGCCTGATTTTATGCACACTTCTGTGCAAGGCAGAGTACTGGCAGAGGGCAGGTGCCTAGAAGTAAAAGTCTTTGGTCAAAGAGCCAAGAGAGTTTTGAACTTTGATGGACGCTGCAAACCTCGCTCCAGAATCCAACACATTTATTATACTTAACATAGGCAAAGTGTGCTTGTTCCCTCGTCTACACCAGATGTCATCAGTCTTTAGAATTTCTGCACATCAGAGGGGAAGAAAATCTGCATTTCCTAAAGAAGTTGGCCCCTCTTCATTTGTCTAGTAGCCAGCTGTGTTTCTTCTGAGTTGTTTGCTCATACAGGTAGAAACCATCCCCTGCCTTTTTAAAATTTGGTCATCAGTTTTCATTTATTTGTGGGTTCTTCTCTATATCAACAGTAACCTTTATATGTTAATACACTATCAAACTTTTGTGTCTGTAATTTTGTTTTGTTTATGTCTTGAACTGTAGAAAAGTTTTAAATTTTCATGTAATTAAATATCTTTTACTTTATGGCTTCTGAGTTTTATGGCTTACTTAGGAAGGATTCTGTACTCCCTACACTTACACAGAAATTCTCTCCTGTATTTTATATCTGCTTCTTGCATTTAGTTGCATTTGCATCTTTTCGACTGACTAGAATTTGTGTATGCTGTGATGCAAATATCTAATTTCTGTTTAAATGAATTATCAATGCTTCAATCAGTCAATTAGACAAAAAGTCAAGTTAGACTTTAAAATTGTCTAAGTTAAAATACAATTCTCAAGTAAACAGGGACCAGTTTCTGGAGTTTTCCACCGATCTGTCATTCCCTCTGTCAGTGGCTTTATATGTTAATAGATTATATGTTAACATTACATTTTATTACTGTTAACATGTATGTTTAAAATGTTTCATCTATCCTTTTGCACTAAATTTTTCAGGCGAACACTGAACTGACTTCTAGATACTTACCAATTTTTGTGACTATTGCAAATGGGATCTTTCCTTGTTTTTTAGTGTTATTTCTGGCTTATGGGAAAGTAACTGACTTTTACATACTTAGACATAACTGATCACAATTCTGAATATGATCATTTCTAGTTTTTCCACTGATTCCTGCATTTTGAAAAATCAGTCATTATCATCTGTGATTTTTGTTGTTTCCTTAGTAAAGGCTCCAGAACCAGCCCACCCCCCAGACTCTTCCCATGTTCTTATCCTGCCTGATCCCACTTCCCCGCTGCACCTGACCCTAACCTGTCTGCGCTGCTCTAAAACACTGTCTGTTCACAGGGTGGTGATGACAATAAAAGGTATTCATATCTGTAAAGCGCCAAGGGCTCTGCCTACTTTATTTTATCTTGGGGTTGTCACTAGACACATCACATGCGTCCCTCTCTTTCCTAAGGCCTGGACCCCACATGAAAGGGAGAAAAGGTGACCTCGTATCTGGATATGGATTTTGTCACTTCAAGAGCTTTATCATATTAAAATTAATATCTAATACATATTAAACACTATTTGTCAGGAACATCCTAGGTGCGTTCCATAAGAACCACAAATAATATTGATAGCTAACTGTTAAAGAAATAATTAACCATTAAGGCTGTTTTAATTTTAGCACACCGGATATATAAGGGGTATAAGTTCTAGTAGCATTAAAAAAAATAAGGAGTTACCAATTCTAATAGTAGCTTTTCCTTTTCAACCACTTCCTGAAATTATAGTTCTCCTCTGTCTAGCAGCTTTGCATGGTTCCTTCACTGATGGAGAAGTTATCCACTGGTACTGGGAAAGAAATGATAAATATGCCATTTAAGTTACAGGTTATTTAGGAGGGTTTCATCTTCATTGGAAATTAAGATATTTTAAGTTAATAAAAGGTCTTCAATCTGCATTTCTGGGAAACTAAATTAAAGCATCACGCAACATTTTCAAAAACAGAAAAGCCATTTCATTTGACTAAAAACTTAGTTTTAAGATGGCAGAAAGTACCTTGATAATTTTCTTTTAAGAAGGAGAGAAAAACAAGCCATTAAAGAGAAATTCTTCCGAGAGAATTAAAACATGTTATATACCTCTGACTTGGCACTCCTTCCATTCTGGAGACCTTTTTTGGTAACTGCTTTCATCACAGAATGATTTAAAGTAAAATAAATTGAAATTAGAGTAATTATTTTCCAATGAGTGGCTATTTCCATTTAAAACCAAAAGCCAACTAATTATTGCTTTTCCCATAAAATTAAATATGAAATCTACCTTATGTAATTGTACACTTATTTCCCCTTTTGTGTATTCTAATTTCTTCCTCAGAAACCTAAGATGCCATCTTGCAGACTGCCCCCAGTGGCTACTATTTTGGCAGCAGCAAAGGGCAACTTGGAACATTTTGCATCTAAAGTGGCTTTAGATACCTTTGGATAGAAAGTACAGTCTGAGCCATTTTACAAAATATGCGGCCATTTTACAAAACAGCTTGACAGTTCCTGCGAGTGTTAAACATAGAGTTACCCTATGACCCAGCAGTTCCACTACTAAATATATACCTAAGGGAAATAAAAACTTATGTCTGCACAAAAGCTTGCACGTGGGCTTCCCTGGTGGCACAGTGGTTGAGAGTCCGCCTGCCGATGCAGGGGAGACGGGTTCGTGCCCCAGTCCGGGAAGACCCCACATGCCGCAGAGCGGCTGGGCCCGTGAGCCATGGCCGCTGAGCCTGCGCGTCCGGAGCCTGTGCTCCGCAACAGGAGAGGCCACAACAGTGAGAGGCCCGCATACCACAAAAAAAAAAAAAAAAAAGCTTGCACGTGAATGTTCATAGAAGCATATTTCTAAAAACAAAAGGTGGAAAAAATTCAAATGTCAATCTGACAAATGAACAAACAAAATGTGGAATATCCGTAAAATAGAATAGCATTCAGCTATAAAAAGGAATGAAATATTGATCCATGTTACAACGTGGATGAACCATGAAAGCATTATATAAAGAAAAGCAGCCACTGTCAAAAGATCACACGTGAATGTTCATAGAAGCATATTTCTGAAAACAAAAGGTGGAAAAAATTCAAATGTCAATCTGACAAATGAATAAACAAAATGTGGAATATCTGTACAATAGAATAGTATTTAGCTATAAAAAGGAATGAAATATTGATCCATGTTACAACATGGATGAACCATGAAAGCATTATGTAAAGAAAAGCAGCCACTCTCAAAAGATCACATATTGTATGGTCCCATTTATATGAAATGCCCATAATAGCAAATCTGTAGAGACAGAAAGGAGATTAGTGGTTGCCTAGAGCTGAGAGGGTTCAGAGAATCAAAAAACATTGTTAATGTGTAATGGGTTTCTATGTGGGGGGACAGAAATCTAAAGTTGGATTGTTGTAATGGTTACACACGTCTTTTAGTGGTTACACTAAGAACCACTGAGTTGTATACATTAAAGGGTTAAATTATGGTATGTAAATTACATCCTAATAAAGCTGTTAAAATTATAATTTTATATTTATAAATTTGAAAATTCATCCAAAATGACAAATTCTTAAAACATGCAACCTAACAAGAATAACCCAAGAAAAGAAATATCTAAAAAATCTATATCTACTTAAAAAGTTGTTTGTATAATGCAGTACCTTTACAGAAAATTATTTCCAGGGATAAATGGCTTTCCAAGTAAATTTTTCCAAATATTTACTTGAAGAAATATTGCTAATCTTACATAAATCCTTCCAGGAAACAGAAAATAATATATTGCTCAAAAATTTTATAAGGCCAACATAAGCTTCAGATCAAAACTAAAAAGAATATTACAGGAATAGAATCATAGGCCAGTTTCTCTTTTGAACATGTATGCAAAATTTGTAAACAAAAGCACAAACTGTATCCATGGTATGTAAAACAGTAATATATCACAATGAAAGTGGCTTTATTCTAGTAATCCAAGGTTGGTTTAATGTTCCCACATGAAACTGATCCCAGGAATGAATTAGAGTGGGAAAAAAAGTCATTTAAAAAAGAAGTCTTGGGAATTCCCTGGTGGTCCAGTGGTTAGGACTTGGCGCTTTCACTGCTGGGGGCCTGGGGTTCAATCCCTGGTCAGGGAACTAAGATCCTGCAAGGCATGAGGCAGGGCCCACCCAAAAAAAAAAAAAGAAGTTTCAACCAGGAGAAGCACAAGAGTGAATAAAAATAACAGATAACACCTTATGAAAAGTGGGTGAAGATTATGGAATATTCGAAACTTTTAAAACAAACAAATTGCTAAAGATTCAAGAGGATGTGACAAATGTACATAGGCAAAAAATAAAATAAAATAAAATAAAATAAAATAAAATAAAATATACAAATGATGGGAGCCCCCAAATCCAGATACCCAAGTCCCATCTCTGAAAATCCTCATTCAATGGGTTCTGGATTTCCTCTATGTTTCAAAACCTACAGGTGATTCTGATAAGATTCATAGACACAATGTAAAGCTTCTGCTTTACAGGGAATAATACCATATTATTTTGTTATTTTATAGTTATATTAACAGGTTGTACTATTCACAGATAAGTCTGATGTCAAAATGCACTCCCCACTAGGGTTAAAAAAGGAACTAGTGCTCTCTACTGCTACTTGGTGGCAGCATGCATATATTGCAATGGTGATTATTGTAGGAATCCAAATTAATGGAAGATTTTAGAATTGGAAGACTACAGAGGTCACCTAGTCAAACTTCCAACTATTATAGTTGTGAAAACTAAGGCCCATATAAATGAAATGATTTATCTCCAAAGAGGGTTAGTGAAAGAGTACGAAATAAAATATACCTCTGAACTTTTAATTTAGTGCTATTTTTATTAATCTCAATATTTGCTCAAACTTCAGTGTGACACATTTGGGATTGAAGTCTTGCTTGAATTTAGTGGCTGCGTGCCTTTTAGTAAGTTACTAAAACACTTTTAACTTCGCTTCTCACATATGTAAAATGGTGAGCCTTGACTGATATAGAGTATGAGATAGCCTAGCACTGTTTTCAACACAAACAAGTACTTAAAATTTTTTGCCTCTCATCCCTCTTAGATAACCTCTATTCTCTTAACAATAAAAGTGTCTTTCAGCTAGCAAAGCACCCCAGAGCTGACCACATTCTGGCAAGAGATATAGGATTCTTTTCCTTACTGAGGGGTTCTTTATACCTGATATTTGAACTGCACTGAAACATGAACTTCTCTTGTTTATACTGTATTATAATGGACTTGATAGATGAATTTTTAAAAGTAATATGCAGGAATTAAGCTGCATTACTCTCAAGAAATATTATTCGATAGTGGTGGCTAGAATGATAAACAGTGTTTGGACAGGGAGTCCATATTGGATATGAACAACCTGTACTCCCATTCGTCTCTTAAGAATAAATAGAATCCTTGCAAAATCTGTTTTAAAGGGCAGTTATTTTCTTCTGCCTCATTTAAGTTACCTCAAGAAAAAGACAATCTCCTGAATCCTTGTTTAAAAGGCTTTTAATATAAAGCAAATAATGTTTTGCAACATTTCCCAAACTTTTCATTATCAAATTAGCTGAGGCTTCTCAACGATTATCATTTCACAACAATATCTCTATTTTCACCTTCTTTAAATGAATTGGCCTCATAGATGTGCCATTAAAACAGAGCTTCACCCTCAACATATTTTAAAGTTTGTATTCAAACAGTATGAAGAAAACACGATCAGGGAATTCAGCCATAAAAGTGAATGGATTACTGATACATGCTACATCATGGATGCAACTAAGTGAAAGATATAAGACACGAAAGGCCACATATTGTATGGTTCCATTTATACGAAATGTCCAGCAATGGCAAATCCATACACATGGAAAATATTATACATTAGTGGTTGCCAAGGATTTGGATGAGACAGAAATAGGGAATGACTGCTTAAAATGGGTGTAGGTTTCCTTTCGGGGTGATGAAAATGTTTTGCAACTAGGCAGTGGTGACAGTTTCACAGCATTGTGACAGTACTAAATTCCACTGAATGGTACAGTGAATTGTAAAATGATCAAAATGGTGAATTTTATGTTATGTTCATTTTACTACAATAAAAAGGAGAAAGAAATAGGGAGAGACTTTGAGTTTGAGAAAGTAAGGTGAACTGGTCAAGAAAAAGACAACTCTACTGTTCAGTTTTCTCTCAGCTCTCCCAGTGCATTAATCCTCAGCAAAAGGTGGCCTGAACTTGTAGATGACAGTCATTCAACAGAGTCCAGGGAAAAGTACATAAAATAAAACCCAACTATTCTTATTTAGCACATCTATGACAGGTTAACTTGCTGCTCAGCCACATGGACATTCATGAGGACGTTTCACTTTAGGTGTCCTCTACTTCAGCACTTTACTCACAGCTCATTCACACATGTATGCAACAGCATTTCTTAATTTAATGGACTCTGCAGTGCTGGTTGTGATCAGTCTCATGAAAAGAAAAGGGAAGGAGGAAAAAACCTCTACATTGGCTTGGTGGTCTTGGGATGAAATGGATGCAGAAGACAGCTTGATTGTCAAACTGGAAACATTTATTTTCCTTTTCCTCTTCTTTTTATCTTTCCTATCAGGTCTTCTGTCCACTTCCCACCGCCTTCTTTCAAACAGGAAAGACACTAATTAGCTGCTGGATTTTTTTTTTGTTAAAACAACTATTGTTTTAGATTTCTTGCTGTCTGCTGAATGTTATTGTTTTTACTGCCAAATGAGCTTCGGTGGTTGATGTAGGGGGTCTCTTGGGAACTTAACTTTTTCCAGTTTAAGTGGAAAAGCTGTTTTGTTTGAATTGGCTTTTACTGGGTGCTTCAAGATTTGCTCTTAGCTCTTTGATGGGGGACTGAATAGCACTATGTTTCCTTTGAGGTCCCAGTAAATAAAGGATCCCATGTCCTCCTGGGCACTTTATCGTGATTTTGCTGTGTGTGCTCTCTAATAGCCAGATGCAGATTCCAGGAAAATGACATATAAATGAATATAAATAATCTAATAGTTTTAGAATTTGCTTTGGCCATACTCCTGGTCTCATTCTACTTCTTGTAGCAGTTGTCTTTAAAGAGCATTAGCTATGTATATATTAAATATAATATACATATGCCAATATTAAATATTATATTGGTGTATAAATGTAATATATTACTGTTTAAATGAATGTATCAGTTATGTTTTATATTAACATGTATTTTTGCATAGCATATATTGTACACAAAATATATGACTAATGCAATGTATTTATATGTTTAATATGTTCACAATACTAATATGATATATCATGTAATATTGATTATAAAACAATTACATCATAATATATAAATATATAATGATTATTATCTGATATAATACATTATATTTAAAGTATTCTATATAACACAATACATAATGTATTATTATAAGACAAGTATATTATATAATATAAATATAATAGTACACATATTTTAATTATACATTACACATACAAGTATGTATAACTATTTATTTATTTATTTTATTTATTTATTTTTTTTTGCGGTATGCGGGCCTCTCACTGCTGTGGCCTCTCCCATTGCGGAGCACAGGCTCCGGACGCGCAGGCTCAGCAGCCATGGCTCACAGGCCCAGTCGCTCCGCGGCATGTGGGATCCTCCCAGACCCGGTCACGATCCCGTGTCCCCTGCATCGGCAGGCGGACTCTCAACCACCGCGCCACCAGGGAAGCCCTGTATAACTAGTTATAATTTTATTTACGTAGGAATCTGTTCATAACAATTGATGTAAAAATATGCAATATTTTAAATCAAGTGTGCCATAATCTCACTACCTACACATAACTACTTTTAAAATCTTGAACCCTGTCTAAATCATGCTTACATATCTCTCAACCTGTTTTTCTACACATGAACATATACACACATTTATACACAATATATATGTATACTACCAGTTTTCAGTTCAATGTATATAAATATATGATATATATAATTATATTCCTGTGTATGTATACAAATATAAGTCAAAGGTATGTGTAGGGCTTCCCTGGTGGAGCGGTGGTTGAAAGTCCCCCTGCCGATGCAGGGGACACGGGTTCGTGCACCGGTCCGGGAAGATCCCACATGCCACGGAGCGGCTGGGACCGTGAGCCATGGCCGCTGAGCCTGCGCGTCCGGAGCCTGTGCTCCGCAAAGGGAGAGGCCACAACAGTGAGAGGCCCGTGTACAGCAAAGAAAAAAAAAAAGTATGTGTATAGGTATGTATTTCACATATTTATATAAGTAATGTATGTGTATATAAATACATGATTGTATACATACATACACACAAATAGACTTATTTAAACAAGAGACCTAAATAAACATAGTTCTCGAAAAATAAAACTAGTTATGTCCCACTGTTTCAATAACAGATTATAGTTTTCTACTGTATGTGCTTCTGTAATTGTTATGAACAATTCCCATTTGTTGAATGTTAAGTTGTTTTAATTTTTTGCCATTATTAATGAAGCTCTGAAGAATATGGTGGGCAAGATTACTTGAAAAACTCTCCTGAAAGAAAAGAGTTAGGTATGCTAGGTTAAATGTAAACAACTTATTTTTAAGTGCAAGTCTGATTTTTGAAGTGTGCAGTAGAAATTTCCAGGACCCATGAAAGAAGGGGGGTACATGTGTGAGAGTTATAGCTATATTAAGAGTGGATTGAAGATCTTGATAGCTTAGAACAGAAGCTGGCAATCCTCTTTTTATGGAGCGAAATAGCAAATATTTTAGGCTTTGTAGACCAAAGAGGCAAAATTGAGGATATTATTTAGGTACTTAAGCAACCATTTAAAATATTACCAGTTAAAATGTGAACATTATTCATAGCTCATAGGCCATAAAAAATAGGCAGCTGTCTGGATTTGGAATAAAGGCCATAGTTTAATGACACACCTGACCTGACATAGAGACTTGTTGTTAAAATGGCCATGACCACATGGGAGGCAGGAGATAAGACTCCATCCCTACTAGATGGGAAGTTAGAACTAAACCTATCTATCCCTAGCTTCACCTTTAATGAAAGGGTGTGCCATTAAAAAAAATATCTGCTGGCAAAGGGAGACTAAGACCAAATTCTCTTGGCCTCTGCTCTGGGTAGGAAACAGGTAGGAAATCTTGAGAATTCTGAACCCCAGATCTGTGTTCACAGTGTTTGGGTTGCAAATTTATTTGTGGTCTTGCAAACAGAAGGTAAGAAATTACTTTAAAATGCTCCCAGATCGGTGGTATTCCAAACACAGAACTAAACACTCTCTGGAGAGGTAGACGTTCAACGCAGGCCTATAGCATTCCCACAGATAAAGTTTAGCTAAACATGAGCTCATGATCTAAATATACACAATAATGAAGAAATCAGCTACAATGGGAGAGAATCAGCAAAAACAATCAATACCAGAATTAGATTCCCAAGGCCATCCATTGAATGTTGGAATGATCAGGTGCAAGGCAGAAAATATACATAAAACTAGAACTGAAACAAGGAGCAAGGATGTTTTAAAAGACTGGGTAGGCTCTTTAAAACATTTTTAAAGTACATGTCATTGATAAAGCTAAAAACTCAAAGGTTGTGTAAAACAGCAGATTAGTCATGAAGAGTGAAATTATGCTGTTTTTAAAAATATGGCAAATCAGATTTTCTGCCTAATTATATAAGTAGATTTCTCTTTAAAAATACACATATTTTAGCTTTCCGGGCTACGGGGATGTAGGGGCGCTTGGTGTGTTTGCGTGGCCTCGGGGCCGGACCCCGGGTCCCCGCCCCCCCAGCGCCCGCCGCCGGCCGAGCTCTGACCCCCGCGTCTCCATCGTGGGTCGCGATGGTCGGATGTGCGCCCGGGTCCGCGGGATAGGTGGGCGCAGAGGTCCCTTGTGTTGGCGGGGGTGGGTGCGGCGAGGTTCAGGCGCCTCCGCATAGCATCGTGGGGCTGGGGCTGGGGGCGCCGCGGATTGCTATGCTTTTCGCACTTTCCCGGCTCTGAAGCCTCGAGAACACGGCTATAGGCAGCAGTAGTTTAATGGGGAGTTTGCCTGCTGGGAACTAGGGGCCTGCTGGGGTCTCAGTTCTTGGCTGGCCCTGGAATACGAGGTTGCCAGGGGTGTGACGGCAGCAGGTAGGAGTGGCCCGCTGGTGCAGTGATGAGCAGGAAAGTACAGCGGCTGTTGGCCTGTGAACCTAGGCAAGAATGACCAGCCAACACAGTCCAGACCAAGGTCCGTGGGCCCAGCTTGGTCCTGTGCGGCTGGTCAGTGGAACAGACCTGCAGGTGTGGCTCTTGTCACTCTAGGACTGGCTTCAGGACAGATCCGGCCGGAAGAGCCCAGGGCACCGCCCTCAGTTCTCCAGGAGAGTGCGTCGGAGTGGAGCCAGGGCGGGTGTGCGCGACTCAGCACGGGGGCAACGCACGTCCAGTCTGCCGGCAGGGGCAGTGGGGAGCCGGGGGAAGCCATGGCCTTGCGAATGTCCTCTGATGAAAAGGAACCTGCAGGCTTATAAAATAACTTTTGTGTGGAAACAAAACAAAACACATATTTTAAAGACTTATTGGCTGTAAAATAACTAAAGGATATTTCAAAGGGCTTCTCTCCAAAGAAAAGTGTGAAGTAGCAAAACACAGAAAGTGGAGGGGAAAAAATGTCAATATATACATTGCTGTAGGGTGAACTAAGCCTTAGGCCAGCAACTATGAGGAGGAGCTGACCCATAGATACGTACAACTAAGCTGGAATCTTCAAAAAGTTCAACTATTTATAACTAAAAAGATTTCTTAAAATTAATAACCAAGGGGCTTCCCTGGTGGCGCAGTGGTTGAGAGTCCGCCTGCCGATGCAGGGGACACGGGTTCGTGCCCCGGTCTGGGAGGATCCCACATGCCGCGGAGCGGCTGGGCCCGTGAGCCATGGCCGCTGAGCCTGTGCGTCCGGAGCCTGCGCTCCACAATGGGAGAGGCCACAGCAGTGAGAGGCCCGCGTACCGCAAAAAAACAAAAAAAAAAACAAAAAACAAACAAACAAAAAAAACCAAAAAATTAATAACCAAGTGTTTTAATTGACATCAGAAGAGCGAAACAATAAACCCTGAGAACATAGAAAAAATAGATAATAAAGATATGAGCAGAACTTAATAAAACAGAAAAAAGTATAAAATTGAGGTGATTTAATAAGTCAAAAAATATTCTTTGAAAATATTTTAAAAACACACTTTGATTAAGCAAAACAAAAACAAAAGTAAATAATACACAGAAAGAATCGGGACAATGTCACAGCAGACAGTAAAAAACAGAGAACATATGAAATGCCAGTAAATTTGAACATTTATGTAAAGTGGACAATTTCCTAGCTCCTAGAGTTTACCAAAACTGACACAAGAAGAAATAAATACTGGAGTTCTTTCACCAGTAAAGGAATTAAGTCAATAGTTTACAATCTTTCACCAAGAAAATAACAGACCCACCCAGATCGTTTGGGTGGGGAATTCTATCAAACTTCTATTAAACAGATAACATCAGTATTAATAAAGAAAAACTTCTAGAGAGTAGCAAAGGAAGAATGCTCCTTTATTCATCTCATGAAGTCTATATAATCCTAATACTGAAAATAGATTAGGACTGTAAGGAAAAAGAAATTTACAGGTCAAATTTACTTGTAAGTATAAAAGCAAAAATTTTGATCTACGATATTAGCTACCCAAGTTCACTAGAGTAAGAAAAAGCATGAGCAAGTTAGGTCATCCAATGAATGAAAAGGTAGTCTAATGTCAAGAATACATATCAGTAGATTGAAATCACCACATTTTATTTCTTTCATCTGTCTCTTTAAAAAATTGATAAGTACTTATATTGATCTCTCTGTGTACTAAGCACTGATCTCTCTGTGTACTAGGCACTGTGCTAAGTCACTTACATATTTACTCCTTTAAACCTTCTATCATCCCTGGGGGAAAGTTCTATTTTGCTTCCATTTCTTAGCTAAAACTCTAACCCCCAGGAAAGTAAAGCAACATTTGTAAGTTTTTGTGGATGGTCAGTGATGGGACCAGTACAGGAACATCCGAAGTCTGTGCTTGGAAACAGTGCCCCATGGTGACACTCACATTACAGATGAAAGGAAAGGAACCACGCACTTACATTATAGATTAATACCCACATAACAGGTTAAAGGAAAAAGAAACATGTGCTTCTCTCAAAAGTTGTAAAGAAAGCATATCTATTTCTAAATACATTTCCCAATTTCTTTTGCTTGTTTTCTGACCTTTGTAGTGCATTCTGCCATGAGGAAAATTTTCATTCTTATATAATTAAATGTATCCTTTTTTTCTTTGAATCTTAGAAAGGTGTTCCTCATGAATAATTTATTTCAAGTCTCCCAGGTTTCTGATACTTTTACAGTTTCATTATTTTTTTACTTTTAACTAGTTGCTGTATCTAGAATTTAGTAATGATAGCCATATTTTCCCACTTTTGTTGAATAAGTTTTGTTACTGACCCAAAATGTGAATTTTATTTTAATCTCAAATCCCTTATGCTCTTGCATTTAATTTTAAGATGTTTCCTATCCCACTGGTTGTTTTGTCTATCTGAAACAAAATGCTACCTTAATTATAATGTAATTATAATATAATAAATGTAATTAGTAAACATAATACCATATATAATAAATAGCATAATATAAAATAACAAAATATAATTTACCATATAATAAGGTCAAAAGAGAATAAAACTATACAATCACTTGAAATATCCTCCGAAGATATTTTATAAAATTCAATATTCATTTCTAATTTAAAAGAAATAGTAAAATAGGGATTGATGAATGCTTCCACAGTAAGACAAAATTATATATCTAAAAGAGGAGGTAAATGATAAACTTAAGTAACACTGGCAATAAATACAGGACAAGATGAAGATGCCTGATATAATGTTAAAGAAAAAGTATTATGTAACATTGTCTTTGCAGCACTGATGAGTTCAGTGAAAAGAGAATCTCATAGAAAAGAGTATCTCGTTCTTCTTAATGTCTGTACACTTGTCCATTGCATGAACATAACAGCTTATTTAACCAATGTTACTGATCTGCATCGGATTTCTAGGTTTTCATGGAATTTTATTATGCACAATTGTTTCAAACACTAGGACTTCCTCTTATGTTTATATCTTTTGAAAGAAACAATATCTCCGCAGATGATTTATCTGTGCTGGCTGCTAGCAGACTATGGCTACTTCTCAGTTCTTCCCTTTACATTCCTAGTCAATATGAAAACGGAAGGCAAGAAGGTCTTCTGTTTAGAGACTCTAAAGGTAGGTCTTGGTGATAAAGTCTTGGTGGTAAAGGCTAAAAATATCAACCCAGAACAAGTGTTTTTCTAGCTGTAACTATGTGTGATTCCCTTGGTTTTATTCTGTAGAGGATGTAATAAGACAAGACTGTAGGATCTGCCCTCAAAGTGCTTCCAGTAAGATGAGCTAAGTCAAGTATGGTGGCATATCTAATTCAAGACAAAATATAATGGCTCCTTTTCTCTCATAGCAAAACTTCGTGGAGTGAATATTGAAGTCACCATAGGCTCTTAATTAAAGGAACACAATAAATCTTGTATTGGAAGGTGGTTATTCTGGTCTCTTTGCAGAGATGAATTGGAAATTGTCTAGAAGAAGGAAAATTAGCTTAACCAAAGTTAAACTCATAAATAATTGAGCATCTGTGGCCTGTTTCTCTTTGATCATAATTTCTCCCAATTTATACACCTCTTTGATACCCGATTAATCATTGTCAAAGATGCAATTAACAATGATTATTACTGTGTATTAGGTTTTGCCTGGGCCCTGAAGAAACCATCCTAAATTACGAGCTATAATTGTCACTTGATTTTCTCACAAAGAACAATCAGAACTCCTGGTGGCTTGGAATGTGAAACTAAGAAGTCTCTTAGATATTATTAGAGGACCCCACAGAACCCATTGGTGAAAGTTTGGAAAACATTGGGCTTCTTAAAATTAATTCTTGTAGTGTGTTACGAAAGATGACTGAACCAAAAGGATAACAGTGTTTCTGGTTCTGTTGTTAGCATTCTCCATGGAAACACTGCTGAAGCTTCTGGACTCAATTTCCTTCCCCATGTGTGAATGTCACTGAAAATATCCAACTCCATTCTATCCCCATAAAACTTCAGAAACTAAGCAAAATGAAGACTCAAAATTCATTTCAAATAATGAAATGAAGATATAATGTAGAATGGAACTGGGAAAATACCTGGTTTAAATTCTGGAAAGTACCAACTATGCAATTCTGGATAAGTTGCTTAATCTTGCTTAGTCTAATTTAATGCCCATCTCACAGGATGTTATGATGATTAATTTAATATCTTTGTATAACATACAGTGTTATGTAATTTATTCTTGTTCTTCTTGAGTAAATTCATATCTTTAAGCAACTCATTTTAAAAAATAGTTACTTACTTGCTCAAATTACTCTTACCTTCTATTATCAGTTGAATTGTGTCCTGCTCAAGTTAATATGTGTAAGTCTTAACCCCCAATACCTCGTAATATGACTGTATTTGGAGATAAGGCCCTTAAATAGGTAATTGAGGTAAAATGAGGTCAGATGGGTGGGCTCTATTCCAACATGACTGGTGTTCTTATAAAAAGAAAATATTAGGACACAGACATGCAGAGAGAACAAAGTAACCACGATCATGTCGTGAATGCATGGAATACGTCACCATTTGCCAATCACCGTGTCAAGTCAGCAGAAACTACAGAAATTAAGAGCTCGCCGCAGAAATTCACACACCCGTGCACCAGGTAACGGACCACAGGCAGACGTCACTACTCAGCCTTTCATGTGTCCCTCAGGGAGTGCACGCTCTCTCCTGGGCGGGGCGAGCACAGACACTTATCAGTTGTACTACTTTTAAAATGCGTTGATACAACCATGTCTCACTGGATGAGTCAGCAAACGCTTTTTGTAAACCCCAAATTCTCCACACCTCCTACCTTTCGCGCTGCCCTAGTCTCAAAGCTCCCGCCCCTGCTCCTCAGGCCGCGTCCCCATGTGAGGCGGGGCTGCTTGCGGACGCACGGCGAGCGCGCAGTCGTCCTCAAGCCCCGCCCCCACGGAGCCGCCTGCCGGTTTGAAGCGCATCCCAGCGCGCGGAGGGCGATGGGGCTGGCGCCAAGGGCCGGCGATTCGCCGCGGGAGGTGGCGCGCGCGGCATGGAGGTGCTGGTCTAGCTGGGGCCCATGGCCCTACGTCGTCTGGCTGCGACGCGGATCCTGCGCACGCAGCGGGGCCGCAGCCGCCGGGCGGTGAGCGCCCGAGGGGCCGGGAGGCGAGCCGGGGACCCCAGGCGGGTGTGGGCATCGTGTCCACAGCTTGCGTCCCCTAAGCCGTGCTCGGGCCATGATCACTCGGTGAACCTGCACTGCGACACCGCGGCTGACTTCTTCCCGCGCTGTGAGGACCTGTGCGCACTGCAGGACTCAGTGCCTCTGCCCGCCTTGCGCGCTTCGCTGCGGGACGGCCTGCTGGACTTAACGCTGACCGCCTCCGCAGGGTGGACTGGGCGCCGCTCCTGAGCACCCTCTGCCCCTGATCTGTATCCAGAGCTTTTTCCAGCCACGGCTTGGCGAGACAGGTTTGTAGTTCCTGCTTCCAGTGGGCTCTCGTGTGGGCGCTGCGAAGCGGGGTTTTAGATGGTGCAAGGTGGAGGGTGGGCACTAAAATCGGTGCCCAGTGCCCGGGTGTGCGTGCACTAGACGGGGCGTGCGGCCTAGGACTCCTGCCAGCTCGGTGACCCCGGCCGAGTGCCTTAAGGCTTCTAGGTCTCAGTGTTTACATATGTAGCATGGGCTTAACAGGACCCACTCTCTGTGGCGGTTACAAGGACTCACTCTGTTAATGCTTGTAGACTCTGCAATGTAGAACACTTAGCACAGTTTGGAGCATCGTTAATTGTTCCACAGATGTTACCTGGTCTGTTGAATGACTTTGCCTGGTACAGACCAAAGCGATTAGGAAATTGATGTATCCCAGCCTCATTTCCTTTCCATTAAAACAGGGCTCAGGATAAAAAAATCTTTTTTTAAAAAATAAATTCGTTTAATTAATTTATTTGGCTGCGTTGTGTCTTCGTTTCTGTGCGAGGGCTTTCTCTGGTTGCGGCGAGCAGGGGCCACTCTTCATCGCGGTGCGTGGGCCTCTCACTGTCGCGGCCTCTCCTGTTGCAGAGCACAGGCTCCAGATGCGCAGGCTCAATGGGCCCCGTTGCTCCGCGGCATGTGGGATCTTCCCAGACCAGGGCTCGAACCGGTGTCCCCTGCATTGGCAGGCAGATTCTCAACCACTGTGCCACCCGCGAAGCCCAAAAGTTTTTTTTTTCAATAGTCGTATCATATAGTGGAAAGAGCACCGGTGTGAAGGCAGCTTAGGGTTTGAATTCCAGGGCTTATGCTGTCTGTGGCCTGCGCAGGTTACTTTTGAACTGCAATCCCACACTTGTAAAATGACATTAAAAACCACTCTTCCTGAGGGTTCTTACAATTAATTAAGCACCTTGTGTGTGTAAAGTATCCTGGCACTTGAATGAGTTGTCAGAACCAATGGCTGCTGGAGACGATGCTTCTGCCCTAGGTAATCTCCCCTTCTACTGGGCAGCAGGTAAACACAAGCACAGTAGTCAGTGCTCTGGAAGAAGTGAGTTCTGATGCTGCAGAGCACAGAATCTTTTTGTTTTTTAATTTAATTTTTATTTTATATTGGAGTATAGTTGATTTACAATATTGTGTTTGTTTTAGGTGTACAGCAAAGTTATTCAGTTATACATATATCCATTCTTTTTCAGATTCTTTTCCCGTGCAGGTTATTATAGGATATGGAGTAGAATTCCTTGTGCTATGCAGTAGGTCCTTGTTGATTACCTATTTTATATATAGCCGTGTATATATGTTAATCCCAAAGTCCTAATTTATCCCTCCCCACCACCTTTCCCCTTTGCAGAGCACAGAATCTTAAAAGGGAAAGTTCAGGGTAGGCTTCTTGGAGGAGGTGCCATCCTTTCTAAGGATAGTAGAACCTCCTGGGGTGGCAGGAGGGAGCAGTGTGTCAAAGGTTGAGAAATATAAGAAAATATGGCAAAGCTAATGTACAGGACTGGAACTCAGGGTTTGGGAAAGAAATGAGAGTTGATACTGGAAACCTAGTGGGGACAAACAGAAAGCGACCTTGTTTTTCCTGTCAGAAGTTTGGATGTTTATCCTGAAGGCTGTGGGAAACCCTAATAAACAGTAAGATGGACTTCTGGTTTAGAGGCTCACTCGGACCTCCATGTGGAAGGCAGTTGATTGGGTGCAGTGTGAATTGTAATCTGAAGGTCCCACTTAAGTTATAAAAGGTTGGACTGCATTTTGGAGATCCGAGAGAGAATGGGTGGGGCCTGGTGACCAGTTAGAAAAGGAAGGGCAGCAAGTGTGGGTGACAGTTTACAGCTGCATCTTTTTGTGAGATACAGAGCACAGTAGAGAGGGATTGGGGGTGGCGAGAGGATCTTACTTGATCTTCAGTGCTTTAGAGGGGCCTGGTAGACGGGTCTGGGCTCAAGGTTCAGGTCTGGGCTCAAGGTTCAGATCTGGGCTTTTTGGGAGGACAGGTATTTGAAGGCATGGGAGATACTTAGGTTACCCACAAGACGATACAAAGAATCATAGGTCTGAGAGTTTTTTATGTGAGTATATATATATATATATTTTATTTTATTTATTTATTTATGTAATTTATTTATTTAATTTAATTTAATTTATTTATTTATGTAATTTATTTATTTTATTTATAAGTTATTTATATAATATAATTTAATTTATTTATTTATGGCTGTGTTGGGTCTTCGTTTCTGTGCGAGGGCTTTCTCTAGTTGTGGCAAGTGTGGGCCACTCTTTATCGCGGTGTGCGGGCCTCTCTTAAGTGAGTATATTTGAGGACGTTTATAAGCTGAGAGAAAGTAGCCAGCAGAGGAAGGGTGTGAAGATTTAGGAGAGGAAATGATTGTTCATTTGTTTTCAAAAAGCTGAATACTTATCGTGTGCCTGGCCTTTTTCTAGGATCTGGGGTTCACACCATCTGTTATCTCTTCTGCAAGGACAGTTCAACTCATCCCCTGGTGAAGAGAAGTCAGATTATTCTTTGCATCCCATTCAGGTGTAAGAACTGTTCTGTACCTCTGAAGGGACTTTACTTAACCAGAGTAAAAATGTAGAAATCAAAAGAAATTATAGCTGGAAGGCACCTTAAAGGCCACTGTACTTAATTTTGCCGAATATTTTACATTGAATTTAAGAAAAATTTATTGCAGAGCCCATTCTCCTCAGAGTTCCTTCACTGAACTTTCTTTATGTCTTGCATCCAGTGGGTCCAGCTTGTAGATTTTGGCCTCCTTCTAAATTTGCTTCTTCATCCATATTACATTTTGCCTGAACTGTGGCAGAAGCTCCTGGGTGGTTTTGCGGCCCCTGGGCTCCGTTCCTCTAAGTTCATCTGCCTACTCAGGTTAAGTGATCTTCTAACGTAAAAACATACGCTTAAAATAATGCTGCTAATGGCTTGCCCACACAGAGTTAGTGCATGCTAGCTGCCCAGCGTGTGCTCTGCACAGAGGCATGTAGTCTGAACTATGCTCAGCCAAGCCTCATGGGGCTCTTTGGCCTTGAGGAAGGGGAGCTTTTTGGGATCACTCCCTTTATCTAATCGGTCCTTCAGCAGCGGGGCACCATTTTCTAATCAGCGGAGGCACCCTTACTCAGCCAGTGGTAGCCCCAGGCCTCATCACCTGTGGGATACAAGCCATGATCTCTTCCAGGCTTGCTTTGGCCAGCATCTCTATTTTCCTTTCTGTCTCTTACACTTGGACCCCTGGCGGTTAGTCATCCCCACCTGCAGTATTTAAATTGCCCAGCAGGTGTCAGGCTTGAGTGTCTTTGCACAGATAACTCCCTGTGCAGTTAAGGCACCTCGTACTCCAGCTCTGCATCCTCTCATCTTTCTAGATTGTACTTCAGGGTTATCATGAAGCCGTCACTTAGATATAACCTTTTGCCTCCATAGGAACCTTTGTGCATAAAGGTTATGGTTCTTTATCTCATGTGATTGAAAGTTTGAGCTTATACATCTCCCTCCTTAATGAAGGATTTAAGGGCAGGAGTCGTTTGTAATCCTTAGCACAGAATAGATGTTTTTTTTGTTTTTTTTTGGCCCCCCCGCCCCCCCGTACGCGGGCCTCTCACTGCTATGGCCTCTCCCACCGCAGAGCACAGGCTTCGGACGCGCAGGCTCAGCAGCCATGGCTGACGGACTCAGCCGCTCCGCGGCATGTGGGATCCTCCGGAACCGGGGCATGATCCCGTGTCCCCTGAATCGGCAGGCGGACTCTCAACCACTGCACCACCAGGGAAGCCCTTTAGATGCTTTTTAATGATGATAAAATATATGGTTTAAATCACTCATTTTACAATAATTTTGGTTTAGATTGTGACAGAAATAAAGTTTACAGAAGTCGTGTTCCTGCCATAAGAAATAAAGATGTGACCTTCTAGTTGTGTAAAGCTCTTAAATGCTGTGTAAGTGCGTCGGGTGTGGTAAGGAACCTGGAGCTAAGTGGGCTAGTTGTGAGAGAGAGAGAGTTAACTATGTTAACAAAGGTAAGGCTTCATTGTGTCCTGCCAACATTTGATAGTTGCTTTTGGAACAAACTAAACCAATAAAATTTTAAACTTGTTCTCCCCATTAAATGGATTGAATAAATCGGCCACTTTGGTGCACCTGTGTTTTGCAAATTGTCCACTTGGAGATGGAGGTTTAGAAAGTGAGTTTCAGTCTTGTTTAAGTCTCTTCCCATCAGACTGGCCTCGTGATTTCTTACACACCATGTTACTTCCTGTCTACCTTTTCTTGGTGGTGTTCATGCCTGGATTGTCTCCTGTGTCTGCTCAAACCTTGGTCCATTCTCATTTGTACCATGGAAGTTTGTCATGCTGGATACTATCAGAACTAATTTTACTTAAGTTTGTGTAAGGCACAAACCACACATTTTGTATATTTTCTGTTTTTTGTGTTTGTCTGTATTTTAATGTTTCTCTTCAAGAAGTATTATGGGAAGGGAAATAGCAAGATATAAAGAGCAAAAAAGTCATGATGATCTTTAAATTGTTAGAACATGTATCTGCAATCATAATTATAATGCACTGTGGTATGTGTTAAAATAGGAAATATATGTCACGTCCCGTAAGAGCAGCAAACTCAGTGGTGTTAGTGGGGGTGTGTCATGGAAGTAATCACAAAGCAGGTGACTGTTAGTTGGGGTCCTGAAACATTAGTGTGTGCTCCCTGTGTCCAGTAGTGGTCTGGAGGGGTCAGGAAGCCTTCCTTTCAATTTGAGGGAACAGAGGGTTTCAGGTCCTCTCTCTTCTATTGCTCTAGTATACTGCATAGCAGCTAATAAAATACTGGGTTTATATTGACATTTAAATCGCTGATTGATCATCAAGATTGGCATGTATCATTGGAAATGAAAATAGGAAGAGTCTTAAGATTTTTAGGTTTTTCTTTTTTTCCTATGTCTCAAAAGGTATGTAGTATTTTACTGAGTGGTTGGGAATAAAGTTTGCAGTATTCAGTGTATTCAGTTTTAGTATCTAAATAGAATTAAACTGCTGCTGTTAACTGGAATAACACTTTGTTACTGACAAGTTTTAGAATGTATCTGTTCATCAATTACCTGTTTGGGAAGATTGTAGTTAATGATTTTAAGAATGTGGCTATAAACCTCCAATTGACTCAAGAAAAGCAAATAAGTCAAGATTGACAGATGTATAGGCTCTTCATCTTATTGTGTGTGTGTGTGTGTGTGTGTGTGTTTCTGTTAGTTATTTGTCAAGGTGTAAAGAACTCTATCATTCTTAAGACAGTAAACTTCACGGGGTGTAATCTGACATGGCAGGGAGCAGATCACATGGCCAAGATCTTAAAGGTGATTTTTTTATGTTTGAACTTTCATGAAAACATATGTGATTGAAGCACATTAATATATTGGTACAAATGGCAGTTAATTTTTGTCTTTTGATACCTGTGAGTGCAGCTTTCGTTTTGTTGAAAGAATATGACCAGTTTTCAGTTTGGGATTCTACCATTTAGTAAAGATAGTCCACTTAATTTTAGAAATAAGAGATTTAATATATAATAATAATATTTTTATGTAGTTTTAGTTACTGAAAACATTGATTGTGATACTGTGAAAAAACTATGCCATTATAGTCTTTAAGACTTAAATGAATCAAGTGTCTATTAGCTGCTGTAGTTTATAAACTAATAAAAATCACTACATCAGCAATTTGTAAATACAGTTTTTAAAATAATGCCTTACCAACTTTACAGTGGTTATAATGACTGTATTTAGCCCTAAAGTTATTTAATAATTTGACCTGAAGCCTTTTTAATAGTTTGATGGTGCAGATCAGGGATAGGTAAACTATGGCTGGTGGGCCAGATCCAGCCCGTCGCCTGGTAAAGAAAGTTTTTTTGGAACATAGTCGCACCCATTGTTTAGAAAGTTTTTTTGGAACATAGTTGCACCCATTGTTTAGAAAGTTTTTTTGGAACATAGTTGCACCCATTGTTCACATGGTAGCTATGGCTACTCTCACCCTACACCAGTGGGGTTGAGTAGTTGCAACAGAAACTGTATAGCCCACAAAGCTGGAAATGTTTAAATTTAGATTTTAAAAATTGAAAAATTCTTTGAGCCTATACAGGGCAAGTGCATTGACCCCTGCGGTTGAAAACAGTCAAGAGGTTGGGTGCTGAAGCCAAATGGCCCAGATTCAAATTCCCTTTCTCCCATTTCATAGCTAGTGACCATGGACAAATCACTTAACCTCTGTGCCTCATTATGAGGTTTAAATGAACTAATTTGTATAAATAGTGCCTGGCACATACTAAGTACTGTGTAAGTGATTGCTGTTATTTCTGCTTGGAGCTTTTATAAGTTATTGTTAATAGAAAAATGACACTAATGGTTTTCGTTTTAGAGTGTCAAAGGCACTTTGAGTCTTTTACTTTTTCAAGAATATAATAAGACTTTTTTCATTTAATGTCAGTGTTCCCTATTACCATAATTTATTTTATGAATATAAAGAATTGAATGTCTTTAAGACAGTACTTGTGCTTAGATGTCAAACCATTATTTTCCCAAGGCACATCAAACTGGCTCTGCGTAGTCCAGGCCTCTAAAGCTTGTGTGCATATCCTAGGTAGCATGTGAGATCCAGTTTGTAAATATAGTTTTTAAAATAATGCTTGGGACTTCCCTGGCGGTCCAGCAGTTAAGACTATGCACTCCCAATGCAGGGGGCTTGGGTTCTATCCCTGCTCAAGGAACTAGATCCCACGTGCCTGCCGTAACTAAGAGCCCACATGCCAAAACTAAATGATCTGGCATGCTGCAACTAAAGACCCGGCACAGCCAAACAAACAAACAAACAAATAAATTTTTTTAAAAAAATAAGTAAAATAAAATAATGCCTTAGGAGTTAGTAAAAGAAAATATTAGAACGTTTTAACCTTTGTATTATTTTAAAAAATCTGTGTAGTTTATCATGTACATAAATTATATGTATGGAACTTTGTGTATATAATTTGTTAATAAATAAGATGCATATTAAAAAGTTTTCTTATGTTTTGCCCAGTCAGGTGTTTGGAGGCCATTGGAGGACAGAATGATGCAATATAGAGCCTCAGCAAAGATAGAATTTAGGACCAATTCCCTGACTTAGAAGATAAGGAAAATAATTCGTAGACTGTCCAGTCTACGAATCTACAAATTCGTAGATTTATCCAACTTTACATAAGTGTTCAGAAACAGGAAATCCAGTGGCTAGAATCTAATCACTGACCGACTAGAATCTGGGTCACTGGACTCATAAACCAGAAGTGACTGTTTAATTTCTCAGGTTGATGCTCCTGGCATATATGCTTGATATGTGTGTGTGTAAATCTCTGACATAATAAGCCATACACAGTAGGCACACCTGTTTCCTTATTCAAGCATTGTAATTTCATCCCATTAAATATCCGAAGTATCAGACTGCCAGAAGGCATGAAGAAACCTGGGCTAAGAGTCTTCATTCCAGGAGACCTGATCTTGACTGTATGGCTGGTTTGAGGTGCATCACTCTGAACTGCAACACGCTCATTGGTGACCTGGGTGCAAGTGCTTTGGCAGAATCTCTTAGTGAGGATTTATGGCTTAGAGGTAAATTCTAAAATTGAAAATGTTGAATTTTTAATATGATATATGTTTAGCTTTTGGCATGATACTATTGTGATAGGATTTTTTTAAAAGCCTCATTTTACTGATAGCTTTTATTTTGCTTTTAAACTTTCTTTAAGAGTTGCATATATCCTTTATAGAAAATACAGAGTAACAAGAGAACAATTACCTATAATTTTAATACCCAGATATAATCACTGTTCATTTTGGCGTATATATTTTCAGTCTTTTTTTTCTATAAATATATTTGTACACTTAGGGATTACAAAAATATAATTGTAGTATACTTGCTATTTCATATTCCTGCTTTTTTTCACTTAATGGTGTATCACGTAGTATTGCGTCATATTGATGTCCCATAGTTTAATCAATTCTTTGCAATTACATTCAGACAGTTTGCTTTTCCCTGTCAGAAACAATGTGAATACGTTGTATATACGTCTTTGTGTCCATCGGGATTACTTCTGTAGAGTAAGGTACTACAAGTGGAATGACTAAGTGTGACATATTTTTAAGACTTTTGATACACACGGCCAAATTACCACCCAGAAATGCTATGGCAATTTGTAGTCCACCCCAACAGTAGATGTGAAGCCTGCCTCTCACAAACACTGGCTTGTAGCGCTTGTAACAGAATGTAAAACTACAAAAATGAGTACCTCTCCATTTTCTGTGCAAGTGGGATTACTCCAAATTTTATAACATTTTTCAATTAATTTAGTAGGAGCATTTTAGCAAGTCAGTAAATTTGCATCTCCTGCATGATTTTTTGTGATTGTTCAGTATTCCATTGTATGAATATGCCACAGTGCACATAGCTTATCCATTCTTGTATATAAGCTATGTCCAGTTTTTCAGTTACAAATAGTACTCTGATATATATCCTTACCTATATCTCTGACTATTTCTTTTGGTTAAATTCTTAGAAAGAGACTTGTTGGATCAAAATGGTATAGACATGATTTAAAGGCTTTTCTTACAGAATCTTGGCTTAATCTGATAGGAGAATAACCACATTTTGTTTTATTTTGTATTCATTTGATTTACTGGTGAGGTTTACTGGCTGTTTGTATTAATTTGGCTATTTGGTTAATTATACCCTGTGTCCATTCTTCTGTAGTGAGAGTTTGTAAGGGTTGTATCATATCCTGTCAGATCCTTATGTCTGACTTGCTATTTCTGTGTGTCATGGGGGTGTTGAAAGACTCCAGTTATTTTAATGTGATGGTCCATACAACATTTTAAAAGACTCATTGGGCTTCCCTGTAGGTGCAGTGGTTGGGAGTCCGCCTGCCGATGCAGCGGACACGGGTTCGTGCCCCGGTCCGGGAAGATCCCACATGCCGCGGAACGGCTGGGCCCGTGAGCCATGGCCGCTGAGCTTACGCGTCCGGAGCCCGTGCTCCGCAACGGTAGAGGCCACCAAAAAAAAAAAAAAAAAAAAAGACTCATCATAGTTTCCTTTCATGTAATATTTTTTAATACCTGTGCTTTGGTGATGAGCCCTTTGGTTTAAATGAGTAGGTTGTTCAGCCCCAGAACTACTAGAATTCATGATCAGTTTTTCTGGTTTTTGTCTGACTTTTTATGGAGAGAGTTCTTGACCATCATACTTTCATGATAGGTTTTTAGTATGTATTCTCTATTCACACATTGTTTGAATTTGTTATTATTTGTAACCTCTTAGACTTGTCTTTTTTTTCCTCTAAAACTACAGTTACTACATTTCTTCTATTTTGTTTTCCTCTTTTAACTAGTTTCTTGAGTGATTTGGAGCTGAAGATCATGATCAAAAGAATGCAGTGCATTTCTGAGCTCCAACAGGTTTTGCTTGTGCGGTTTACATGCCACTGCCGCCCTTGCTAATTATGAACTGAGTTTCATTTTGTGATGCTTTTTGCTCATAGGTTATATACAGTTATTCTTCAGTTCTGTAATTGTAAAATATGTTAGATGATTTATTGGGACTAAAGGCAGGGTTATCATTGCACATCCAAGAAGAGGTTTTTAAATTGGATTATGCATTATGTGTGTGCATATACATTTCTGGTTTTTTCCATACGCAAAAATTACAAACCTGCCATGACTTGTCTTGTTCAGGACTCTTCCACATGTGAGAAAATGGGAGTTGTCTGTATGTTAAATCTGTATAGACTTCGCAAATGACCTTTTGTCTTTCATCAAAAGCACTTCACCTGCAGCAGTGTGGCCTCACCAGTGAAGGAGCAAAGGCTTTACTAAAGGCCCTTGAAACCAACAGAACTCTGCTCGTTCTGGATATAAGAAAAAATCCACTTGTTGGTATGTGGTCACTTTTTTTTAATTGATAAACACATAGCAAAACAAAAAGAATTTGTTCACATATTGACAGTTTTTAAAACTTAATGTGTTTAACTTTCCTCATCATATACAGCTGGCCCTTGAACAACGTGGGGCTAGGGGTGCTGACCCCTACGCAGTTGAAAATCTGGGTATAAGTTTATAGTCAGTGGTTCCGCATCTGTGGATTCAACCAACCTTGGATCATGTAGGATGATAGTACATATTTATTGAAAAATATCCGTGTGTCAATGGACCCACGAGGTTCAAACCCATGTTGTTCAAGCTTCAACTGTACTTTTCTAGTGTTGCGCTTCCCTTATGTTTTTAGCAGATAATGTACTAATTAAAGTGAATTATACTTGTAAATTGTTCTTATCTCTACTCTGAATAGAGGTGAACCTAGATACTAAGCCTGCTTCCATGAAGAGCATTATTTCTTTCCTGTGCAACCTCTGAATTCTTGCCAGGAGTACTTTATTCATTTGTCAGATTCACAAGTAATTTTTTTACTATCTTCTGTGTGCCAGATACGGGTTTAGGCACTAGGGATAAAGCAGTGAACCAGACAGACAGAAGTCTTGCCCTTGTGGAGCTTACATTCTATTGAAGGAGTTCAGATAGAAATGAGTAAAGAGATAAGTCATATAATTGGAAATTAAGTATGAGTCGTATAAGAGAATGTTAACTCACTGTTCCATATGCAAGAGTGGTCTCCCTAAGTAAATTATAAATGTCCTGGCACAGATCTTTTTTTTAATCTCTTGTTTGCATCTGGAAAATGGTTTTTTAAAACTTTTCTGTTGCTTTGTTAATGGCAGTTGCACATTGTAGAAAAATAGCTGGAATAAAAAACATGTTTTTCAGATGTCCAGTGGAGCCCCAGAATAAAAGCAAGATGAATATTCAATTTCACATTGGCAACACCAAAGAAGATGATGCTTTAGAAAAAAGATTTCTCGACAAAGCTCTTGAACTCAATATGATCTCCCTGAAAAGGCATAGGTGAGTACATGTCCCATTCAGAAGCTTGTCAGAGAATTGGTTTAGTTTTCAGATGCTGAAGGAGACACATCTAGGAGCCTGCCCATCCTGGAGTAGCAGTTATTGTAACTAGTTGGGAAAGACCGTTTGTTACGGAGTTGCTCCTGCTGCTGCTTACAGGCCCCTTAGCACGATTCCACAGCTGGGAGCATGGGGGGGCCACACCTTCTAGGAGCTTTGGTCAAAATTTCCTTTGAAAATCTCTGCTCTGACAGCACAAAGGGTGCCATCCTATCTCTGGTCCAGCTTGCACAGCCTGTTCAGTGTAAGAACAGACACTGCTGCTCCCCCGAACGTCAGAGAGAGTAGTTAATTCTGTCAGCTCCATGAAAAACGTATGTTCTCACGCATGAGAATAGCTGCCTGCTCCCTGCCCCCTGCACGGCAGGCTCATCGAAGAGTTGAGCTAACCTAGGGTACCTGTGAGCGTGACGGTCCTTCACTGCGTTCGAAAGGAATTTTCTAATGACTGAGATGTGTGACGCTCCTGACCACCTGCAGGGGCTTTTAGGTGGGAGGTTGGACACGATGGCTTCAGGTGCCGTGACTCTCGCAGGAGCTGGTGACGGGAAGGAGCGTCGTCCTGATGCTCAACCAGATGCTCCTGTTCTTAACGGCTGCATCGGTGGTTCTTCTGGGTCCGTGGGAGGCATTCGGGCCTCTCTGCATAATGCTGTCACCATCGAAGATGTCAGAAGCTGGCAGCCTTCATGAAGCATTTTTTGGAGATGCACCAGCTATGAGCACATCCTAACCAATATACATTCTGCCCTTGAACAGTGTACAAAATTGAGAGTCACTTGGGCGTGGCTAGAAAAACTAAACAAACACAGTATTTTTCTCGAATGGACATACTTATGATAGATTTTCTTCTTTTTTCAGAGAACAGCAAAACATCCACAGCTATCCCAAGCTGTTGAAACTTAACCTTAATTCTGACTTGAACTGGAAGCTTTTAAAAAGTCTTCTCTTGCTTTTCTACCAAATTCCAGCTACTGTTGTCTTTGCTGCTCTTTTTTCTGCCTAGATCTCATATTCAAAGCTGCCTATGGGTTTAATTATATGCCAATTGCAGGTTGTTGTTTTTAGAGACACACAGACACACAGCATGGAGGGTGGGTGGGGCCCTCTAGGTGCTGAATTTTGATCCTTTGCAAGATGACAGCAGTAGGGTCTTCTGGACTTTCTTTATACGGTTATTAAAAGCTATAAAAGTGACTTACTATATGTTTATATAGCAAGGTCTGTTTTTAATACCAAATAGTTTATATCTATATGCATTTATATCTCTGTGCCTTTATATTTCTAATAATACGGCTCTTGTTGGTATATGTTGAGACTTTGAGAATTTGTTAGGATCCCTGACCTTGTACATTAGAGTGTTACGTTCTCAACAGTTGTGTGCCTCCCCTTCCCCTCCCCTCTCCCTTTTTAAGCTGCTTCACAAGATTTGGAAGCTCCCTGATTCACCTTGACTTTCCTTTCAGTGGGTAGAAGAACGGTTGATTGATTGGTTGGTTGGTTGGTTTTGTTTTTCAGTTATGCTGTTAAACTAAAAATCTGTGTTAACTTCCCTTACTGTTTCTTCACGTGACTGTTCTCTTTATGGTGTTTGACCAGTGATGCCGTGAGTTCGGGAAGATCTTTGCTGAAGAGTCTTTTCCCCTATTGTTCATCCATTGTCAGTGTTTTATTTTGACTGTGTGAAGGACATTAAAGTCCTAAAACATCTAAACCTTTGTCAATGAATTTCTTTACATGCTTTTTAGACAATTGTTCTTTTAAAAACTTTATGCTGGGAAAACTTGAGTCTAAAAATAGCATCTGTGAAGGGTATTTTGTTCAGATAGGTGTAAGACTTGAGTCGTGTACATCCATGGTTTTAATGATTCAGCATACTGGTAGCTTTACATTGGCTTTTGGAATGGCCGTTATCAACAAACCACCTTACATCACAGCTCACGGTATAAAGTTGTATGAACTTTGTCCCCCTTAGGCTGGAAACAGGCCACTAGGACAGTTTTGAGCTATCTTCATGTTTCGTTGGATTGTGTAATGAGGAGTATGCTGACCTTTCGTCCCAGCTCTGCACCAATTAGTTGGGTTAGTTGGATTTCCTGCTTAGAGCTAAACCTTGCCAGTCTTGGTTCTCTCATCTGTAAAAAGGAGGATTGAAATAACTCCCCCACTTATCTCAGGGATGTTTGAAGAGCTTAAAACAAGGGCTCAGTGCAGGATGTGACTGTTTAAACACAGTAAATGTTTCAACAGCAAAAGCCAGCCAGTCCATGGACGCCATCCAAGTGTTCACATATAATAGTGCTCAGAGTCTATTTTGCCTACTTCCTCATCCATTCATGATGGTTACAAGTCCCTGTGGTTTGTACCAGCCCCAAATCTCTTGAATCTCCACTAATTTCCATTTCCGTTGCCACAGCCAGCTCTCATCAGCCCTCAGCAGATCATTTCAGCAGCCTCATCTGCCCCCCCCTGCCCCTACCAGCACAGCCAGTTGGATGATCACTTCCCCTTCATGCTCCTCCTTGGTTCATAAAAATCCCAGACTTCTGGGCCCAACGGTCATAGCTTTGTGGTGTCTGGTCTGGCTTCTTTCTTGTGTTTCTGGTTCTTGGAATGTGGCAAGCATATATGCCCATGCTGCGTCGGCTAAGCCTGGAGTTTCTGCCCCCACTCAGCAAGACTGACATTCCTTCAAGACACCTGCCAACCTCCTGACCTTGTTTGTGTCTCCTGCATTGGAAGGATGTGCTTTTCCTTTGTTATTATAAGCGTGACCCTTTTATCCCATCACAGCACCTCCATTCTGTGTTTTCCTGTGCCGAGGGTGTCTGCTTACGTGCCTTCCCCATCAGAGCAAGGAACAAGCCCTGTTTCTCCACCTCCATCACCTGGCATCCTGCCTTGCCCTTAGGAGGATCTCAACGACTGTCTATTTAATGAATGGAAAGGCAGGGCTTCCTGTATTTCGCAAACAGCCTGCAGTAAAGGCAAGGTACAATCTCACATACGTGGATGTTTTAACTTTTCAAAAGCTTACTATATAATTTCATTTTTAACTAAAATTTAAAATCTTGGAGGGCTCCCAGACTCTTCTTTACATATGTGTGAAAGTGTTTGGAAAATGGTGAGCAACTGCATTCATACCAGGACAAAGGGTAGTCACTGTTGTCTGGAGCACAGATCGCTGGAAGATACTCATTGAGCAAAAACCTTGACCTTTGAATGTCTCAGGTGAGTGAACGGACGTCAATCTGCTGACCACGTGGAGAGAGGGGAAGGGGAGATAAGGATGCAGGCCCCGGGTCTACAGGCTGCGGGAGCCACAATTGGCCAGTCTTTAAGGTTAAAAGCAAAGTGGACAGACAGGTGTCTTTCAGGCCTTGGGAAATCTGTGTAAGCCTTGGTGGCCTCATGTTCCTTCAGATCCTCTGAAGTGTCCTCCTTCTTCTCCCAAACTGTTTTTATTTTTCTCTTTCAAAATTTGACAACACATAATCATGTTAATACCACCTAAGTGAGAAAAAAGGGATTTGTTCCCACGTTGCTTATGTTTACCGCCACACACTGCTTCATCCCCAGCACTGCGGCTCTGTTCTTTGCCTGCACAAGAAACAAAATTTTTCTGTTGTGCGCTAGTCTATGTTTATCTAAACATCTAATGCTGTCTTGTCACAACTTAGCAGATGCTGGAAGGTTTGGCAAGCCCTTAGGTGAAGTATGTGATGTAACAAATAATTAGTCCCTTTTTTCCCCCTTAGAGCTTAAGGAGCCACTAAGACCCCGTAAAATTTGGACAAGACCCATTGATAGATGTCCAGCTCTGCCTAAGGCCCTTGCAGGTCAGGCCTTGTATCACTCTGGGATTAATGTTTGTTGTATCATGTTCTTTGGAAGGAAAATAAAATGAGGAAGAATTTTCTCACCTTTGATCCGAATGAACATAATTAAAAAGTGAAATGCTACTGTGTCTGCAAAGAAATCAATCACTTTAATTGCAAAGAAGATTCCCTGCCTCTGTTAGTAATTGGGCTCTTGGTAATTTAGAATCAGAATCCATGACAGTTTGTGATGAATTGGCTCCTTTTGGGCTAAAGAAGATAAGAAGTTCTAATTACCCCTGGATTATTCCAGAGTAGGTGGAAAAGCTTGATCAGAGAGATATTGGGAGAGATCTAGAAAAGCTAGCAGTCAGCAAAGATTCATTGAATTTCTTTTTAAGAATCTAAAGAATAAAATAGTTCATTTGTTGTGACAAAAACAAGAGCCTGTGGTATTTGAAATCCCAGAGCAAATTGGATTTTCTAAGAAAATAGGGAACTGGGCATATGAGAAAAAGTTTACGTACCCAGAAGTCTTATAGTTAGGTTATAGAAATTGGCCTTGCTTACTTGTTAGCACACAAGAATACTGACAGCCTTGCGCCGCACTTGGGGAAAAGTATGGAATTCATACTTTGAGTGTTTAAATATATAAGTAATTGGCACTAAGTTTAAGGCAGTCCAAAATGTTTATTTCATTTTATTCAAATGAAAGCATAATTTAAGTTAGTAGAAATGTACTCAGGGTCCTAATGAATGAATCTACTGACCCAATCCCTTTTGGTATCCTAGCCTTTGTTTCTCTTCAGATTGCCAGCAATACCTGAAGAATAGGCTGGATTTTAGGTTGATGCATTTTATTTTGAATGGTGTGTGTTGATTTTATATATCTATATAGATGGAGATATATAGTTATAGATATTTCAAACTTAAAGAAAAGTTGCAAGATTAGTGCAAAGAAATTTTGTATGTGCTTTACCTAGATTCACCAATTATTATTATTATTTTTTTTTTAATGGAGATTTTTTTTTTTTTTGGGGGGGGATAGGAGTTTATTAATTAATTAATTTATTTTTGCTGCTTTGGGTCTTCATTTCTGAGCAAGGGCTATCTCTAGTTGTGGCAAGTGGGGGCCACTCTTCATCACGGTGCGCGGGCCTCTCACTATTGTGGCCTCTCTTGTGGAGCACAGGCTCCAGATGCGCAGGCTCAGTAGTTGTGGCTCACGGGCCTAGTTGCTCCGCGGCATGTGGGATCCTCCCAGACCAGGGCTCGAACCCGTGTCCCCTGCATTAGCAGGCAGATTCTCAACCACTGCGCCACCAGGGAAGCCCACCAATTATTAATATTTAGCTTTATTTGCTTTGGCATTCACTTTCTCTCCATATATACATGTTGTTTTCTCCTGAACCCCTTAAGGGTAAGGAGACATTGTGCCCTTTTTCCTGGAAATAGTGATTACTTCCTAAGTGAAACAACATTTTCTTACCAAACCACAGCACAGTTGTCTAAGTCAGAAATTTTACATTGATACTGTTGACGGATCTACCATCCATATTCAAATTTTGCCACTTATTCCAGTAACATCCTTAATGGCTAATTTTTTCAGGCCAGGAACCAGTCTACAATCATGCATTGCACTTAGTTCTCATGTCACTTTTGTCTAAGTATGAAATAATTCTTCAGCCTCTTTGTTCTTCATATTATTGAGAGTTTGTGACAAGTATAGGCTGGTTGTTGTGTAGAATGATCCTCAGTCTGAGTTTATCCTCTGTTTCCTCATGGTTCTTTCATGTTATGTGCTTTGGATGGGGTTCCACAGAGGTGATGGTGTGTCTCTCTGTGCATCCTTACAGGAGCCCCCTGATGGTCACCTGTCTCATTAGCATCTTTCTTAAGATGGTGCCCACGAACTTTCTCCACTGTCAAGTTATTATTTGTCCCTTTGTAGTTAATAAGTAATTTATGGAGAGATATTTTGAGACTCAAAGTATTCTGTTCTTCATCAAACATTTGAATTACATACTTGTTCATAGAACCCGTAATTCAGGTGTATTTATTTGATGAAGAAGGTAAAGTGATTCTTAATGCTTACTTTCCACTAGTAGTTTTACAAGCCACTCTTCTCTCTCCCAAAGGAAAAAAAATCCTAAAATATAAGCAGCGAAGGTGTGCAGAACAGTCCATTGACAAAAGGCAACCATTGGAGGATATATATTCCAGGAGCTCTGAGAGTAACAAACATATTTTGAGAATGTGAACAGTATGGGCAAGTTTGCTTTTTGGTGAATCAGGGAAGGAGGAAAAGAATCCCCTGATCAGGATATAGGGACCAACTTGCAGACTTTTCCTTCCCTGTCTAGTCAAGGTTGTTTATTTCTCAACAGTCGTAGAAGTACAGCCCTTGGGCCACACAGACCTTTAATCTAATAACCAGATCATGAACCACATAGTCTGATTATGCTTTAGAAGATGTGATATATATAACAACCTGAAGTTAAAGTTGCTTCTAATGACTCTAGCCCAGCAGAATAGCCCCCAAGAGAAAAGTAAAATTTTGGCTTCCATCTAGCCAGGTGAAAAGCTGTAGGCATCCCGAGAAATGAAACTTGAAGTTGAAACATAAGAAATGTAGGAAGTTACAGGTCATTCTGGGGGGAAAAAATAATGATCTTATCCAGCACAGTAAAAAGCGGCCAGAGGCTGAATCATTCTTTCCTGTTCCCTTCCCCCAGTTTAAAACCATAGGTTCTTTAGGTTGAAAGTCCAGGGGTTGAAGCAGAGATCTTTAGGAGTTCTTAGGAAATGACAGGTGAGCAGGTTAATAACCTCAGGTAGGAACAATTCTACTGTAAAACACACCGGGGAAAATACTCCTGAATTTCTGATGAATTTAAATCTAGGTCAGTCTAACATATTTGCTAAAGAACTATGTTCAAATTAAGGCTCCAGCTGATGTTACCCAGTTGCCTCCTCCATTAAGCCATCTCCAGTTCTCCCAATGGCATATTGTTCAAGATATGGTGTCTTCCATGAGCAAGGTTCTTGTGGATTCGGGGGCAAAGTATATCAGTTAGGATTTTGTTGGTCACAATACATAGAAAACTTGGTCCCAACTGGCTAAAGCAAAAAAAAAAAAAAAAAAAATTATTTGTTGATGTAACTGAACAGTCCAAAGACAAGGACCAGCCCAGATCTGGTTTACTCCAGAGGCCCATGGTGTGTATTCTTTGGAGCCACCTTTCTGGGACTCTGCCTCTCTGTCCCGCTTCGTGTCATGCTTCATGATAACCACATTGGTGACATTGCCTCTTCAGAACAGGTCTGTAGCTCTGCTTTTGTCTCCAGAGTGTCCAGCCTCACTCTGCTTGGGCTGCCTTAGGTCAGGTTCTCGTTCCTGTGCCAATGAGTAGGACCTGGAGGAAGGGACATGCTAACTGGCTGCAGTACAACAGGACCCGTTCTTGGAGCTGGGCAGGTGGCTAATCTCACGTAAACCATATAGAAGGCTGTGCAGTTTGCCAAATCAATTCTGCTTTTTGTTGCCCTTATGGAGCTTACAGCTTCATCAGGGAGGCAGACAAACAAATAAGCAAATGGATACAAGATATGAAGTGAAAGAACAGAGCTGGGAGAGTAAATGTCAGGGAGACACAGTCCAGACAGCGAAATGGGAAGTGACATTTGAGTTGAGATCTGAATGGTTGAGCAGGAGTTAATCAAGAAAAAAGGTTAGGGAGAGACAAAAGCCATGTGAGCATTTGGGGGAACATTTATCACTTTACTTTCTCTTAGGAGAGTTGGTGTGTGATGCTCAAAATATTGAACAACTAGTATGGTAC
Organism: Lipotes vexillifer; assembly: GCF_000442215.2. Classification (NCBI taxonomy): domain Eukaryota; kingdom Metazoa; phylum Chordata; class Mammalia; order Artiodactyla; family Lipotidae; genus Lipotes; species Lipotes vexillifer. Next base: position 36,250 of record NW_006797529.1, on the reverse strand, counting down.
CCTAAAGAGGGCAAAATTACAAGTGGCCAAAGGAGGATGACTACAGGAAAGCACCACCTTGCCGTAGGTGGCCACAGATGAGTGGCCCACTGCTGTGGTCTGAGGCCCACAGGGCTAGGGCTGGGGCAGAGACTGTTAACCAACTAGGATGGAAGTAGTAGATAAGTATATAAATAACTGGTATGGCAGCAGAGGCATGTACCTGCTGGATTTCAAGCCTGAGTGTACCCCCTTTTTTTCTGGGCCTCTTTCCACTGTTTACTGACCACCAAACCTTCCCTATGCGATATTCAATAAATGTTGACTAAACATGTAGATGATTATATTGATAGCATGGGAAAATTATCAACATTCATGCCTGATTGATATTGATAGAAGATTTCGCCCCAGAGCAAATTAGCAAATGCTTCCCTAGATTCTGCAGAGCATCTCAGATGTTGATTTTCAACTAGAGGCTTCTGGGATTTGAATCAGCATCTGCCTGAGGTTTGCAAGTTGAGGGGAATCTCAGCCTGGAGACACATGTTGATTCCACGGTACAGTGTTGGAAGCCCGCACAGAGTAATAAACTTATAGTTGTATTCTTTTTGAACCATTTAATACTTATTGACTTAATGGGCACGTGAAAAAAAAAATTGTGAGATGAAGCATTAACATCTTGGTTCCTGTCTTTTCTTGAAGGGGGAGAAAATTTGGGCCTGCATTTCAGCATGGAGGTTTGTCTACAGCCAGTAGAGGCTGCCTCTTTAGATGGTGTGCTCTAATTTGCCTTTCTTCCACCTTTCTCACTTTTCTCATATTTGTTACATACTTGCCCTTGGGTACCGGGTCTGAAAATAGCAAGATTTAAGCTTTCTATTAGGAAACCATTGCAAGGTTAAAAGAGTACAATGATCCTTGGCATCACCTTTCTGGCCTTTTCCACTCTTTTAACCCCAGCAGCAGGAGCATAAACTTTCCAGCTGTGTGAAGGACTCAGAACTGAGCCAGAGCAATCCCCAAACCAGCTGAAGGTAGTGTGTTAGCTTTGTGCAGGCTGAAAGCTTTAAATAATCATTTCCAGTCATATCTTCTGGTCGTTTCCCTTTAGTGTACAGTTTCCACCTCCAAGTTCTTCTCTTACACCCTGAGAGGCTGGCCCAGAACTAACCTAGGAGACTCCACGTGGGTGAGTAATTGTCATTAGCCTCCCTTTAGTCTCTTAAGCATCTCTCCTGTTTAGGGCTGAAGTCTAGTTCTATACAATTTCAAGTAAAAACTCCCATCCGCAAGTCACTCATCCATTCTTACCTAGTTAGTTAGCAAAATGGGGAATCGTATTGACAAGATCATTATCCTTAAGCGATTTGGATCCTAGTAGGGAAATTAAAATGTCCACATGTTGGGGCTTCCCTGGTGGCGCGGTGGTTGTGAGACCGCCTGCCAATGCAGGGGACAAGGGTTCGTGACCTGGTCTGGGAGGATCCCACGTGCCGCGGAGCGGCTGGGCCCGTGAGCCATGGCCGCTGAGCCTGTGCGTCCGGAGCCTGTGCTCCACAACGGGAGAGGCCACGCCAGTGAGAGGCCTGCGCCGCGTCCCCAAAAAAAAAAAAAAAAAAAAAAAAATGTCCACATGCCATACTCTGAGACAAGTGCCTATCAGGTAGGGTTGCAGATAAAATACAGGACACCTGGTTAAACTTGCATGGTTTATTTGTTAAATCTGATAACCCTACCACCGGGGAAAGTGTTGGGTGCAAGGGAACACAGGTGAGGAGGACCAGGGAAGTCTTCCTAGAAGCACTGCCATTGAGGCCAACACGAGAGGGGTTAAGTCAGAAGAGGTGCAGGATAGGGGAGGGCTCTGTGAAGACAGAGAATAGCACGTGTGAAGGCCCCGACTTGAGAGCCGCCCCAGGAAATTCAGGGGCCTGAGGTTCAGGATGTGGGAATGTGGAGGGTGGAGGAGTATGTCAGGGGAGGGGAGACTGGAGACGCGATGAAGTCCTGCCATGGAATGTGGACTGGACCCTAAGCACGACGGGCCAGCCATTATAGGACTTGAAGCGGCAGAGTGACGTAAGATACGCATTTGAGAAAAATCCTTCTGGCTGGAATGTAGTGACTGATTAGAAGAGGGAGTCTGGAGACAGGAGAAGGCAGAGCGGTGCTTGCTGCAGTAACGATAGTGGGTGATGGCGGTGGCTATGAGGAAGAGAGAGGAATGGATGAGCTACTTAGAGGATGGATGGGTAGATGTGGGAGATGAGGGAAGACAAAGGTCGCACATGAAGATGGTACACTCAGTGGGACAGGAGAGGTAGGGAGAAGTGAGTACTGTGCTGCCATTTGCCTGTTTGCCTCAGACTGGCTCCCTGTATTTCCACTGCTCTGCTCCTTGTCACAGGGCTGATCCTGCAAACCCCATCGCCCAGATATCCTCGCCAACTCTTTTCCAGGTAGGTTCAACCAATGGAAAACATTGGCCAGAGGTTGGAGGGCAGGGGGATGGGAGAAGCCAACGTATTTTCCCCTCGCCCTCTGCTCTCTGTTCAGGCAGCTGCAGCAGGGCTGGTGGCCGCTTTGCTCTGAGTGGCTGCCCCACCAGGAAGCCACTCCCTCTGTGCCTCCAGCTCCTGCCTGGCAGCTGTGGCAACACCACTTCCTTCTTTGCCCCCAGCCCAGCAGTGGGGTGGGTGTGGTTTCCTCTGCTGTGACTCTCTGGTATGTCTCACCATCTCATTTGGGCTTTTAGCTTTTTCATCACCATATGAAATTTGTCGTATTGAACTACCTGTCATGGGCTGTTTTTCTGAGTGGACATTAAGTAATATGGACGTGTTGGATTTGAGGTGCCTTATGAGGCATTTAAATGGAGACGTTTTACAGGGAGTCATATATAGATTGAAAGGTGCAGAGAGTGGTCTTAGATGGAGATAGACTTAGCTGGTAATTGAAACTAGGGGAGAGGATGAGGTCCTTCAGGGAGATGGTGTAGAGGATGAAGAGCAGAGAGCCTAATACAGAGGCCCGAGAAATACCCCAAGGAAGATCAGCTCAGCAAGACACTGGGAGGGTGCCGAGAGACAGAAAGCTGTCAGGAGGGTTGGGTGGCACAGAAGCCAAGGGAAGAGATTTTCAAGACAGAGACGTTGTTGAAGATCTAACTCAGCTTGGTGGTCACATAGATAAGGATTGAGAAGTAGTCCCCTGGACTTGTCAATAGAGAAATCATCGGGGGCTTCAAGGAGATCAGTTTCATGAGAGTAGTGAGACAGAAACCAGATCGCAGTGTAGATGGGAGGGGAGCAATGGGGGGCAAGTCAAGAAATTGATGACAAAGGGAAAGAAGGAAGGGGTGGATGAAGGACAGGAGAATAGAATAGAGGAGGGCATTTCCTTGTGGCTCTTTATCTCTGGCTGGGAGGGGCCAACAGAGAAGGAGAGCGTGAAGATGTAGGAAGAGAGGGTGGCATCCCGAGCCCAAGGGGGACTGGCCGCTGTCTTCAGCTCCCACCAGCTGGATGTTCCCTTTCTCTAGCTTTCCACGTAGGCTGTGGAAGTTGCCCCTTGCCTCCTCGGATCAGCTGCCCTTGATTCGTTCATCATTTTCTTATTTCTCAGCACATCTGGGCCATAATTTATGTGAAGACAAACAAATCAGCACTGATGGTTAATTTTCCTGAAAAATCCCCCAGGCAGGTACCATTTTGGAGAACTACATATTGTGCCTCAAAAAGCCAAAGTAGCCCATTTTTCATCTCTCATTGGGAGAGATTGCTGTTTCTTGGAGAACCCGATGAAGAGGGTGACTTGCGCTTAGGAATAACGTTGCTTGAAAAGTGCAAAAGGTGAGGTAGTTTGGCTATGTGGGGCCTCTGAGGCCTGAGACTTCCTGAGAGATGGCAGACTCACAGCTCCCATTTCCCTCTGAACCTGGGCTATGAGCTCATCAAATGAGATGGTAAATAAAGTCACTGACATGGTTTAAAGGATAATTTTGTTCTCTCTTTTTCATTCAGAGCAAATTTAATGGAATTTGTATACAATGTATGGATGAAATATCCATACGATGGGGCTTGACCGTATCCTCATGATTCCCCTTCCCTTTTCTACATCTGGCCCCTTTAGCTCTGCAGACTTAACCCCACACCATCAATCCACGCAGTCGGTCCGCTGAGCGTCTCTTCCTCCTTCGCATCTGGTCGTTGTCGTCATCTTGTTCTCCACTACTGCCTTCTGCAGTAGCTGTTAGGTCCAGGGAGGTTGGTTCATGGTGAGCAAGTAACTGTCAACTCCATGGACAGGTGGAAGTGACTTGGCAGCCGGAATGAGCCCACCCTGAGTTAATTATACCAATGAGGGTCAAGGAGAATGGGGATACAGCTGGTCTGCAGAGCCCTGGCAGTTCTGAGACACATGCTCCAGGATCCACACGTTGCTCCCTATCCAGCCTTGCCTTTCTTTGTTCTCTCTCTTGACTCCATCCAGGTTTCTGCTCTCCTTGTCCTTTTGTGGGAGGGAGGCCAGTACCAGCCCAGGTGTAGTCCCCAAATGCTTCCTACTTCCAGGCCCTACACAGGCTTGTATATCCACTTGCTTGGATTGCCCTGGCATTCATGATAACAAGTTGAGTGGTTTCTGCCCTAGGCTCTCTTTTCTGGCATCCTTCCTTGCTGAAATGTCAGAGGAGGCCATTGAGAGGGCATAACTGCCAGTTGACCCAAGAGCTGGACCCAGGCAATCAGAGACTCCTCACCCCCTTCCCTGACCTTGGAATATACATTCTGCCCACCGTTCCCACAGCGGGAACCATGTTCAAGGACTCAGCCTTGAGCGAGTAATGTGTTCTTGAAACCATGTGGACAGTATACGTGACTGAACCCTGTTAAGGTCTCTGTGTAAACTCAAGATTCTGGCAGGTGGGTGCTGAGATCTATCCGTCTTTCAGCTGACCAAGGCAAGCCTTGTAAGCAGGTTCCCTTGCTTGTTAAAACTGCCACTGACTAGTCTGGAGCGGGCTGCTTCTTTCTTCAGTCTTTTGTTGCCCTCTGTGTATAGGGGCCAGTTTTCACACCAGCATATAATCTTAATGCTTTGTTTTCTTCCAAGTAGATACAAATCAAATAATCCTTTTGTGATGAAAATTATACAACATTATGCAGAGAACCAAACATATACTTTCCATTACATCTTTGATGTACTAGTTGGTGTTAAATTGACATATTTCTTCACCCGTGTTCTTTGGACTGTTTTCTTCATTCATGTCTGTTTTTCTTCAGATGATTTTCCAGTAATTTATAAAAATATGTGAATCTGGATAAACTAATATATTCTACTCTCAATTTCAGGTTGCATCCTTTGCTCTCCAACAATCATTGGAGTGCTGTTTTCAATATGTCCACGCAGGGATTCAAAATAACAAAAATGCTTTTGAAAAATAATGTCGTACGTTGACAGAGTGGTTTATAAATTATAGAATACGCTTATGCTCTTAATTCTTCGTCACAACCCTGCTTATCATGGCTGGAATTGCTGCTACACCTGTGGGGTGAGCTGGGGGCTGGCTGTAGCCGGGCCGGGGTCCTGACTGGGCCACATACCTCTTATGCCCCAGCTAGTAATTGGGGCTTGGGTTCATGGGGGTAGCAGGGCTCTGAGAGGGAGAGTAGAATCATTGTGGGACCTAGCTCTGAACTGGCACACCATTGTTTCTGCTGCCTTCTATTGGCCATGGCAAGTCACCTAACTTCAAGTGTGGGGAAATCACCTCTGCCTCTTGATGAGAGAAGTTGGAATGTCACATTGCAAAGAGTGAGGACACAAGGAGTCAACCTGGAGCCATTTTTGCAATTTGGGATGTGGCTTGGTGCCTTCCTCAAGGAGGTCATCCAAAACCATTTTTCAAACATCCCAGGTTCCTATAAATCTCCACCTCTGGTTTGGCAGCCCCTAGGAATTCCCAGTCAATTTTGGTAAGGGGACACTTGGTGACAGTATTGTCTTTCGAAATGAGTAGTTCCATTATTGACATTACATTGCTCCCCATACATTATAAGGATTCCCTGTTTGTATGTGAAAAATATTTCTGTGTATATTTTGAGAAATAAACTGTACAGGCCTCTTTTTTTTCTTTTGCACACCCTAGAGATGTTGTAGAGGCAGTCAAAGTGTCCAAATTTTTGAGAAATTGGAACAATCAAGAGTTCCCTGGATGGAATGCTGTTAACGATGGCAATTCCCGCTACAGTACCTTTCATCTGAGACACTTAGGGTCTGTTAACAGATTAAAAGTAGTAAAAGATGCAGGTCGAGAGAATTTTCATTATTTTGTGCTCTGTAAACTTGGATTTTCATTGGTTTGAATAGGCCTGAAAATGCATTTTTATTACTAGGGGCATAGAAGCCTCTAGCGGTATTCTTAGTAAAGCAAGGTGAGTTATAAGCAATCTGAGTTATAAGCAATCATCTGATGGAGGGTAAATGTACCACACTCCATTTTAAGCAAAATACAATGTAAAAGTCTTACCATGGAAGAAAATCTTTATATGATCTTTTAAAAAAATACTTCAAGAAAAATAAAGACATGACACCATATTCAGTTTAAAGTCAGTGACTTATAAGCAAAGCAAAGCAAAGACAGTCTGATTAAGGCCGTTGCATTGTTCTGGCATTTTTTAGGTGTCACCCATTTCTGTGGCCTTTCTAGAACCTAAGCTTCTAGGGCACAGAGAACTTCATCTTGACGTAGGACTGAGCAAATGCACGGAGCGTTTCTCAATAAATAGGCATTAAATTCTAAGTCCAGAAGGGGCCTTGAGATGCCTTCTCTTTACTCCTTGGTAGAACTGTTTTAACCAGCCCCCCCAAAACAGATTTTTTTCTTTAAATCTCAAAATTCAGAGATTCCACAATCAGAACTTAGTTCTCATATTGCCTTGTGGTCTGCTGTGGGCATCTGTCAAATGGTGTAAACTCTGCATGGGAAACCTGGCCTACCCTCCAGGACCACGGTTTGGACTGCTGTGGTGCCATGCTGTGCTCAGGGGCCTTCTCCTTTGGAGGTCTGGGCTCCAGTGAACCTTGGTCATGTTCTTTTATGGAACGTTGGGTGCTTGACCACTCTGACCCTCAGTCTCATTTGCAGGGTCTCGGGAGGATTAAAAGAGCTCATGTGATATCCAAGTGACTGAGGCAGAGTAGGCTTGGGATGAATCTTTGCTTCGTTTTTATTAGCTGCGGAGAAGAGGATGACCCTAGGGATGAGCTACGTGGACTCCAGCTTGGTGCCTCTCCAACTTTAATATGGGTATGCCTTTCTTGTGGATCTTGTTAAATGCAGGCTGTAATTCAGTAGTTCTGGGTGGGGCCTGGATTCTGTGCTTTTAACGAGCTGCTAGGTGATGGTGACCCTGAGAACAAGGGTCCAGCTCCTGCCTTTCTCCCTTCTTTCTGGAAGAGCAGGACGTCTGCCCCCCGGGAGGAGAAAACACCCACAAGGTGACTACTAGTAACCAGCTTCCCTCACAGGCAAGGGACCTTTACCACTGCTCCCTACCATTTTGTCTGAGGCGCAGCAAGCCAAAACACTGACATGCTGAGGTTTGCAGCAAAGAGGTGGTTTATTCACAAGGCAGCCAAATGAGGAAGTGATGTGACAATAGGTCTCAAATCCGCCTCCCCAAAGGCAAGGGGCTTGGGGTATCTATGGGATAAAGAATAAAGAAGCAGGGCAGAATGAGGCATGGGGAGCATGAAGAAAGGTGATTGGGAAAAGGTGTGCTCATCATTGTTCTGGGCTGGCGTAACTAGGCTACAGGGCTCAGCACATTCTCAGGCTGGAGTTTTCGGTCCTCTGATGGCAGGAGGTCAAAAGGCATTGGCCCAGGTGGAAGATCAGTGGTCCTCTCCAGTCTTAACCAGCTCAGCCTAACTAGACACAGCTGATTCCAAGTTCTTGGACAATACCCGGGGCAAACATCTTATTGCTTATGTTACATGCTACTTGGAGGACGTGCAAGTGTTCAAGCTACCTTGAGGAGTGAAGACAGGATTTGACTAATCCTTACACGTGGTTTCACCTCCAGACGAGCAGAAGAGACCTGTAGGCTGAATCTGGCTCCTGGTACCTGGAATTGGAGGCAGATGGTTTAAAAATGGGCTCTCCCACCCTCTGTGTGATCTTAGGTAGATAGACTAGTGAATCTTCCTGGGCCTGTTTCTCCACCAGCAGCATGGGGACACTCAGAGTCCCTCTCTCGCGGGCTGTTATGGGGGTTCAGTGAGATATAGATGCATGCACAGGCACATGGGAGACACCCAGTGTGTGTTAGCTTCGTGCTTATTTTTATTAGGAGACCAGTATTGTTAGAAGATTTCTTTTGGACAATAAATTAGATAGGTGGTCATTACTATAGTTTATGCAACAGCAATTCACATTACCATTTGCAAAAAAGCAGTTGGTTGTCCAATGGGGATTATAAACATCCATTTACCATGAGCTACTGAACAAATACTTTACACAGTAACTACTTCAAGTACTATTTAAGATCAATTCTCTATGTTGTCTTAAGCAGTTGTTAACCCCCAATTTCGTGAATAGTACCAAGTAAGTCACTTGAAAATCATCTAGAGCAATCTATTTCACTTAGCAAGCCTAAAGCTATAGTTCAACAATTTTATTTACTGTTCTATGACAAAAATTGCTCTCAACAGCTATGCCCTGGATAAGTAATCAGCTAAAGCTAGTTTGACTGACCAAATTTGATTTACTGAGTTAATAAGCCAGTTGATTTAGAAAGGTCTAATGCATATTTCTCATCCATTCTGCATTAAACTGTTTCCCATGCCTAAAATGTCTTTTTTCCCATTCGTACGTATCCAAATTCCTACTTCTGTGCTGTAGGGCTTGGCTGAACTACACCTGCCTTTAGTGAAACTTTTCTCACCTGCACAATTGGAGATAATTTTAGTCTTCTCAAGACTCCCACGGGGTTACCTCTGTTGTGACACTTGACGATATGGTGGCATATTTTATTTTATTTTAAATAGCCTTCCATTATTCCGTGCACATCAAACAGTAAATGCTTTCTCTTAGTAAACGTGCATAACAATTTTCTGAACTCTTCTGCTCTGGGCAAGATTCATAAATACACCAGGCAAACATAGTGAAAGAGGAGACAATACTTGTGTTATATTCAATTGGGTCTTGATACCTAAGTGTGACTCTTATCCAAGGATTATGCAGTAATTAAGGACACAGGTTAAAGTTGTTTAGAGTGTGTCCTAAAGTCTCACTGGCAGAATTTAAATCTCTACTCTGGAAATTGTAGACCTGAGACAGATTACTTCCCTAAACTTCATTTCCTACATCCAAGAAAGATAATAGTATCTACCTTGTAGTAGACTGAATAATACCGTTGCCTCCAAATGTCCACCTTCTAATCCCCAGAACCTGTGAATGTCACCTTAAATGGCAGAAGGGACTTTGCCAATGGGATGAAAGTAAGGGTTTTGAGATGGGGAGATTCTTCTGGACTACCTGGATGGACCCAGATGTAACCACTGGAGTTCTCGTAAGAGAGAGGCAGAGGGAGTTTTTACTCCAAAGAGAATGTGATGATGAAGTTGGGGTTGGATTGATGTGGCCAGAAGTCAAGGAATGCTGTCAAGGAAACAGATTCTCCCTTAGAGCCTCTAGAAGGTGGATGGATGGCCTTGTCAACTCCTGGTTCCAGCCCAGGGAAACTGGTTTTGGACCTCTGTCTTCCAGAACCATAAGAGAATAAGTGTGTTTTGTTTTACGCAAGCTCATTTGTAGTAATTTGTTACAGCAGCCACAGGGAACTAATGCGTACCTCATAGGAACTATTTCTCCAATTAAAATGTGTGACTGGAAACACACTTGGTGGCATGTCTGACACACGGTAGGTATGCTACCATGAGTAGTTCTTGAAAACTGAAGCCTTGGTTTTGAGGGATCATCAAAACCAGTACAATGGTTGCCATGTTTCTCCTTGTTCATCCTGGTGACAAGCCTGTAGAGAGAGCTCCATCCTTTCCCACAGGACACCCACCCCTAGTACTTACAGGGAAGAGGTTATGTCTCACTTCAGGCACCTTCCTCTTTTCCTTTCTACTTTTTTTTTCATTAATCTTCATCCAGCTGGCCTTTCTAAGTTAAAAAAAAAAAAAAACATTTCTCAATGGATTCAGATACTACCCCAAGTTAATATTCCACCCATGTTCTTGTTCTTCCGGGTCTCATCACCAGAAAATTCTGAGCTGAAATCCTCTCTAGTTTCTAGGATCAGTCATTTTCTAATTTCTCCCTTTTCTAGTTCAGAGTCTTGTCAGTTTAGTCCCTTCCCTAACCACAACATCTATTAAGGTGACACAGCAAAGTGATGAAAGTCTAGACGGTCTGGTTTTCATCCTGGGTTTCTGCCCGCTACTTACTGTGTGGCATTAGACAAGCTATTCAACCCCTCTGGGCCTCAGTTTCCCCCCAAAAAGGTGAATATTACCTACCTATAGGGTTGCCATTATAAGGATTAAGTGAATTAATATTTGCTAAGCACTTAGAATATTACTTGTTATAGTCTAAGCACTACAGTTGTGCTTGTTAATAATAATAAATGCAATTCCAAGCATATAACTTACTCAACTTTCTATCATAACTTTGAAGTGTTGGTCTGTCTGTTGGCCAGCATTGCAGGTAACTGAGTCAAGGCATGGGCTGAGGCATTGCTACCAGTGAGTGGTGTGTTCCCAGAACTAGGAACAGCCATGTGAAATGGGTAGTGGTTCTTCTTGGAGATGGGGAAGACTGGAAAATGACAGCCTGGGAAGGAGGTGTGGTGTCCATAGGTTTGGTGTCAGAGCTGCTGCCTGCTGAAGCACCGATGCCGGCCTAAGCTGTAAATGGGGGGCTGGGGAAAACAGGGACAGAATGGAAAGGGAAAACGGGCAGAACAGAAAACGATAGCCTGGGAAGGAGGTGTGGTGTTCATAGCTTCAGGGTCAGAGGTGCTGCCTGCTGCAGCACCGATGACACCCGAAGCCGTAAATGGGGGACTGGGGAAAAGAGGGGCAGAATGGAAAGGGAAAACAGGCAGAACAGAAAACGATAGCCTGGGAAGGAGGTGTGGTGTCCATAGCTTCGGGGTGAGCTGGGCTGCCTGCCTGATCTGAGAATAGAGTGAAAGTGGGAGAGCTTCTCCCTAGCTTCTAACTCTTCTCAAGATCTAGCACGCACTGGACACTGGATGGCTCAGCCTGGGTCTTGACATTCCATTGTACGTGTCACAGAGCAAGGGCAGGCGGGTCAGGGGGTGGGCTGGGGGCCCCACGCAAGCCCAGCCCCTGGAGAAACCCAGCCCAAGGACAAAGAGCCCGACCCCTTCTGGACTTTCTAGCGGCTGGGACTTGTCGCTGTGTGTGGCAGGTGTTTGGCACCGGATGGGCCACCATGCGGAGGCTGTTGGGGACTGTGGAAGCCTTCTCCTCCAGAGCTCACCCTGCCTGGGCACCGGCTCTGCAGGCCCCTCAGCCCTGGGTATGTATCGGCCAGCCCTTTCCCGCAACGGGGCCCAGAGGCCAAAGCCTGCTCAGAGCTGAGTGCAGGAGGCACCCAGAGCTTGCCAGGCTGTGGCCTGCCTCCTCCGTGGACCTCCCCAGCTTGTCTGTGAGCCCCGGAGACAGGAGCACCTTCTCCAGGGCTGCTTAGCTGCCAGCATCACCATGAGCCAGGCGGTGAAGGTTTCTGAGCAGGGGATGCAGAGCCCTGACCCGACTGGATGCTGCACCCCACGATGTCCCTTCCTGGCAGATAGGTTCTTTCTTCACTTGTTTTTCGAAATTTGGTCAAACAACATTTAAACCTTCAACTGTTCTTCAGGGTATACAGATGGTAGTGGCTTAGCCGGGATTCGAAGTAAGCCTGTGTGATCCCAGAGCTCGTGCTCTGGAATCTGGTGCCTCCTTATCATATATGCTTCATGTGTTACTTTTTCTTTTTTTCTTGAAGTCCTTATGATACTTAGCCCTAAGTGCCATACCTGTAGTGAACACATACACTGCCCTGTAGGAGGTGTTGTTTTGTTCAACGCGTGAATTGGTCATCCACCACACTGGGTTCTAATCTCAGAAGATAGGTCAGGGACCACCAGTTGTCAGCATAGCACCATCCCACATTTCTAATTGAGGCTTGCAGCCTAGATTTTTCCTTTTGGTCTAGTTTGAAGGATCCAGGTATGTAAAGCTTATATTCTAGATAAATCATGGGCTATCCTGAAAGGAATTAATCAATGAATTATTCTGTATGGATTAGAAGCCCGTTTCTCTGGCCTTCCTGGAGTATATCCAGTAAGGCATTTCATTCATGTCTAGAAAGAAAATATATCATTTATTGCAACTTCAGCATGGAGCAATGTATTGGTTTAAAATAAAGTATGATCAACACAATTTGGTCATTGTGAGTATGCTGGCTGGGTCCACTCTTTACTACACATATGTAACTCTAGAGCTTCTTATGCCCCAGAGAGGAGACATACTCTTGTGTGTCTAGGACAAGGGAAATGTGTTGTTATTCAGGAGCTGGAAGCTACAGCATGACAGGAAAGAATTGAAAAATCCTGATCTTGGTCTACACATCACTTTACCTTGTTTGAATCTTGTTTCTTTGGCTTGCTTCATTGGAGTGTTTTCTCTCTCCTGGGACTGACACTGTGTGTTATATATCAGGCATGTAACATGTAGAAGTTTCAGAACCCAGAATCATATAGATCAGTAAAAATTTATATATTTTAGTTTAAAATCTATTTAAAATAACACTGGGCATAATTCATATATTCCAAAAGTAGTTTGACCCTCTGCTCATGAGATTCTCTTTATGGTATGTCAAAGCAAATTTAGACTTCCATCCCCAATAAACTTTGAGGTTGGAGGACACAAAAGCTTTTGCTCAGACCTAAATTTTGTCTGAAAAAAAGGGTAACTATTACAAGCCCTTTCTAACCTCTCCAGGAGGAGAAATGATTTACAGCTATGGCATTGAACCATAATTTCTTGATCTCATTTGAGAAGAGTTCAGTAAGAAACAGTGTCTTGATTTTTGTTTGTTGGTTCCCTGTTTTCTTGCCTTGCTTACCAACAATCCACTGTAATACATGAGTGAGTATGGCAGCAGGCTGAGTGTTCCCTGGAGCTCATTAAATGAATTTTTTTTCCTAAAATGACTTTTTTCTCCTTGTTTTCAGCCCCTCTTCTTTCCTCTGCCCTTTACTATAACCAGAGCTCAGCAAAAGCTGACTGGCTTTGTGCAGACCCTACTTAGGGTAGTCTTTTCTTCATTATTTAATTCATGACCCCTCCATTTCATTGTTTGCCTTCTCGAAATGTGTTGAAATCTTTCTGTGGTTGATGACTTCCACAGTGTCTTGGCTTTTATTGGTTGATTAATTTTGGTATTTCTACAGTTTTATTTAAACATGGTTTCAGGAGGACCAGAAAGTAAATATATTTCCTAGTCTGCCATCTTGAGCTGAAAATCCCTGTGGATTTTAACATCCAATGTTCCCATGGGAAAAAAACCCAACCTTGGCATTAATAGATGTACACTCAAGATTTCAGCTTTTCTTGAGCGATCACTGAGGATTTAATATGCGGTCATTTCTAATGGGAAAATAATAACTATCTCATGGCATTGATTTGAGGATTAAATTAGATAATGGACAAGAAAATGCTTTGTAAGGTTTACAAATCTATAAAAATGTTTTTTGTTATTATTTGATTTGTTGCTATTTCAACTTTAGCTGACAGTTGTTTATGACCTTGCTTATGTGAGAAAATGCCTTCTGGTTTATTGTTTTGAAAGCCAGATTATATTTTTCAATAGCTCAATGGAAATGACATCATTTGTGAAGTTTAAGGGTGAAGGCATAAATGTTTCTTGACATTTGAATCAACTATTGGTCTTCTGGGGCTTGTCCTTATTCTCCTGCAGTCTCTAATCAACATGGCATCCAGAGAGAGCCTGTTAAAACATAAGTCAGATCATGTCACTCAAGTCTCTTCAATGGCTTCTTCACAGGAAAAGCAAAGTCCTCAAAGTGCCTCCACAGCCCTAGAAATCTGGGCCTCTGTTTCCTGTCTGACTGTTTCCTTCTCCTCTCCACTTTGCTCCCTCTGTTTTCCACACACTGACATCCTTTCTGCTCCTTGGATACTCCAAGCCCACTCTTGCCTCATTGCCTTTCCATCTGACTGTTCCCTCTGCTTGTACTATTCACTTCCCAGATATGCACCTTGCTCCCTCTCACAACCTTAGGTTCCCTCTTAAATGTTATCTTCCCCAGAAAGCCCTCAGTGATCACTTAGTTTCAGATCGCAGCCTCCTCCTACCAGCTAACAATCTCCATCCCCCTTCTCTGCTTGCTGTTTTTCTCCAGCACTTACCTGATATACTAGTTACTCTACCCATTTATTCAATTTTTATTTACGTATTTACACTTATGATTTTATATTTGCTTCTTTACTTTTGTCTCTCCCCTCAGCTCAAGAGGGGCTATATTCATCTGTGTTAATCACTGCTGTGTTTCCTGAACATGCCTATAAAACATACTGAAGAAGGGTGCCTGAAATTTGGTAAAGGATCCATCAATTTTCTTGGCTGAATGAAGAAATATGTTCATAAATTAATGAATAGATCTCTGGGGTTTCTGAACTAAGACTAATGGGAAGAGGAAGGCAAATGGTTGGGACAGGGTACTGCAAGAAGTAGTATTTGGAGTACTCTGATAGCTATCCTAATAGATAACATTTGTTCATTTAAATAGTTTTAATGAGAGAGCTGGGAATAGGGACACCCAGCATCAAGGTTTTATAATGCATTCTGTAGAGTTCTTTTTAAGTGTGTTCAAATATCATTGAAAATATATGCATGCATATAAACCTGTTACTTTATTTAGTTCTTTACAAGAGCCCCTCAAGGAAGGGGTAGTAGCAACTATCAGTATCCTTCCTTTATGATGAGTTTAATTTATTCTAAATTACATCATAATTTATTTGTAACTGTGAAACTAGACTTAATTATTTAGTAGACCCTCCCTAGAAACCTATGACATTAATAAAACCAACAAAAATGTGTTCAGTTTCCAATGATACACACACTACAGACTCAGTTATGTGTCATCCATTTTAATGAAGGGAAGAAGTGATTTAACAAACACAGAGCAAACGGAATATGAAGTTTTGTCCTCCATTAATATTAGTAACGGATAAAGTGGGCTCCAACGCCTTCAAGGTAGCTTGAGACCATCATCTCTGTGTCATGGGCAGGGGGATGCTCGGCCAGGATGTCCTTCTCTGTCACTGAGAAAAATTTCCATAATATATAATGATACTTACTGAAACAGATATGGGGCATTTGGGTAATTAGGAATCCGTTAGCATATTTTTCCAGAAGCCTTGACTACAAAATGAAGATAGTAGATTTGGACACTTTCAGCTATGCAGAAGTTGTTTGGGTATTCATCTTTATGCCGAATGAAGTAAGCTTATTTCATCTCTGCAGCTTCCCATATACCATTTTCCCACCTCTGTTTTGTGTTTGGAAAGACTTTTAGAAATTAAAACTCAAGTTAAAAAGTGAGTGACGGGCTTCCCTGGTGGCTCAGTGGTTGAGAGTCAACTTGCCGATGCAGGGGACAGGGGTTCGTGCCCCAGTCTGGGAAGATCCCACATGCCGCGGAGTGGCTAGGCCCGTGAGCCATGGCCGCTGAGCCTGCACGTCCAGAGCCTGTGCTCCACAACGGGAGAGGCCACAGCAGTGAGAGGCCCATGTACCTCAAAAAAAAAAAGAAGAAAAAGTGAGTGACAACTTAAATGATATGTGGAATATTTTGCTGACTTACAAGAGAGTGCAGAATTAAATATGACCCAGTTGAAATGTTAATTTTATTTTAATGTGTATATTGGGGTGGAGTCTTAAAGGTGCCAGAAAACAAGCATTCACCCATCCTGTTTGGAACTGCAGCACACAGACACCTTCAGTTACCAGTTCTGTTCATTCCACAGAATCATCTTGGGAAAACATACTGTTTTTTATGTACCTGGTATATATCTTAATTAGTTTGAAGAATTTCCCAAATACCTGTTAATATGTAGTTCTCCAATTCCAATTTTGCCACATCCTGTACCAGTGACACAGCATGTAGGAGTTTTATTTCTCTTTCTTTCTCTGGGTTGTTGAGAACCCAACGAAAGAACAATGGAATGGCATCAAAGAGATCAGGGTTCTTGACTCAGATTTACCATAAAATAATAGTGTCCTCTTGGGAAAATTGTAGTTATTCTAGGCCCCTTTCCTTTTCTTTACTTTGACAGAGCTGCACTAGATGACCCCAAGTAACACTGCACTCTTTACAGTAGTAGCTTAGAGGTTATTGGTTTTCTGAAACAAATGAAGACAATGACACAGGAAACTGTGCAACATCTCTGTAACTATGTTTTCTTAGAGTTGCCTCCATTTTACAGATGATAAGATGGCTGAGCACAGAAGTAGATGTTTTGACCAGAGGTTCCAGAGTAGATGGAACTGAACCACAAGTTTCCTTCTTTCCTGAAGCTCACTTAGCCAAAACATAGGCTTCTGAATATTAAGCTGTAAAGCATATTATCAGTATGCTTTAAAAGAAGCGGTTCTTCTAGAATTTCTAATTACTTGCAGGAGGTTTTGTAATTCTTAATAGATCATCTAATTTTGTGAGATTTACAGCTCTATTTTCCTGTCAAGCAAGTTGTATTAGTGCCAGACGATCATCTGAGCTTCTGGATGCTTCTTTGAACCTCTTGAATTTTTCTTCTTGCTATCTGAAATTCATGCCAGATAAGCCTTTTTGTAGAGAGTATGTACAGACTTGTCTATTTTCATGTAAGAAAGTGATGCAGTGAGCCAGGTCTGGGGTTAAGCCCTCATTCTCAGAATGGTATTGAGCTCCTGGTGAAATATAATCATCATTTCCTCAGAATAGAAAAGTAGTTATCTCAAGTTTTTAATGCCATTAACTATTTATACATTTATGTATAATACATATATTTATTGTACCTACGAGGTGTGCTCTCTTTGGGAAGTACAAAGCTATTTGAGACATAAGTTGTTCATTTTTTTGTTTTCCCACAAATACTGTGACCCTTTGAGCTGGAAGGTCTATATTTTACTAACATCTAGAACAAGCAGCTAACACGGTGTCTAAGATGTAGTCAATAGATATGAAATAGGTAAATGAACACATTTTTAAGGAAGGGCCATGACATGAACAAATAGAAAATTTTCATTTTCAGTCACAAAGCCACAACAGACATAAAAATGATATAGACAACAAGTGCTATGGTCATTCAAAGAAGGCATAGAATTGATACAACAAGGATCTCCTCTATGGCACAGGGAACTATACTCAATATTTTGTAATAACTTATAAGGGAAAAGAATCTGAAAACGGAACCACTGTGCTGTACACCTGAAACTGACATGACATTGTAAATCAACTATACTTCAATTAACAAACAGACAAACAGACAACAGCAACAACAGAAAAACCAAAGAGGTCATAGAAGTTCTTATGAGATTCCAGAAGAGAAGAGAAGCCAAATGAGGACGGGAGAGAAGGCTTTTGAATCAGTTCAGAGGAGAAGTCACAGAGGAACTAGTCTTTGACCTGAACTTGGGATTAAGATTAAGATGAATTAATCTGAATTAATTAAGATTGCAACACAGGGATATTACAGATGAAGGTAATCACATAAACTTACTATACTGAAACTTGCAGAGGTTATGAGTGTTGTTCAAGATCCCAAAGCAAGTGCATTGTGGAATCAGAATTTTAAGTGAGGCCTAATGAACTAAAAACAAACGAACACAGAAACAAGCCCTTCCTGTGACACCACGTTGCCTTTGAAGTCGTTTTTTTGGTGGGTTGGTAGAAACTGGTTCCTTTGTTTCTTGCAGGAATGACTAGTTCTGTCACCCCATGGCCCCCCAGCCCCGAGTTGATCCTCAGGGTTTCCTTTAGAATGGACTCGCTAAAATGCAGACATGCGAGTATTCATGACACCTGTGTCCAATCATTTCTCCTGCCATTGCCTACTTCACTTCTGGATTATATGAACAATTCACTGTCTTCGTTTATGCTTTTCCCTCCTCCAAGAATTCCTTTCTTCCTATGGGGCACCTGGGAAACCCACTTCATTTTTCAAAACTCAATTTACATATTATGTCTTTTGTGCAGTCTTCTTTTTAGTGTTGTGATCACACGCTCCTTTCTGCTACCCTTGCACTTCTGCATGCCTGATTGTTGCACTCGCTACACTGTATTGTGATTGTATTTTTTACATATCTCTGTGTTCTCCTGGGCAACATTCCTTGTGGCCAGGGACTACCTTTTTCATCTATTGATGTTGCCTTAGCATGTTAATTGTTGTGAAGTAGTTAGTTATAAAAATGAGATTTGAATAAATTAAAAATTGTTATGTACATATTACTTATTATCACTTTACAGATATAACAGGAAAAAGTATTAATGTTGGTGCTGAAAGTTCACTTCTAGTAAATGGTCTTGGTACTTGACTCTACTTATAATATTTTCCCCACTATTTTATATCTTTCTACCTGTTAGCTCTTCTTTATTTCCATCTATGTTTCTTTATTACTAAAGCAAGAAAAACAGGTATGAGGGTAGGGCTAGGCCATATGTGGCTGGAATAGTAAAGAAATTGTGTGGGGTTTTCGTGAGAAAATCCTGAAGCATACAGGTCTGCATGTTCCCTTTGAGGCATGTGGAGGGGTCTGCTTCTAAAGAGTTGTATTAGCAACTAATCAAGATGTTTTTGCACAAGGCTCCTGATTAGCTGTTGGTATACTAAGAGTGAGTCAGAGTTAGCGTAGTTTCTGATTTCTTTTACATTGTCAATGTGGATGATCATTTTTTACTCCTGGGGGTGGTGGTGGTGAGGAGTGAGGGAATGTTCCTTTCCTGCTGCTGATGTTTCAGTCCTGTCAAGAGAGCTCTTAGGGTCATTTCACCCCTGCTTCTTTACTGACTCTGCCCCAGGGTGATCAAGTGACTTATATAGAAAGCTTGAAAAGAATTAAGTGAGCATGCTTGCCTTGACTAATTCTGTTCTCTCCCTTGAGAGTGTGAGTGAGTGTCTTCTGTTTCTCTCATTGTGTGTATTACTAGTTAGTAAATCTGCCCAATTCTGGGGTTCTGTTATATGATCATTTCGTTGAAACTGGATTCTCAAGCCAGGGCTATCAACAGTAACAGGAATATTCGGCCCTCCATCTTTTCGCTTTTATCTTGTTTCCTAATTTATTCCAAACCAAATGGAATTAAGGCATTGTACTTGCTGGAAGGTAATTAAAAAACCCTAACACTTGGTGCATTACCTGGGAACACTGAGAAATAAAAAGAAAGGAGCAGACATTTTAGAGAGCAAACTGTCCTTGTGGAAGATATTTTGTTACTGCCAAGGAAGGTTGTCTAGTGCCTTGGTTTTTAATGTATGGTGGGATGTTGAGACCTTTGACTGTTGGAAAATATTTATGTTTGTGCAGTAAACTGCTGAAGCCTAGAAAAGGTTTAATGCATGCTGTATAAGTGTCCCATGCTTGCTGGGAGACTAATAAACTTGGAGGCTTAACACAAGAGAAATTTACGATCTCACAGTTGTAGAGGCCAGAAGTGTGATATCAAGGTGTCAGCAAGGCTGCTCTCCCTACAGATGCTCTAGGGGAGATTCTATCCCTTGCCTCTTTCAGCTTCCTTGGCTTGAAGCCACATCACTCAGTTTTTGTCTCTGTCTTCACATCACTCCCTTTCTGTGTCTGTATCTTCTCTTTTGTCTGTCTCAAATGTCCCTCTGCCGTTCTTTTATAATAAGGACAATTGTCATTATATTTAGGACCCATCCAGATAATATAGGATGGAAATCCCATCTCAAGATCCTTAATGACATTTGCAAAACTTTTTTTTTTTCAAATGAGGTAACAGTCAAGGATTAGGACATGGATATATCCTTTTGGGGACCACCCATCCAACCAGCCATAAGTTACTTTGATTTTGGCTGATGGCTGCAGCTTATGGTGTGGGAGAGTGGCTGTTTCTTTCGAGCCACTTAAGTAAAGGTCTGACAAAGAAAAGGGGCGTTAGGGTGTTGCAGGTGACTGAGCAATACCTGGAGCGGAATGAATAAGGCACCTGGAGGGTTTTTAGTATACAGAGACCTTTACCTGGCACTTGACTTGAGAATGTGCAGGAGTTTACAGGGCAGGAAAGTCTCAGGCAGCCGTCCACCTTGCCTTACTCTTCAGGTACAGTTTTTCCCAAGCAGGCTTGACTGAGACAAAGACTCAGTTGTAAGGAAAACATGTCTGGTAGAACTTGTCGGCATTGACACATACGGTCTACCATAGGCTGAAGTGACTCCCTTTACATGTGGACCCAAGCTGACACCGGATTTGTCAATTATGCTGGAGAAAGAAATGTTCTCTTAAAGGCAGCCACCTTTGGTCTATGCAGTTCCATAGCAGGAGGCAGTGAAAATGGCCATGGCGGCATAGGACTGTCAAATCTACGCATCAGAACTGGAGGTGTAATGTCACTTGACAGAACCCGTAATCAGTTCAGTACTGCAGTGTGAACCACAAGGTCATCAAAGAGGAAGGATAACTCAAGAGTCCATGTGTGACAGATACTCAGGGCTGTGCACTGCACGTGGCAAATTCATAGTGACAAATCAACGTCAGGCTTCAAAGATTCCTCCTGGTTTGAAGTTCGCAGGTCAGAAATTTCAGTTAAATGGCATAGACTAATGGACATCCTAGTGAGGCTAAAACGAAAGAGACTTTATCTTTCTCTCAAATGCCATTGAGTTTCTGCTTTGTTCTTTAGTCAAATTCTGTACTGGATTCTGGAAACAAAAATGTGCCTAGTTTCTGTCTTCTAGGAGTGGGGCATTGGCTTGCTTTTGAGATTGTTTTTAAATTTTGGGGATAGTGCTGTAAAATCAAATTGTATCTTAGTAAGTCTTTAGACTCTTTAAAAGCATGGTTCATGAGAAACTTGATAAACTGATAAAACAGCCAAGACCCTGAGAGACCCACACCCGTGTCAGTGACAGAAGTCCAAGCTACAGATACTGAAGGAGCCCTCAGTCCCATTCAGGCAATGAAAGCCCTGTCACTGAGAATGAACCAAATGTACATCTGGGAGGATGGTTTATGGACACTTAGGACTTTGGATTTTTAACCCACAGTAACAAGGAAACTTGATTTCAAAATTGGGCTTTAATACTTTGGGACCTTAATTCATAAGAGTGTTTAATGTGTGCCCTTTTAATTTCTCTGTGAAGAATTTGATACTGGCAGAGGTGTACTTTCAAATTTGCAACATTTCTATGATTTCTGAATTGTATTACTGGATGCTTTTATGTATTTAATCTTAGTTTGTCACTTAACCTCATCAACTTTCTATGGTTAGCTGTGCTGTGGATGGCTGGTAGAACAAAAAGTTGTTTCTGATCATTGGATATGAGTAGCCCTGGAGTTAATTTAAATTAAAGCAATTTCTCACCCATATCAGAGACTTCTGGGATGAAACTCTAAGTCGTCCACCAGCAGTTCCCAGAGGCCACTCAAATGAGTAGCCCCATAAAAGTTTGAGCAGGACTGTCCTGATAAAGGTCTTTTCTTTGTCCTGAAGGGAGAGCCATATTCCTTTAATTACAGGCTTAAAGGCATAGTTGAGAGGGTTAAGAGATTGAAAAAGACAGGGAAACATTAGTGAAACAGGGAAGCATTAGTGACAGTTTCCCTTCTCATGGTACCAGCATGTGGTACCAGCATGGTACCATGGTACCAGCATGTGGTACCAGCATGGTACCATGGTACCAGCATGGTACCAGCATGGTACCAGCATGTGAAGGGAATTTGAGTAGTATAACTTTTAACCTCCCTGCTCTTATATTCACTGACACTGGCTAGGTGAGGTGACCTACTTGACTGGCAAAGCTGGGAAGAATAACTGGCCATGCTTTGCTAAGCTCTACTTTCCTTCATCTTGGGAGCGAGTCTGGTGATAGAGAGACAAAACTTCTCTGCTCCATTGTGGACATGCCTCTTTCACATGGGTTTGCCTGGAACCAACTTGCTGCAACAGAGTGTTGGTAAGTCTGGATAATTCTAGAATTCACTTGACAGACTCACTTGGCTGTCTCATGAAACCCCATTTTCCAACATGGGCTCTAAAAGTAAAAAGTGACATAATGTGTGGGCTCCAGTGCAAAATGAAAATATAGTGCCTCTTGTTCAAACTGCAAAGAAAAAGTGTTGTTGAAAGTATTTGCACTGGGGTGCATAGTGTCCTCCCCAAATTCATGTTCACCTGGAACCTGTGAATGTGCCCAAGTAAATTCTTTTTTCAGATAGAATCGAGATAAGATGACATCATACTAGATTAGGGTGAGCCCTAAATGGGTTCTATGGGTTGTTCTCTCTTCTCTTTTTCATATATGTCATCTTTTTCAGCAGAAGTGTTTGGCTAATATTGGGAAGTAACACGAGTAAGAGAGGATATGATAAGATTCCTTGGACATTCTTGTTTTTTAAAAAACACTGCTTTCTTTCTGTGTTAGAAGTAAGTTCAGATTCAAATGGAAAGCATGGCCTCCCGGAGCTGTTAACACCTTCACTTAGTCTTGGATGTGAGCAGTAGCACAGAATTCTGGTGGAACTCAGTAAGACTCCAAATGGGTACCAAATAAGCTTGTCATGGAAAGCACACCATAAGCAGGGTGAAAACTAGATGTGAATGGAGCAGCAGGAGGCAGCAGGAATGGTGGCAGACACACATATTGCACATGTCTCCTCTGCTCATGTGTATATTTTATTGTCCTATAAATTTTACTTACAGAACATAAGTTCAAAGATAAAATCATTAAGAATTTCAAGACAGCAATAGCATAGCATGAAACCAAGCACGCGTGGGGCCCTTCTGAGCATGGTTCATGTGGGACTTGATCAACTGGTAAAAGAGCCAAGACTCTGAGATACCCACACCATGTCAGTGACAGAAGTCCAAGCTACAGATATTGAAGCAGCTCTCACTGCCACTCAGGCACAGAAAGGCCTGTCACTGAAAATGAACCAAAATGTAAATTTAGGAGGATAATTTATGGACTTTTAGGACTTTGGATTTATAACCCACAATAACAAGAAAACTTCATTTCAAAAGAGAGTGTGAGGTTTCTTTGGTTGTTGAGGGTCCTTTGTGGTTACATGTCAATTTTGGAGTCGTTTCTTCTATTTCTGCAAAAATAGGGGATTTTGATAGGCATTGCATTAAATCTGTAGGTAGCTTTGTGTAATATGGACATTTTAACAATAGTTCATGAGCGTGGGATGTCTTCCCATTTATTTATGTTTTCCTTAGTTTCTTTCAATAATGCTGTAGTTTTCAGTGTACAAGTCTTTCATGTCTTTGGTTAAGCTTATTCCTAAGTATTTTATTCTTTTTGATGCTATTGTAAATGGAATTGTTCTCCTAATTTCTTTTTCGGATTGTTCATTGTTAATGTGCAGAAATGCAAGTGATGCATATATGTTGATTTCATATTCAGCAAACAAACTTTGCTAAGTTTTATTCTAATAAATTTTTTGTGAAATATTTAGCATTTTCTACATCTTTTTCAATAGTTGCCCTTTCAGCCTAAGTGTATCCTTAAATCTAGGGGACATTTTGACCTCCATTTAGGCTTTCATCTTAACTCTCAACTTCTTCAGAGTCTTAGCTGGTTAGTGTTCTCCTTATTGTTTGCCACTTTGGAGAATCCAACAAAATGTTCTACTCAAGGGGAGACCTCTTTTCTCTTCCACCTCTGAGCCTGAATATCACTTATTACTTACTTCATTCTCTTAGAACTTAGCATTCGAAGTTTAAATGGGGATCTTTCTTAAAGGAGGTCAATATGCTCACTGAATTCAAGACCTCTGGTGAGTTGTGTCAAGTGTGTAGGAATCATATTAACTTCTTGGCTGTTACCCCCCTGGAAACATTTCTAAAGTGGCGTTTGAGCTTGATATTCAGGTTTATTGGACACCGCATTAAAGAGTTTAACAGAATAAGAGTAAGCTGGTCTTTCCTAAAAGCAGACTTTATCCAAGGGTGACCTTGTAGCCACCTGTATCAGGCTTATCCTCGTTGAGTCATTGAGTGCCCTCAACCCCCCTAAACTGTAAACTCCTTATAGACAAGAATTATGTTTTATAGCTCTTGTTCCCCTTCCCTATACCTAAACATGCCTGGAATAGAAGGTGCCTCTACGAACAGGTGTTGCTTTATTTTAAACTACAGTTAGTACATGTATATGTTCATTTCCCTCTGGGAAAGGAGGCTACATTCCACAGTATTCAAATATCAAGCCTTTAAACTGTCTTGAACCCACAAATATATAAATAGTTGCATAACTATCCTCCCTCTATACAACTCTAAGATGATCATATCAAAGTATGGTCATTAATTGTTTTTTGTTTTTTGTTTTTTTTGCAGTACGCGGGCCTCTTGCTGTTGTGGCCTCTCCCGTTGCGGAGCACAGGCTCTGGACGCTCAGGCTCAGCGGCCATGGCTCACGGGCCCAGCAGCTCTACGGCATGTGGGATCTTCCCGGACCGGGGCACGAACCCGTGTCCCCTGCATCGGCAGGCGGACTCTCAACCACTGCGCCACCGGGGAAGCCCCCATTCATTGTTTTTAATTGCAAACAGATAATAAGCAAAGTGAAAGGAACTTCTTCCACCAAAGTAAAGGCCAAAGTTCAAAAAGTCAAATTAATATGGGGTTTGTTACTATTCTAAGTAGTAAAGAACAATGACAAGAAATATCACAGTGTTGGTTGCTATTATCATCTTTTCGTTTTCCAATACAGTTGTTTCCATTACAGTTGTTCATGGGATATCACTGAAGTTATCAACGTTTCTTAATAGTCAAATTAAAAAACAAAATCCCTTGAAATGCCAATACAAAGAAAAATGAGTCAGAACATGAAAAAATGTTTTAAACAAGTTGACAACATATATTCTTTGCTCATATCTCTTTTTGAGAGAAGTCCCATCTTATTCACACCCACATGTACTGAATAAAATACAACCCCATCACTCAATGGTGATAAAAAAAGGAAAGACAGGCTGGTTCCAGAAAATTCCCCTGTTTATTCCTTGTATCTGGTTGCATCTGGCAAAAAAGAGCATTTTGAAATATTCTCTAAATTTTTATATTTTATTTTATAATAATTTGCTTATTTATCTCAATGTAAATATTAAAAACGCATGAGAAATATTTTAACATTTGGCATTTGACTATTCCTTTCTATTTCCTTAATGTTTCCTTTGCGTCCTATGATGATCTTTTGGGATAGACAGCACACACCACTCTCATACTCCCCAGACTTTACAGCCCCATACACGTGCAAAATAGCTTGTGGGGATGCGTTAACATACTCTTGGTTGAGGCAGGAAGGCTGTAGAGTACATGGTTTTTACACCTGAACATTTTAAGTGTTTTTGGAAAGTAACCCTAGTTTGAGTGCAAGTTCCATCGATTTATCAAATGCATCTCAGGTATACCTAAGTATGTCCAGTAAAATGGTAAGGCTATATTACTGGGAGACTATTTACATGAGCAAGTGGAAATACATCCGTGAAAGAATATATTATAACCAAGAGTCACATATAATACGTCAATCAAATAGAATGTAGATCCCAGAAACATATCCACACATATAAGGACAATTGATTATTCAACAGAGCTGCAAAGCGAATTTCGAGGAGAAAGGATAGTCTTCTTGACCATGGTGCCAGAAGCATATAGCACACGGATACTGTGCACAGATAGCCATATGCAAAAGTATGACCTTTGATCCCTACTTCACACCGTATAAAGAATTAACTAAATGTAGATCAAAACATAAATCTCTAAAACGTGGACAAAATCTTTTTGACCTTGGGTTAAGCAAAGATTTCCTAGAGATGACACCAAAAACAAGATCCATAAAAGAAAAAAAGTGATAAATTTGGTTTCATCTTTGGAAGCCATTATTAATAAAAGAAAAGTCACAGGTTGGAAGAAAATATTTACAAATTATATACCTGAAAAGACTTGTGTCTCTAACACGTATAGAACTCTCAAAACTCAGTAATTAGAAAAAAAAATTTTAATTAACAATATGGGTAAAAATATTTAAAAAGACATCCTGCCAAGAAGGTGTACAGATGCAAATAAGCACATGAAGTTGCTCAGTGTAATCAATTATTAGCTAAATGGGAAGGGGGAAAGATGGCGGAGGAGTAAGGCGCGGAGATCACCTTCCTCCCCACAGATACACCAGAAATACATCTACATGTGGAACAACTCCTACAGAACACCTACTGAATGCTGGCAGAAGACCTCAGACCTCCCAAAAGGCAAGAAACTCCCCACGTACCTGGGTAGGGCAAAAGAAAAAAAAAATTAATTAAAAACAGAGACAAAAGAATAGGGACGGCACCTGCACCAGTGGGAGGGAGCTGTGAAGGAGGAAAGGTCTCCACACACTAGGAAGCCCCTTCGCGGGCAGAGATTGCGGGAGGCGGAGCGGGGAGCTTCGGAGCCGCGGAGGACAGCACAGCAACAGGGGTGCGGAGGGCAAAGC